>NC_086237.1:27953336-28278336 GCF_036321145.2 Pelmatolapia mariae
GTTGTACAGCTCCTAAAATTATACCTACTTTATGTTCATATTTACATATGTATACATCTTTTAAATATAGATAGAAATATCTAAGACAATAGTCCACTGGGTTACAGTAAGAATGAGCACCATTATGGGAACACTGGCAAGTTTCTCGCTGCTTAGCATTGGTGGTGAGCCAGCTTGGGCTATGCTGGGCTGGGTTGGGCCAGACTGGGTCAGCTGCTCAGTAATACCGAAGAGTCCATCTTTGGCCATAGTACTTCTATTCTCCAGACCTGAAAACCAAAGGAGATTATACTGTCAGTGGTTTATAATGAAACAGACATTTATTTAAAAAAAAAAAAGGGGCAGTTGTGCTACACGTCAAGCTCCTCAACTTGATAAGATCTCACCTCAGCTAGCCCGTCTGCCACTGTTGCTCTCAGCTGCCTCAAACTCCAAATCTTGGAGCTCCATGGACTCTACTTTGACTCCCCTGGTCCCTGTGTGGGTGTAGAGAGGCACATGTGGGTCCTGGAAGGCAGGCTCTGGCCCCTCTGTCCCTGATGGGCAGTAACTGTCTGTTGCAGTGTATCCTGGGTAAGTGGAAGCAGGGCCCTGGCTGGACAAGGGAGGTGGGTGAACTGCGACGGTGACTGAAGCCGATGCTGTCACCGTGGTGATGGGTTGGCCATATGGAGTAGGGTTGAGGTGTTGGTGCGGGAGGTGATGACTAGGTTGTGGGTTGTGGGAAGAGCGGCTTCTGTGGCCTGCTGAGTGTTCTCTATGGCTATGCGAGCCATAATGGCCCCCAGCCTCAGTAGCAGTTTCAAAAGCGTCCATGCGCGGCCGGGCTGGGGGCGGGCCCTGCCAGTGCACCTGGCTCTTGGGGTCCCTGCTACTGTTTGGAGTAGTTCCATTCTGCGTCCCAGTATCACAACCCTGAGAGGAGACAAAATATAGAACAAAAACAACAACAACAAAATTATCTTTCCATTTCATAATGTGACAAGCAAAAGAAAATATGCAATCAAAAGAGTCATGCAGGAGACACAATATGACATATTTCTCTTACCGAGGACACAGTATAGGCTGGAGGGTCAGGCTGTCTAGCTGAGCGCCGATGTCCTGATGCTCCCCTCCTCATCTCCTCTGTCCTGGCTCTTCCCCTGCTGATCTGGAGGTGGTACTGCTGCTCGTCTGCTCGAGCTTGTCCTCTGTGTGAGTGCAGGTTATAATTTTGCAGCTCCTGGCTGATACCGGATGCTGTGGTGTTTGAGCTGTACTCTGAGTCTGATGAGTCTGAAACTGCACCAGAGGTGGTGGTGGCTGCAGTGGTGTGGTGAGGACGGACTGAGAAGTGGACCACATGAGGAGGGGCCTCTGGAGATGGGGTTGGTAACCGGCTGCGTCCATCAACTGGTGATACCTGAGTGTTGAGTAGAAAGAGTTGTCTATAGTTTGGCTTTTGAATTTAAAAAAAAGTCACTAGTCCTGGTTGATTTAGATTTTCTTGCGTTTGCATTTTGTAAGATCTTACCTCTGGATAAGGTCCAAAGTATGATAGTAATACTGGGAGCAGGACTAATCCATTCAGTACCCCAAGAACTGTTAGGATGGCTAACACTGCAAAGAAGTACCTGTATTACAAAGAAAGAGTTCACAAAGGAAAATTAACTTCAATATCAGCTATAAACACAATAAGCAAAAAATGCATGTAAAACACAACACTTTCCTGTGGCTTATGCGTCACACAACACAATAACATTTATTAAAAATAAAAGATTTAAGCAAAGTCACTCATACCAACAAGGACACACAAGAAGTGAAATGAAGCAAGCTGAAGAAACAAAGAAAATACCTGTGCAAAACCACAGAGGTTTAGACGTGGGGAGACATGTGCAAGATCAACCATTACACATGCCCAAAATAATACTTTCACAAAAACACTCGCCACTCCCAAAACATACACACACACATATATAAACCCCCCACAGACAGGCTGGCATGCACTGCAGTCTTGAGGAGCAAAACATAAATGTACCTTGTGCGTTTCTAAGTCCTGCCAAAGAGGGTTAGTCTTAAAGAAGCCGCGTAGAGAAAAGAAAGGGGAAACATAATTAGCCAGAGCTGGTTAATTCAAAGGCACGGGGGGAAAGGAAAAAAGACAGGGGGTGGGAGTGGGGGGTTATTGGGGGGTGAGGGTACTCTCTTGGGTGTGTGTGGTGTATAAGCAAACAAGGAGAAAACAAAGCAGTGAGGAATGTGAAGGGGGAGTGGTAAAGGAGAGCAAAAGTGGGGAGGGTGACATTGGGGCATGGGGGGTGGGGGGTACAAGAGGACAGGGGCCTCTCTCTCTCTCTCTCTCTCTCTCTCTCTAGCTCTCCAAAAAAAAAGAAAAGAGAAAGAAAAGCGAGAAGCAAACAAATGAAGTGAAGGGTATAGAATTTAAACAATTTAGTCTAGGAAGAAGAGAAGGGGACCCTCAGCGCCACCCCTCCCTGGCCTCTCTCACTCTCCTTTCTTTCTCTCTCTCTTCCTCGCTTTTTTCTCTCCCTTCCTTCCAGCTAAGCCCCTGTGAAATTCCTGGCCACTCCACAAGCCACTCCATCTAATTAAATCTCCAATGTATCAGGTAAGACTCCCCAATCTCCACTCTAAATCTCCCTCTCTCACTAACCCTGCTTCCTTCATTATGGAAAAGCCCACCCCATACCCCGCACAGCCACCCATTGGTTTTCCACTGGAAGCTCTCAGGTATTCAGGGACACGCCATGAAGGCTTTTTCTTGACTCTTGACTATGTTCTTTGTTTGTGTGTGCACGGGTGGGTGTAAATAGGAGCTAACAAAGGTGTAGATGTGCCATGCAGCTGGGCCTCAGATTAAGTGCACATTCATAACTAATCCTTCAGTTGTGTTTTATTGATGTGTGCGTGTAGAGAATGAAGGGACACTGTGGAAAGGACTATCCACAAGTACGGAGCAAGGGTCCCTGTCTACACAGCAGGGGTGGCCTTTCATGCACAGTTCTAGAAAACTGAATTACAGTGAAACAGTCTCACCCTTTCAATTTGGTTTACTTGGAAAGTAAGAGACATGCTAAGATCGAGTAAAAAAAAAAAAAAAAAACCCAAACCAATGCAAAGCTACCCAAAAGATGGATGAAGTGACTTGTAGAAATTCTGATACTGCAATGATGAGGCAGTGAGGCACAATCTATAGACAAGGGGCAAGAGCATCTGGTTTATTTTTGTAGTTAACTTGAAATACAAGTTCTGTTAACCAATTGCAGCGAGTCAGGATTTAGTTGCATAGAGATAAATAGTCTATGCAGCGAGCAAAAGAAGGACTGCATTTCCTAAATCGGATAATGATCAACTACGGTCCTAGGATGATTTTTTTTTAATATAGCTACCTAGAGCTAAAATAACAGTTTCATAACTATGGTTAGCATTTCCATACAAAGCATCAGGAGTAAAAGCCACGTCACCTTTGAAGAAATATGTGCACACATATGTACATGTGCACGCGTGCAGCCCACATACCAGGTTGCATGCCCCCGCCAGGCTGTTTAGAGTGAAAACATTCACAGGGCTGATGGGGAAAGTCAGGGAAGCATTTCTTTCGGCGCAAGCAGAAAAATATGAGCTGGGCCTGTTGTTATTGCACCGTCTTAGGGCGCTGCTTTGTTTGCTCAGACAACAGCAGAACCTTTAAATGGAGGCCCGAGACTGAGCCAGAAACCAGAGCACACCACTGGAGGTGCGGAGAGAAGGTCTATAGGCCTCTATAGTTTGTGTGCGTATGTTTGTATGTGTCTCTCTGAGTGTGTATATGTGTGTTCTCTCACTGGCAGGCGCACCATCATTGACCCCCATGATTAAAGGGTCAGGGAGCAGGTTGGTGTGTCTATACGAGGGGGGAACTGTGTAACTGTGCGGGTGTGCACAGATGAACGCTTGCAGATCACATGGAGTTCAGTGATTTTAGCTCTCAAAGAAGCAGGCCAAATCATACAGCTACCTCATCTGGCAGCAACCAAGAATGTGTGTACATATGGCCATGTAAAGACATAAGGTTGTTTAAATTACACACTAAAGTCTGGGGAAACTTCTCATAATACTGTAGGAGTTGAGAACATACAGAATCATTCATACTCCTCCCTTGAACGGCAGCTGGTCGCTACCTCTCTGTCTGACGCTTAAGAGGGTGCAAACACAAAAGCAGCCACCTGCACGGAGCTCCGGCAGTGTGTCGGTTTTAATTTCCACTTCTCCTGTCTTTGTACAACTGCTCTCTTGCCCCCCACTCTGTTACTCCTTTCCCTGCTTATAAATGTCTAGTGAGGGCAGTTAAACCAGTTGAGGGAGATTACAAAAGCCAGAGGTCTTTCCTGCTCTCCCTCACTCACTCACTCTCTTTCACTTTGCTCCCCTCTGTCACCTCCCTTACTGCCTACTCCTCCCACCTATTTTTCACCTTTAATTTTCAACCCTTTCCCTGGTTTCCCATAAAATGTCGGGCACGACAGATATTAGGAGGAGGAAGAGGTAGGTAAAAGAAAAGACAAAAAAGGAAAGAGATTTTTGGTGAGGTTTCCTGGAGATCATCCCCCAGAAAGAGACGAAAAATATAAATAATAATAGTAAATAATAATAAATAATTGCTAGTGGTAGTGAAAATTGGAGATTTAAAGAAGAGAAGCAAAAGAAGAAGAGAGTAGCTGTCATGCATGATCGGGGTCTGAGGTGGATTCCTGTGTGGTATACAGGTTGAGGCATGGTCTAAGAACATTATTTAAATATATATGATAACCTCTGTATGTGCAAATATGCATGGTTTCAAGTTCAAATTAAAGCAGTAGTTTCTTGTGAGTTTGATTTTGTAACTGACCTGACAATAAAGTCAAACTCAGAGCCTGCGAGCATCAGGACGCCTAATAATGTGGAAAAGGCGCCGTCGAGCACCGGTGCAAACATGTGCTCCAGTGCCAGCACTGCCCGCTTGTGACGATCCCCTATGGCTGTCAGGAATGCCTACAACACACAGAAAAAACAAAAAACTATTTATGTCTTGTTCTCAAAAGGTTAACTTGCTCCACAACCATCAGAGAGACCTGAATCCATACAGCAATAGACCTCACCATTCCAGCAAGCAGCATTTAGGATTAGAAAGTAAGTAAATTCACTAATTCATTTTTAAACTTACCAGGGCCACATGGACAGTGAATTCCACTCCAATGCCCACAGAGGCGATGAGAATGACAACAGGGACGGCACTCAGCTTAATTCCCATCAGCCCCATGAAGCCAAACAGCTCCACAGTCATGAGAGAAAGCACCAACACCTGAAGAGAAAGCAGGAGTTTCTGTGAGAAATGTGGGTAGTTGTTCAATTTACGTGAACCTTTAGTTACACTTGTGTAGTTAATAAACTCACAGTTCTAAAACATTTTTACACATAGAAAGTGCCAGTTGCTACAAAAAGCCTGCACGATTCAGTGTTTGCAACCATTTTATTTTATTCAATATCCATTCAAATGGTTTCTGTAGGTTTTTCAGGACACATCGCCTTTTTCTCTTCGATGTTTGACTTTAAAAGATCCAAACAACACCTTTAAAAGGGATAAGAAAATGCCAGCTAATTCAGAATTATAATGCACATTTGCTAGGTGAAACAGGTAAAACTTGTCCGTGAGCACAGTGGGTTTAATTACCACAAATGGAGTTATTCTACTTTATGCTGTCTTATTATAGAAAGAACAAATCATTATTCCCTGCTTTAACTGTGTGAACTTCCATTTGACCTTAAATTTGACTGCATACAAGACAGATGAGGCAGAGAAATAACACATGAGGGTGATATGTGTGAGTATATCTGCCTTATAAATGTGTTGAGCAGTAACCATACATGTGGGTGAAATGTGTGTGTTTGTGGAGACTCCGGAGCAAAGCATTACAGGAGCTGCTATTATCAGCTGACAGGTGTCAGGTTACACGGGCCCCAAATCCTTTGAAGAGGGTTAAGGTGGGCAGAGGAGGTAACTATGTGTACGTGCACCTATAGGTGACCCAGCACAGAGTATGTGCATATCCACAAAGGGTATTTGTACTGTGTGGTGTGTCTGCCACTTTATTCTGAAGGGCATTTTGAGTGATCTAATTACAAGTGTGCAGATACTGTATATTAAAATAAAATAGTTAGAGGAAAAGATGTTACTAGATTTAACACATTTTCTTGCGTTATATTATATTTACTATTACTAAAATTCTCTGTGTGAGGTAAAACCTTGTATACACCTGCCTTTTTGTTTCTTTTAAGCAACGTTTTTTCTATAAATAACATAAACCATAAATCAGGAACACAGATTGAGATTACAAAGGATTGCTCTAAATGTACTGAGACCCATTCAGATTTTAAGTGTTACGAGGAATCAAAATCAAGTGGATTAAAAACTAACTGTATAAATCTAAACACAAGACATGATATTTACACAAAGCCTCTGTCTACATGGTCATGGTGGATTTCAGGGCTTGAAGGCTTTGAGAGTTTGATGTTGTATGGCTGCTTGTGCTTTGGGCTTTGATAGAACTCTCTTATAACTGATGTTTTGATCTTACTAGTAAGGCCTGAAGAGGATGAACATGAAGTCCCCTCCTCCCTTGTTTCAAGGTTCGGGTGGCCTGGCCACTGCCGGTTGTAAAATACAACCCACTAGAGAGAAAAACCAGAGTACTCTTTGTACGTGTTTCCGTGTGAATTATCACCTGCGAGTTTAAACATTCATACTGTATGTGTGTGCAAGTATGTACATGCACTAGAGTGCTCAAAGTGTTTTTGAGAACTGGCTTGTGTATGCGAACGCATGTTTGCCAATATCCTTGGAAACGTCTCGTCTGACAGGAGCAAGAGTGGATGAATGTTAGAGATGGAAATAAAATCAAACATTTTATAGGTTTAGAGTGGGGGCCAGTTGCTGGGGCAACTTTTTGTCCTCTTCCCATTTATTTCAGAATTTGTGTCTGGGAGTGTTGGACTAGACTAAACAGACTGGTCCTAACAAAACAGCACAAGATAAACACTGGTGACTGGGGCTACGATAACACACACCAGCCCCTTCTCTTTTCCGACTCTCTCCTCCTGACATGCATTCTGGACCACACGCAAAAACCAGGAAATGACATGAAGAGAGGGAAAAAATTGACTTTTAAATAATTGAAAGCTAAGATCTCTCTCTCTCTCTCTATGTCAAGCAGCCAAAAACCTTTTTAGAAGTAGCAGACACATTTGTATCTTTCTCTAAAGTTATCTCTCAGAACATCTGCTGCAATCTATGGAGCTACGTGTGTTTCTCTGGGCATTGTCATACCACATATTTGTAGTTACTTCATTTGTCTCTGTGCATGTGGTGTGTTTTCTCCAACACTTACTATAATGCCAGCGGTCCAAGGGTTGAGCAGAAAAAGGGCACAGACGAGAAAGGTGCAGGCGAGCACCACACTGATGGACAGCAGAAGCCAGTGGCGTAGACTAACATACTGTTCCCAGAACAGGAAAGGGTAGCCGTTGGGGTAGGAGGGCAAGCCTTGTCGGCTGTAGTTGCTGCAGATGGCCCGTACGCTCTCGATGGCTTCCACAAACTGCGGCGTCTCCCGGAGCCCGTTGAGGTAGAAGGGGAACTGTGCGTATTCGATGGGCTCAGCAGCCGGGACTGGATGGTGAGAAAATCAGAGAAGGTTGGTTTAATTGTTAGCAAAGCTGTACCCCCCCGACTTAGATTTTTCATTATATGACATATGCCATGAAGCAACTGGTGAAGTATTCTCTTTGGGGCCTTGGAAGCAAAGACCACACAGATGATAACGTTTCAAGACTGTAGACATCGACGAAGCAATCGGATAAATCAACAGTGGCTTCTGCAGATCACATTTGTCTATTCTAATTAATTCTCATTATATTCTGATCATTTCGTGTATCTGCAGAAATAATTGAGACTCTATATCCAAACCACGAATACCAAGGCTTTCCCTCCCTAATGCAGCTCTGTTCCAAGAGAAGCTACGTTTGCAGACGTATGTGCATGTGTGTGCGTGTGTGTGTGTGTGTTCTGTGGGGGTGGCGGAGGAGAGTGAAACAGACCTCCATTGACTCAGTCCTGGCCAGCCTGTGGCCCAGCCTGGCTAATGAGGGCCTATCAGTTCCAGACACAGCAGACTGTCAGAGCTAACGATGATTCAAGGTAATTACAATGTCAGAATCACTGCCATTACCACACCCTAATCTTAGCACCACCACGTAAGGCACAATATAAATGTGTGATCACGTATATATCTGCCTGTCACGATGCTATGGAGGCATAGTAGGTGCTTACAAAAGATTTATAAGTTGCTACATTTAGAAGTAGCTTTGCAGTATCACTACTAAGGACCAAACTACTAGACCAGTCTACTGCCTATTTTTTATCTTATAGAACATGTTGTAGTATTGTCTAATGTTGCTTTGAATGTATTCATTTCATAGTAAGTGTAGGGTTAGATAGAAGAGCTTGCTAACATGGCATGGCCCATTATAGTCTCAACTATAAATTTCGATTAGAACACCTGCGGCTTTTGGCAAACATAGATCTGCTCCAGGGGTCTCCCGCACAGCCAAACACTTCATGCAGCTTATCCAGTCACGTCCCCCCGCTGTCAAGGACTTCCTGCTTGTTATCCAATTGTGCTTCCAACCCAAACCCTGTCTCTCTCTCTTAATTATCCAATCATCCCCCTTCCTTGTCCTGTAACACCTTCTTACACGAAATCACAGGCTAGAGTCAAATAACAATGTAAGTATATTTTTTATGTTTGTGTGTGTGTGTGTGTGTGTGGTAGGGAAACGAGAACAGGGTGGGTGCTGTTTTTGGGGTCGCTGAGTTTTAATAATGTGTGTATGTGTGTGTAATGCTAGAGCCCCATGGTAGTCAGGATTATAGCATCTACCACAGGCACTATTAGAAGAATAACAGCAAGTTGTGTCTTGGTCCTCGGGTTAGCAGAGTGAGCTCAGTCATGCACAAATGCACACATATTGTAGTGGTACAGTAAAGTCTAATACCTCACTTAGAGCTAAAAAGGACCAATAACTCAAACCACAAGATGTGAACGTTGCTTACATGCAGCCGCTGCCTTATGGAAACTGAAAAAGTTGCAGCCGAGACTCATAAACCTCACAAAAGTTAGGCATAAAATTTCAGTAAGCAGATAATAAATGCAGTATGTTTGGCCGTACCTTACAGTAACATTTCAAATTAATGTGGAGCTGGATTACCGAACTTGTTGGAACTAAAAGCAATATTATTTCAAATTTCTTCCATTCTGTCGCACTACTCAGTATTCAGCGGTAAAATAATGTGAACATAGGGCATGCAGACTTACTGCTGAGGCGTGTCTCGGGCATGGAGTCGGTAGGGTCGTGGAGCCACTCGGGAGGGTGTGGACGAATGTTAGCTTGTGAGGCAGCATAGGCCACAGGATCATTGCTGACCCAAGCTGTTAGGTATATGTAAAAAGCTCCGGGGTTGATGATCCCATCTGCATCCACAAGCCTCTGGCGAGTCAGCTACAAAACCCAGAAATGAGATGAATTAATGACTGTAATATTAAACTTATAGGTTTTGGTATAGCCTCTTAAATTACAATTTTCAAACACATAATTCATCGAATGCATTATGTCATTCGTTTGTCTACTACACCCAAGCAAACTGTCAAAATTTGAACTGAAATGGAATTATTAGAAAATGGAAAAAATTTAATTGAGGGGGGAAAAAAAGTAGAAAAAAATTGAAGTGCTTGCGGTTGTTAAGTACACGCTGGAAATGAAGGTATTGTAGAAATAAGGGATGTTTAACCATAACATTCTACAGGTGAGCTGACCACAGAAATGCTTATTTATACACACGCATGAGCGCAAGAGAACGGAGCAGCTTTCAAAATATGAGTCAAATATTAGCCCCTCTCTCTTTCCAACCAAAGAAAAACCAACAAGTCAGACACTGGTTGCCTTTCTGAACATTCCCGTACTTCTGATCACAGCTTCCCAGAATTATCATGCCACATTAAAACATGGAAAATGTTGAATCAGCTTCTCCCTTTACATATAGTAGATATTGGCTGGCCAACCTCAGACCCAACGTCCTGACCACTCTGAATAAATTTCTAAAGGAAGCCTTGCAACACTCTCCTGTCAAGAAGTAGCTGTTTCTGCTGCCTGTAGAACCAAGCAATCTGAGCAAGGAAGCTTTAAACAGGCATTCTGGTTATTTTAGAGCTATGCAGGTTGTGTTTTGAGTTTCTGGAGTTGGGCACTCTCAGGTGAACAAAAACATAAAAGTATTTTTCTTTCTAATTGGTCTTGTTAGGAGAATAAGTGCAATGAATGCATTGTTGACTTTGGTAAGGTGGTCCACCACTTTGGTCCAGGCTAAATATCTCAGAAACATAGTCAAGGCTCATTCATTCAAATACTGAATCTGTGTGACTTTATGAGCTACTGGATCATCCATCCAAGCATCCATGGGGGAAGGAAGCAGGTAGTGTGGGAGTAGCCGGAGAGAACTCACACAGATAGAGGAAGAACATGAAAGGCCGCAGATTAGATTCGGACTCAGGACATAAAAATACAAAGATTGACGTTCCCCTCGGTAGAATTTGAATAATACGTTTATGTTTTATACAGTGCTATTATCAGGTTCGAATTGCAATTTTCTTATATTTTGTTACCACAATACTGAAAAGCTAATTACCCGTTTGCCTCAGCGACATAGATATTTAGTTACTGTGTTAACATAAGCATGATATTATATTTTAGCATCCTGGGCTAAACATCATTGCACCATTGTATTGTACCATTTTTGTCTGTGCATGCAGGCGAAAATGGTACAAGTAATTACATCACATCAAACTGTCAAAAGGAAATCCAAGTTGAGTTGTCACTCAACTTGGATTTCTTTAGGATAAACTCTCTGAGGGACTTTGTTTATCTTTGTGAGCATGTGAGTCTGTGATTCTGCCTTATTGCACTCTTTTATTCAGCGTCATTTGCCTTGACGGCAAAAGTCAGTAGGTAGACGCGAATGACTGTCTCACTAAGGGCTGTTAGTTTTGCCCTCCCATGTGGAAACAGGAGTGTAGTCTAGCATTGCTACCTCCTGAGAGGTAAAACCATTACTGCGCACCACTCTGCCACTCTCCCTTCTAGGAACCATAAATCCCTCTTTCACAGAGGCAGGGAGCGTTCTGGGGGTTGAAGCTGGACTCATGGGGTTAGGTACAAGAAAGGAGTAGTTTTTTTTGTGGTGGGGGGTTGGGAGAGAAAAATTGCTTGAGTTAGCGTAACAATAAAAAAATTGGCTGGAGTCCCTGAGCGCGTCTGTGTGCAGTTAACCTGGTTGTTAACACTGAAGGAAATGCCACCCAGCAAATGGAGTAGAGCTATAAAAATAACACAACATCTGTACAAATGTTCCTCACACTTGGTTCTCCTGACCCCTATGGGTACCCAGAATGCCTGGCGCCACAGATGGACCTGCCCTAAGAAGAAAAGAGCTCTTGGTAATGTTAGCATGGCCTTTCTTAGGACTTATCTCGCATGCCACAGATTTTTTAATTGCGATGCATATAGTTTTAAGCCACATATATAAGGAACAAATGGTCACCAGCACAGAGTAGGGACAAATCAAAAGCAGAACAGCTCTGCACAGATCCACAGAGTGGCATATCAAAATAAAACATCTAGCTATGCAATTTACCAGGGATGTTGAAGATCTGGTCCTCATTTTGAGGAACAAAAAGGAAGCTACTGCTCAACAAGTACACGCACATCAGAAAAAGGAGAAGCACACATTCAAAACATACAAATGCACACACAGAGCTGTCTCAAAGAAACCACTTGTTTCCAGCCCCCCTTAATGAAAGAGGACACAGCAGTGGAGCAAAAGGAAGAGAAAGGGAGGGAGGAAAAGACAGAGGGAGTGAGAGGGAGAGAGCGAGTGGTGGTGCGAGCTGGAGTCTGTGAGCAGGAGAGAGAGACAGCTAGATTCCAGTGGATCTGGATCGAATTTAACAGCAGGATACTCAACAACTGTATGTCTTCAAGCTGTCACGGGAAGCCCAGGCAGCTCTGCTGGCGGCCCCCACGCCTCACGGCAAGTACACTTCTCTCACAGGCAGAGGAAGTGATGTCACGGGGCCGCACACCAGGACTGGCCCTGTTTCCTGTCAGCTAGATAACTGCTGCAATGGAGTTAATTTGGATAAACGAATAGCCATAAGAGCAAAGGGGAGAGGTGGCCAACCCTTAATAAACATCTGTAGAGCTGTATGATTGGAACACAGAGTTGCACAAATTCTAAATACAAATAAACAGGAGACACAGAAGAGCTATGCGTCAAAGTTAATCACCCTTGATGAAAATGATTTCGGCGTTGAAACGGACATGGCTTGTTTTGTGTTTGAGGTTTGCAGATATTCTGGCCAAGAATTTTGTTTTTATATTTCTCCACTTTCTTATCTTCTGTTTTCGCGTTTTCCTGCCAAAGAATGCAGCCATGCATCCACATATGTTGTTTTTTGGAGGTGATACTAAACTAAGAAAAGCATTCAATGCCCTGTTGAAGCTGAGAACATTTACCCAGCTCCACAAATGCAATCTTTCCCCTCATTTCCTGCCGTTTCTCCCCCAGACTTTCACATTATCAGGTTGGTATCTTTCCACTGACATACAAGAGACCTGATTTAATCTTCCTCAATAAGTTCCTGTCTCGACCTCCTTCCGAGACCCAAGGTGCTCAAGTCGCTACACTCGAGTCACTGCTGGACATCAAACACTCATTCGGTGGCACGCAGGAGACAGTTTCAACAGCTCAGCTGGAGTTTACCACATGATTCAGATAACATGCTTTGTTGTATACTCACTTTATGGCTTAATTTTGCACTTCAGCTGAGGTGCGACGTCACCATCTCCACCAATGGCTGTGCAAACTTTTCAGAAGCTCATGGAGAACTACTTCAGTACCAGAGATGAAGCTAAACAGTCATGTTCTGCACTCAAACCATAAATTATCCCCTTGCAGACTTTCAAGCCACATAAAGAAGAAGCACCCTTTTTTCCTGCAGATCTTATAAACATATCAGTTGTTTGCATGTTGATGTGGATTATGGAATTAAGTATGTGTAAAAAGGAGACATTTTTACTTTTATGTGCAGTGGAAATAGGACTAGCATCTCAGACCTAAACAAATGCAACCAAAACCAGAGTCACCCTGGAAGCCTTGTGTCAGCTCATAGGGCTATCCATATAAGCAATAATGACATTAGTTTATCACACTCTTTGTCCTTCAGGGCTTAGAATGTATTAACTGCAACAGACAAGCATTTCTATATCACACCAGTAAACCTCAACTGCTCCACTCAGAAAGTAGTTTGACGAAGTAGACGCTATTGTTTATATTAGAAAAATATGCAAATATGTTTTAAAAATTTACTTCTCAGTGAATCAGATTCAGGTTTCTACTTAGAGCCACAGAATCCAGATTAATTATTTATAGACACTTTGGGGTTTGCAGGCGTTTCTCTGCATCAGTTTCAGCCATCCCAGCCTCTCATACTGTAAACCGTGGCTGGAAGCACTGATGATGTGTCAAGCTCAAAGACTTGATGTTTAAGGGAAACAGCTCACTGTCGAGGCCCTGCTATACGCACATCTCATACACACACACACACAAAAAGAAAAACAACAAAACACACACACGCAAACTGACAAATCGTTTAAATGAAGAGTTAATAGGTTTTTCAGAGTCAGGCTGCAGCTCCAGTGAGAGCTTTAAATTCCTGCGCTCGGTAAAGTCATCACACGAACACAGACAGAGAGAAAGAAAGAAAAATATGAATAGTCAGAGATGGTTTTAAGCTGGGTGTGACTCCCCTAGAGTCATAACAAAATGCACAGATATGCATACACATACAGCGTCACAAAAGAGCTTTGAAAGTGGTGGAAGCATCTCTCAAGTCTATTATCAAGTTGTAGTCCATGTAATACAGTCTGCATGGTCTATGCTTACATAACATCTGCACATACTTCCTCATATAATGCAAATCAAGCTGCTAACCCAACATGTCCACACATCTATTGAAATGCAGTGTACCATTGACAGTCAAATAGCCAGACAATAGACACTCAGATAGCCAGGATTTCATTCATCAGGAACCAATTCACTCGCAGGCTAGTGCTAACTTCCAGTATTAGAGCTGACAAATGAGAACAAGATTTCTCTAACGCAACAATAAAAGCTTACCGAGGAGTGTTCATCCATCTAAAGCCTTTGTTTCAGATCAAAGCTTTGTTTTCTTTCAACAGTTTGCACCTGGGCATTGACCAGGAAGCTTTTTTCATGATCTTTGTGAATTATTCTCCCCTTTCATCACCATAGCAGCACATTCAATTTACATCTGATGCATTTGATAGACGGATGAGCTTTTATGTGTTGCATTAATGACAAGAGGAATCGCTTATCCACTTTTAATAAATTCAATTTAAATCCTAAACGTACCAGGTTGAAGTTGATGGGCTTGTCCCTGCGCCCTGTCTGCACCAAGAGTTTATATGCTAGGACGCCATCATCAGAGCCATTCCTATAATTGTTGTGGGTGATGCGGCCAGCCTCCCAGTCCTTGTCAAAAGCCTGCTGGAGACCTGTAGGAAACCACAGCAAAACACACTGGTTAGATGTGGATGTTTAAAAAGGTTACATGCCTTGTTATCTTCATTCTCCCACTGCAACACACAACAAACAATAACCCAACACAGTAAATAACACAACACCCTAACCTAACCCTAACTCTATAATAGGCTTGATTGATTTAATATGATAACTCAGTTCCATTCTCAACCACTAAACATGACTTCAAAAACAGAAAATCTGCTGCTTTTAATTCAAAGAGATCGTTATGGGGCTTTATCAGTAACATCTGCCTTCTTTTCTATACTACTCTCTGATCCATATGTGTATCACTCCTCTTTTCTCGGCTCTCCCCCAAGGCCCATGCTGTGGTCCGTCTGTGGGAGATGTTGTTTTGGGTCTTGTTCCTTGGCCTGTCTGGCTCCAATTTGTCCCACCATTGCAGAGAGCAATATCAGACACAGTTCTCTCTCTCTCACCCACACACACTCCCTGTGTGGTTCCCAGCCGGCTCACATACACACACAGACTCTCACGATGTGTTTTATCGTTAAGTACATTTCCTCACTGAGAATTAAGCCATTCATAGATTGGGCTGACATATGAAAGAAAATACTGTTCACTGGTACTTTGCAATTCTGTATGAAACAATAAATCCATCCATCACTCCATTCAAAATTAATTTAAAGCGTTGTGTACTGTGTCTTACGTGTCAAATATTCAATTTTTATCTAGAAAAACAAACAAAAACACTAGAGCAGGCAGTACTGGTTCAATACGTGCCGATTTGCACTGACAACACATTTGCTGCCAAAGGTTTTTGAATATTGTACATTTCCCAAGATGAAGTTGAAAAATATTGACTCCCACTATACTCTTCGCCATCAATCCCACTTATGGAAGAAACAAGTGATTTTAATCAGCTACTGTCAGTGTCCATTTGTGCAGTCCCTCCTACTTCTGAACTCCTGCCTAACATCTTGTTTTCTGCAGATTCATGTCAAAACACGGAATAAAATTATGATCTCAAAATGCTTTCATGGGAAAGTAAATTATTCCCATGCCTAAACTATCCTGAATAGCAAAGTTAAATAAGTTAAATAAGCAAAGGTAAAATTTCAAATGAACTAACACTGGCTCTACACCATTATGCCACATCTGACCCATTTTATTCTCAACCAGAAGGTGCAGTTTACGCCCATACCTGTCCACACTCATTTCATACCCGAAAATTCGAAAGGAATTTATGATGTGGACACAAATGATTAGTGTCACTAACTCAGTATCCAACCACATGTGAAATATGACCACAATTTCCCATTTAGCTCCTTAGTTACAGAATTAAAAATCTTATAGATCTTACATCGAAGTTAACCTTTGATATTTTTTTCATCATTTTATCCTATTACCTTAAAATTACTGACTGACACAGTAACCTTGACTTTTAATCGCTGAATTCTGGTCATCCTTGAAACCAGGTGAACGTTCACGCTCATGAGAAGATTATGGACAGCCCAAAATATGACACCTCCAGTCATTGGTGTGTTCAATGCTGAGCCACAAAAATTTGACATATTCAGTTTTATTCACTGTTTAGGTCGGGTTGAGGTGGCATGTGTACATCAAGCTTAAAATTACTTAGATTTACCTTGCAGCCAGTCCCTGAAGTAATGAAGCCACATGCGAGGCAGCTGTCCATTTTCCTCCTTCAGCACGTAGCGAATGGTGTGGAACCTCTGGTGGAGCTGGTGAAGCAGTGGCTGGTTTTGGGCATAATCGGCGCGCTGTGTTACCACATACATGTTGTAGAAGGAGAAGAACTTGAACTGGGCGCCGAGAAAGTCGTACTCGCTTGTCTCCCTTGGTACAATATCTGTTAGCTCCAGGCCGTCCCTCACTTGGGTGGTCCCGTATAAACTGACTCCCAGCAGGCAGAGGAACAGCACAATCACAACCACCTGGAATCAGAGGGATGAAGAGACAGCTTTATCAAAAAACAAATCTCCAATTAAACCATCTGCCTGTTTATAAGCTGTCAGATGCTTTTTGATACAATGTAGCAAAAGTGCTGTACTTTTTCTTTTTTCTGCAAAAAGTAAAGTGCTGGATTAATGCCTTGCAGGACTACGTAAAGCAATTTATATTAAAAAAAAGAGAAAGAAACTGAAAAACATTTTGTAATGTCAAGTACAGACCACCATATGATTTCAGTTCTGGAAGGCTTTAAAAGGTCTGGCCACCCACTGTGTGTGTCTGTGTGTGTGTGTGTGTGTCTCAGATAGGACATAACCACAATTTCCACCCCCGATTTCCTCCTTCCTTACACACTCCGGTGACTAACCCTCCCATTCAAATTATCACCACAGTGAGTCAGCACACAAACCCACTTTTACCTCATACAGAAGCTATTCGGCTTGTTTCTTTGTCTCCCTGCTCTACAGAAACACAGAGAGCAACTGAACTCACCTTGGTGGTGGGCTGCAGAAGGAATGGCGCATAGTGCTTCTCAGCAAAAGAGGCCAGGGTCCAGCGCGAGCAGGGGGGCTCTAGGCAGCGTAGGCCCAGCGAGGCTTCTCCAATCTGGGACAACAGGTCCCGTGTGGAGCTGTTGTTCTCTGGACTCTGGCCAGTTGATGAGGCTCCATCACCCTGAGCAACTGAGCTAGCACTTGGGGTCGATGCAGCAGGAGGAGGTGCGGGATGATGATGATGGGAGAAGCTGGCAGAACCTCGAGACCCGACATTATTTAGGCCCCCACTGTTGTTGTTGTTGCTGATGTTGGCGTGATTGCTGCTACTGTAATACTCGTTGTTACGGTTGGTCCTAGCTGGAGCTGGGTTGATGGGCTGCACAGAGATTTGGGATCTGGGCTCAGCTGTGGTGTAGAAGGCCTGAGTTCGGGGGTCGTACTCCGTCCTGAGCTGCACTGTGGACTGCATAGTGATTTGGGTCTGCTGAGCAAAACCATGGCTACTGTAGGAAGGAGGGGGACTGCTGTAGCTTGGGGGAGGCGTGTGATATGAGGGAGGAGGGGTACGATATGACGGGGAAGGGCTGTAGCGACTCCCGTCTGCCCCATCCAGGTATGCCTGTGGCTCCATCTGAATCACACGATTGGAACAAGGGCTGCAGACATAAATACGATGAAACACTGTCAGGCACTGCTGTGAAACAAAATTTAAAACCAGACTTAACGGGAAAAAAAACAAAACATTCCAGTATGCACGTACAACATCTGATTTTGTGAAACAGTTAAGTGTTGCATTACAAAAAATATTTATTAGCCCTATGTTACTGTGAATCTTCTCTCCTTTGCCAGCAGCATGAAATATAGGGCCGGGACCCAACCGTGGAATTTAATAGTGTGTGTACACATCTGTACAATAACCGAGCCAACGAGCATGCCCGGGCTGGCAGGCAGACTGGCAAACTTTAATGAAGACTGGAAAAGATAAACATACAGTCAAACAACCAAGCAGTCAGACGGAAAGAGACAACTTTCGCAGTAATTAGTTTTTAACTGAGGGGGATTACAGTGAAGATATCTTTAAAGATAGCTTTGTGCATACACGGTTCATTATCATGGAAGAGATCGGTGGAAAACGTAAAAGGAAGAACAGTAAAGCAATAGGCGTCTCGTCAGATATGAAAGAGCGTCTTTGTGTGTGCACACCTGTAGAAGCAGCAGAAAATGTCAAAACGCCTGTCCTCTCGCCGATAGAGATCCATGCTGAGGATGGCAGGAAAGATGAGCAGCACCATGGCAAAGTTAAACACCACCACCACTGCAGCCTGCAAGAAAAACAGAAAGGTTATTTCAGGTGAAAAAACCCAAACAAAACTGCTTTTTATCAAGAAAAAGGATCAGATTGATTTTTTTGTAGTTGCAAACAGTGGGGAAAAAATAAAGGTGATCGTATGCAGTGTAGACAGTGAAGATGTGAAATGATATGTAAAATTTAAAAAGGGCATTTTGCCCTTTTTAACTGCATTATCATCCATACACATGCTGCAACTTACAAAACTACTTTGAAAGCGTATTAAATGAAAGAATTACTGTTTAACAAAAACAGTGTTGCTCTGAATATAAATCAGAATAACACAAGCTGAATAGGCTCAAGTGAGGGAAAAATTGCCTTTCAACACATTTCCAGTTCCTTTCAAGGCAAAAACACTGAGTGTGCAGAGAAAAAGTGAGGCATATGTATGTGTAATAGAAGCCAGTACAATGTTGTGGTTAAGTATTTGAAGGTGGTGCACTAGAGCAGAGGGTGGGGGTTGAGGTTAGGTTGGGGCCCTGCCCAGAGTACAATCTGGATATTGCGTAGTTGCCAGACCACTACACACACACACGCACAATCCCGTGTGTGTGCCAGACCACCCAAGGAGTCAGAGGCCCGCGGGGCCTGAGGTGATGAGCAGTCACTGTGGCTGTACAGACAACACACACACACACACACACACACACACACACACCCCTTACAGACTCACACAGAAAAATGCACATAAACACACATATCTGTCACCTTAAAAACTGTACAGCCTCCTACTTAAACCACACCGTAACGCCAACCAGACACAGGCACACACACATCCTCGCCCTCCCTCATTCCTCAGCTCGCTACTCAGTCAACGAGAGAGATATAATGTCAATGAAGGAGACGTGGAGAAAGAAAAAGCTGTGTAAGTAGAGCAGAACAATTAATTCTCAATTGGCCCACTAACATCCAGACAGATACAGTATGAGTCCACTGACACACACACACACACACACACACACACACACACACACACACACACACACACACACACACACACACACAGTGACCGTGAGCTGACCCCAGAGTGGGGATATTTATCATCACATCTGTTTTCTGCACATGAATGTGTGTGTTCCTCTGTGTGTGTGTGTGTTTTGCTGCTGTTATCGGGACAAGATTCCTTTTCTTATGTTTATACTGATAGAAGGAAGTGAATGAGACATAACGCAGGAGCGCGCGCGTGCGCGAGAGAGAGCGAGCGATGAATCCAAGGTGGAGTCGACCATGGGAAGTGTTTAATGCTGATAAAGAGACACACACATACACGCCAACACAAACTGCAGGCACTGACACAAGGTTGCGGTGTGTGGATGCACTCGATAATAAAAGATGAGTATCACCGTGAATGTCGACTTTGTGAAGTTTTACCGTCTAGCGGTAACAAAACCACTAGTGTAAAGTATGCATGGTATGCGTATGTGTGTGTGTGTTGAGCATGCGTCTTTTCCAACGTGTGTGTGTGTGTGTAGAAAACGAGGCTCCATGGATTAGACCCATGGGGTAAATGGATCATGTTTGACAGACTCTCTCTACTAAAGCCATCAATCCACACATGCTAATATTGTACTCAATGTGGCAACATCTTACCTCACACTGTGTGTGCATGCAAGCGTGTGTGAGTCTATGCATGTGCGTGAGGACTAAAGAGCAAGAAACAGGAGGGGGAAATCACTTAATATTTTCATATAGTCAGTGATACATCACTTATGTAACTGCAAATACTTGCAAATGCGTATTACAACAAGTTTTCATAGCTTCCTTATGCAAAATATGTTTGAAATATGTGTTGAAATTCTCGGCTGAATGCTTTTATTGTGTGTGCTTGATTGTGATGAATCAGTGGTACAGCGGACTGTTCTTCAGGTACTCTGGCATCCTCCCCAAAGGCCAGAGGCAAGTATGTTAACATAACTGGTTATTCCTATTCTGTCACAAAAGTATATTTGAGTCTTAATGAGTGCCTTTTTGTCTTAGTGGCGGATTGGCGTCCTGTCTTGGGTGAACTAACCGGCTTTTGTGATTATCCATTTTGGCTTGCTAACCCACATAAGAGTGCCTCTGACTATAGAAAAAGAAAACCTTAGGTAAACAGCAAAAACAAAAACTCTTTTGGGCAAATAAACTGAACAAACCAGATTTTTGACAAAACGGCACGCATACCTACACTCACATTAATGGAGGGTCACCCTGTGCCATGTGATTAAAGAAGATTAAGGTGATCATCAGTCCAAAACTGATTCAACACAAAGGTGAGATGTCAAATTTGTTGTTGTAACCATCACTTTAAAAAAAATGTATGTAGCCTTTTCTTTCTCTATCCATCTGGTTAGTGCTGCAGTGACTCAACCTTCAAACCAGAGGTTTTTATCTGACCTTATCCTCTCTTTAGAGCACGTATCGCTATGACTGACTGTTTAAATGAATTAGGAATTCATTGATTATTGGAGGCATTTTGTACTAGTTTTCGCTGTTCTGGTGATGTCTGTAATTACTGACAGATGTTAGAGAAGTCAGAGCTCCCCTCTCGTGTTCCCCCACCTTTGCGCGTACATTCGCTCACATGCGCACATGCAAACATCTAGGCCATTGCCTTTCAAACCTCCCACACAGATACTACAACTCCCCACACGCACACATACACATGGATGTGAGGGTATGTGAGTACAGACGCGCACACACACTCGCAGAGGGATTCAGTTACATGGACCTCAGCCACAATCTGGACAGACACCGGGCCCACCACTAAACAGCCTCAAAGAAGGAGGAGGGGGGGATTTAACAAAACGCACACTCCTCCTCATGCACACACACAAACGCACACAGACGTACACACTTTAAATGTGATGAATGAAATCAATAAAACAACAGTCTGGAGAAATCTGGAGCCAATGAAGACGGGAACAGGACTATTAGTAAGAGAGAGGCCCCACACGACTGAACTCTCACACACGCACACGCACGCATACAACTTTCACTCACTAGCCACTGTACCTGTAGAGAAAAGGCTCTGAGCGCTGGGATGGGGATGAGCGCTGCCATGAAGAATGCTGTGACATTGCTGATGGAGGTAAGAGCCACACTGGCCCCTGTCCTCTTCAGACACTCCCCCGTGCGATCCTTGTCAAGACAGAAAGAGAAGTTGGTGAGAGGAAAAGCAATGAAACTTCTGATCAGAGTTTAGCCAGAGGCACACGTGTAATACTGGAGATTATGTACCATTATCATGATACTGATATGACTGACAGTGATTACGATGTTTCTTGAAGCCCTGAAGTGCTTAAATAATCCACCTGGGCCTGTCTACTTCTGTTTGAAGTAACGGAGGAAAAAGCCGACAGAACAAAACGACTCTTGGTAAAATCACTGCTGCTGAAAACTTGTAATATAATGCGCACAAAGAGAACAGTGATAAGCACACAACTCTAGAAGACTGTGTGAAGATCTAAAGACGTGCAGGACCACACAGAGAGCGTCTGCAGGCATGTGCATCTTTGTGTGTGTCTCTGTATGTGTGTGTGTGTGTGCGCGCATCAGACAGGAGAGATCAGGTTCGGCTCTGTTTAGTTTTCATCTCAGCCACACAATAGAAGCTCGGGGATGAGGGAGGCATAGAGACGAGGGCTTGAACGAGAGGGAGGCAGGGGAAAACAAAAACAAGCAAATACATGCCTGTGTTTTCCCCTCTGGAGATGAAAAGCTACCACACTCCACAAACACACACACGCACACACACACACACACACACACACACACACACACACACACACACACTCAGCCAGTTCTTTTTTTAATGTTATTTATTAGATTCTGTACACTTCATCAGCTAATGGATGAGAAAGCTCTTGCTCCTGGTTTAATCCACACTTCAGACCACGCAGAATACTTTAAATGCATCAAATTACACCCTGAACCTTTATCTTCTTTTTTATTAGACCCACTCACAAGTGTGTGTGTATGTGCATGTGTCTGTGCGTATAATCAAATAACTTATCAATCCGTGTGTAAAGCAGAAACAAGGAAGTCATAATCTAATAGAAACAGACATATCAATCCATTTAAAAATGAGCGTCTTTAATTCGGAGCATTGCCTAGATAAGAAGGCTGGGTGTGTGGCACATGGTTTGCTTGATGCTACATCACAGGCACAGACAGGCTTTCACACATTCCTCCGCGGAGTAGATAAAACAACAAAGGGGATGTGCAGGAATGGGTGACGGTGGATGTTTGCCTCACCTCGAATGGGATCCTCTTGTTTTGCCCGGTCTCACTGAAGGCATGGGCGAGGAGAAAGACATCATCTACTCCAACTCCCAGAGCCAAAAAGGGAAGCACCTGTGGCACACACACCCACAAACTTAATGAGCTCCTGCATGATTTTACCTCAGAGGTTTGCTATTCTAGGGGTAGCCACAACTGAATATTATTATAGATACACACCCATGCAATATTTTTCAAATTCTGGTGCTAAGGTAAATTAAAATGAAGCGTCAAAACCTGTCTTCAGTGTCCAATAATATCTACTACATTATCTTGTGTACATTATTCTGATGGTGTTGACCCACTTCAATTAGGCAATTTAAGAAAATGATTTTAAGTCTAGCAGAGACTTCAACTCAAGTCTACTAGCAGCTGCTGTGTTGACCTTTAGTCCATTGGGTCCAGTGGCATGTGTGCGAGTTACCTGCGTAGTGGCAGCATTGAAGGAAATGCCCAGGAGGGAGCAGAGGCCCAAACCAGCTGCTACTGACAACGTCACCAGGAGGACACCTGCCAGCCCTACAGCCCCCTGAGACTTGGCACAGTCCCATCGCAGCATGGTCAGGCATGCATAGGCCAGCTAGGCACAAACAGCAAGCAAACCATTAATCAATCACCCTTTTGTCTGTAAGTCCCTTCTCAGTTTCAAGCAAAGCAGAGAAAAATTGAATAAAATTTGCCTTCCCTCTAGTCTTACCATCAGAAGGTACCCACTGGCCACGCGGATAACACTTATGTCAGAAAAAGACTTGAGAATATCTTCCAGAGTGGTGGTTGTGAAAGATAAGACCTTCTGAGACGAGTTTGCTGACACACTGTGCTGCACCGCCTGAAGACAAGACAATATGAAATAAAGAGGAAGAAACTCTTTAAAAAATCTTAAAATAGGATTAAATATCCTATATATACACACTTAAATATATATGTATATAGATAAGGAATAATAAAATAGGTCACTTATAAATGAACTCTTAATGCAGCACCAGTAGCTCCATCAACATTTAAATCTGGTTTACTGACCAGTAAAGCATTTACTGGTCTGGAACTTTGCAACAAGATTTTCTTATCCCTATCTCATTTTCCCTTAATATACCAACTAGATCTGCATCAGCTATCAAAATACAACTAAATCTAATTTTAGCAGAATAGATAATTGACCAACCTTGTTGCTGCCGCTTACTCAGTGGTATCTAAAATGCACATTTCTGGAAAAAGGGAATTAATTTTCAGTGATTTAGCGCAAGCTGTCCCTTTTTTATGTAATATAACATTTTCCCTAGGTTTAAATTAATTAAATATTACAGGTTGTCTCTGAAAAAAAAAAAAAAGCCTTGAATCAGGAGGCTCTGCAGACAGTATCCTGACCTATTCCCTCTCTCTCTCTTACTATCTCAGGACAGACAGATGGCTTCGGCATTGAACTGCTGTTACTGCTCAGTGGGGAGCAATGACGGCTGACACACATTAAGAAACACGCTCTAGATCACACACACACTCGCACCCACATGTAAACTTCCACATGTGTCTCACACATACCGACATACGTGCATATTCTTGCAGACACGCCTAAATGTGAATAATACAAATAAAAAATGCAATTTTTGGCATATTTTTTCACTTTGAAGCTTGCTCTTGATAAAAAAATAAAACTATGTATTTAAAAATATGATCACATTTTGTTAAAAATCTGTGATTTCTGGACCCAAAGATAAATGACACATACACACACACACACACACACACACACACACACACACGCACATTCATACACACAAGGTCACACCATGTGGAACAGAGGTTGGGGCCCCCAAAACAAAGACCAGATGATGTCACACATGAGCCACCAATGGGGCCACAGCTGGGAAAGCGATTGTGTGTGAAGTTGTGAGTGTGTGTTCATGTGTGATTGTGTGTAAGTTTAAGGGGGCGAGCGAGCGAGAGAGAGGAAGAAAAAGAGAGATATCCAGCACTCACTTAATGTATTCCAGACATGCTCACCCTGTTGCTCTATTGCCCCTCTCTACTCATGAGTGAGAGGAAAACTTTAGTCCTTTACCACACACCAACAGTGCTTTTAGTATCTATCAGGGGCCCCGGCTTTGGATGGGGCCTTCCCATGTTCACCTGTATCCGGTCTGTGATTTACAACGTGGCTATAGAGGACTTAGGGTAGATTTCGCTACTCTTTTCTCTTTCATTCTCTCTTTTTCTGAATTTTTCTCGCTCTCATTTCTAAATTTTCTGGCCCTTACCTCAGAGTACCGCCTCTGCCAGGCTTCAAGTATAGCTGCAGCCTTTTCTTCATTCCAGTTGATGTGGGAAACCTCATCGTAGCCCCGAAAGTGCTCAAACATCTGCTTGGGAGTCATCAGCTGGAACATGGTCTGCAAGGCCTGGGCACTGGAAGGGAGTTAAGGGGGAAGGTGGCAGAGAGAGAATGAGGGAGGGAAAGGGGAAGGAAAACATGGAAAGGATGAGAGAACAAAAGGAAGGAGGTCAAGACTTCAGTGAGAACATCCCATCTAGAAAGGAAGCGTGGGGTGATGAGCAGGCTCTCTGGATTGTGCGAAATAATAAAAAAATCAAAACTTGGATTTGCAAAGTTTTAGGCTCTTTCATTCACAGCGATGTCTAACACTCCATAAATAAAAAGTAAAAATAAATTAGGTTTTCATCAAAATAATGGTCCCTCAAAAGCATCAAACCAACAGGGAGATGAGAGAATAAGATGAAATCATCCCAGGAACTCCATTTTTCAGTTTAATCTCTAATCCCAGAACAAAGAATGTGTTAATTTAAGCAGTTAAAGGGAAAGAAAAATGAAACAAAACCAAAGTCACATTGCCTGGAGCACATTGGATATCAGTCATCATAAACAATGATGTGCTAAGCACATGTGCTGTCTGAGCAAATACTGTTCCATCTGATGTGACTATTGAGCCCAGATGCCCTCAGCCGTGAGACATGCGTCATTTCTTAAACCACACAAACTCCCTGTCATTACATGAGCAACTCTGAAGAACGCAAAGTGACATATATGGCATAAAATGCCCCAAAACTCAGTGACCCAAACACAACGCCACAAAGCTAAACTGAATTAAAAACCTGAAAGAGACGCCAAGTCGTTTTAGCTCAAATGTGCACTGTCAGCCAGCCAGTATAGCATATATATATATATATATATATATAGCCAGAAACTACTAATATCAATATCTCAAAATCATATACAAACCCAATGAGAGGAAATTTAATAAGGATAATTTAATGGTGTATTTACATATTTCCTCACATGCATCCTCTCCCTCCCACGTGCAAGCTCTCCTTCAGCCCTTCTTCGGGTTGCTGATCTTGAGGACCATGACATCAAGTGTAATGAAAAATGCACACCGCTAATGGGGTGATACATTATGAAGGTAATAAAGTAATATGGCTGATTAGGTAATAATAAATGACTCTGGACCAGAGTGCAGCTTTTTAACAGTAGTCTACTGAGTGGATTTATTTTCAAATCATAAAATTATATAAACCAAAGCAGAAGACATTTGCCCGTCTCTATGAATGTGTGCTGTGTAATATGGTGATAATCACAGTAATGGTGGCAGTTAGTAAACAAGGTGAAGAAGCTGAGTGCCAGCAGTAACAGCCCAACAGAGAGAGCAGCCATACTACACATATTCACTCACACACACGCAGACACACACAAGCAGCCAGGCACGCACAGACACTCTAATGACCCAACCTTGCCAGGAAAAAACACAACCACAAAACACAAAACAACGCACCCCACTGTACTCCGTGACCAGTATGTGTGTGTTAATGTGTGTGCGTGTGAGTTTGCCTTTGAGCATGCATGCATGCACCAAAAGTGCATTTTAGCCTTAAAGTAGGAGGTCCACAAGCAAAAGATGTTACTGCTGCTGTAGCTGCTGTTGAAGAAACCCTCTTATTGGAAACTAAATACATTTTTCATTTCTATGCAAATTTCATGCTTTCTACTTACATAAACATCACACAAAAAGTGCCAGACTTTAATTTGTTCCCTTATCATGCATTGAGCTTGTGTGTTGTCGGATGGCATACTACCTAATCTTTAGGCTTTTACCTGATTCTTGTGCTGGAATTAAGTCCACATATCGCTGTATATTTGGACAAACTAGCCAGGCAATACATCACTCTGTGCATACACATGTGTGTGTGAGTGGGTAGTGTCCAAGCAGAGCAGCCAGAGCTGAGCAGGAACAGCTGGAGCTCTAAGATTTCACTGGAATTTGCTAATGACTGCAAGATTTATAGCACACAGCACACACGCAAATGTGCACGTGCTGCACAAGAGAACAAAAAACACACAGTCTGTCCAGAATACACGCTGTCACGATTACTACAGTGTTTACGAAGACGCAAGTTCGGTTATGTTACCTGAGCAGGGGTCCGCTGCCGTTCTTGGTGGTCCCTCCAACAATCAGTTCCTCCTGCCAGTGCATGTACTTCCTGGCCAGACCATGGCAGCCTCCACTCAGAGCCCGTGCCACATCGAATGGCTGGAGCAATAAAAGCAATAACTGTCAACAACTAATCTCAAACTAAACACTTTACGTTTGACCGAAACATATAAATACTCCACACTTATTCAGATCCAAAAGCTTGAGGCTTGATGCATGCCCACCTTAGTCGAGTTCTTATTGGGCGCGGTGCGAGGGCAGTCAGGATCGGCAGGGTTCAGGCAGGGTCTATCCATGTAGCCGTGCCCAATGTCTGCTTTTTCTAACATCTCCTCAAAGTTTTCCACGTGGTAGTTTAGCTGTTGCAACTCCTCAAGGAATTCCTTAGGGTCAAAATTGGTCCACTGCATAGGTTCTTTGCCTCTGCAAAGGTTAAAGGCAAATGTTAGTGTACTTTTATGATGCTAGGTTTCTGTTCCTAAGAATAGCTGTATTTGGATCCCCAAAAAGTAACATTTTATAGTCAAACGACGATAAAAAATGTTACCTAAGCCATCCACTATATCCATTAGAGTTGACAGGTCAACACTAGATTCAAATTCTGGTCTATCTGGATGATTACTACAGATTACCTTACATCTGTTTGAATGAAAGGTTTTATGTTCTTAAACATCATCTGCCCATCACGTTTTATTTCTCATTCCAGGGAATAAAACCACAAAAAGATAAAAAGTTCAAGATTACATTTTATCCGACGAAAAGAGGCACAATTCTGATAACGATAACTAATCTCTTTCTTGCTAGGTAATAAGTGGCGATAATTTCCCATCATGCAATAGCTGAGTTCCTGCTCCAACCCAGACCTCGTCCCTCTATGCTCTCTTTTCCTCACACATTCCGATCTCTCTTTTTCTCTCTGCCATTCAGACGACATTGTATGTGCTTAACCAGGCTTGGGTTATTATTCCCAGCCTCCCAACCAGAACATAGTAAAAACCTTATTTACCATCTAGGTCCAGACACTCACACTCACACAGATAGACACACATCCACGCACTCTGATGATGGTGACTCAAGCTGATACACCTTTACACATCGACAGAAACGCATGTATGCACTGATGAAGACGACGCACAATATGGGCATGCGTAAACACATGCAGAGGTAAAGGTCTGCTGAGTATTACTGTAGCAGCAGGCCATTAGCAACAGAACGGCCAGACAATGGTGTGAGGCCCAGGGCTCGAGAGAAACCATCGCCAGCGATACGCATGCCAGCAACCACTACAATAGAGCCTTCAGAGGGGACGAGTTCAGGACACACACACATACATACACACACTTGTTTCTCTGTGGTGTCTCTTTAGATGGGTTGAGTGTGTTAGAGCTGCCACTTATAAAAGGGGCTAATGCAAGATCCAAAGATTCACATCTCTTGTCATCTCATTCTCATTATCACATTGCCACTGCTAACATACTGTATACACTACCGTTATGAGCTGAGCTCAGCACTTTAGGTCTTATTGTCCCAACATCATCTGAATCAGTTTGCCAACTGGCCTCACAGTAAATAAAGCTATTATGCGAGCCCAATTAGGATTTGATCATTTGGCCATAAACGTGGAAGAGTTTGGTCAATCCAATGATATGTAGTAATGATCACATCACAAATGCAGATTCTGTCTAGTCAAAAAGAGCTTTTAAGTACTTACGAGAGATAGACTGTTCCAGACTGGAGCTTAGCCCCCTCCCAGAAGCAGTCCAAAGGTGTGATGATGAGGCAGGGATGTAGCCTTTCTATGATCTAAATGGTTGAGCAAATAATAGAATTGCCAAACACTTCCGAAGTAGCAACAATACAGAGAAAAAAGTCAAAAACAGAAAAACTATACACACTGTGCTGGTTGTGTCTCACCTGATTCAGGTAATGTGTTTCTGTGACTACTTCCCCTGATTTGTAGCATAAGTCCTCTAATTTCCATTGTCTGAAAAGGAGAAAAAAAGAGTGAAAAAGTCACTTGGATGAGTGACGAAACTTTTCTCCCAATGAGAATGCTTCGTCCAGAAAAAAAGTTTAATTTTTTCATCACCACGTAAACACCACGAGTGCACCCAGGATATCCTTCATCACTACGAATTTCTTTATGTTTGTACACACAGAATAATTGCTATATCTCATCATGTACAGCAATGAATTCACTCAGAGATTACCACTTGAGTTTGCAGGAGGGTTACTCCACTGCTGTGATCAGCTTATTCATTTACTTCCAACAATGTTGAATAAGCTGAGCACATCGTGTCAGAATTGGAGCTGAGAAATGTTGACTGACACACAAGTAAGAGAATTTATACCTGGACTGGCAGAGCTATAACAGGGCTACACTCACAGATTACTGGCCACTGTGTTAGAATAAAGAGGAAGCCAGATACCGTTATTGGACTAAAGATATTAAACTTGAATTAACTTGTCCAGAATTGAAAAACATGATCCTTAAATACAAAATGACAAGAGGCACGACTCGAACAGAGGCAGTTATGGAATAGTAAGTTACCTGTTATAAAGGTAAACATGAACTCTGCTGGCTCGGATAGCTGAATCCAGGTGCTGCAGGAGCGCCTCCACAGTTAGAACATTGGCTCCCTCCTCCCGCGGCGTCTGGATCATCAGCTGAGGGTTAAACATGGCCTCCTCGCCTATCTTCTGTCTTGTATACTTGAGTTCCTGGTTCACACGCCCGCCAACTGGACAAAGAAGAGTGAAGTTACATATTTAAGGCTTTTGTGAAAACATCCAGACCCTTATTGCATTTGATTCACAAAATCTTATTTAGTAAAGTTAAAGGTTAAGAAAAACTGCATGTAAGGGTTAGGGGCCAGAATTGTGCTGGCTTTGAATATGTGCTTAAAAAGTCTGTGTTTTTCTGACACAAAGGCACAAATACCTGCAAAATATAAACACAGTAAAGATTAAAACACTGACTTTCCTTCTGGTTCTTCATGTAAAACAGGAGTACAGCTGTGTAGAAAACATCACACTACTACCAGATCCATTCCAGATCATGCATACTTTTTTATTTTAATGCATTATTTTGCTCTAAACTACAAGATAATAATAATAATAATAATAATAATAATAATAATAATAATAATAATAATAATAATAATGAGCCTTTAACACAGGACATCTTGCACACACACAAACAGCACGGTGTGCTATAAAGTCTGTGACTCACACAAGTGATCCCCTGCTCGTTCTGCAAAGCAGACCCAAAGACATCACAGCCTGTCTGTGACATTATCTGACTTGTATCTTAAATAAAAGCACTTTCCTCACAGTGAGCCTGTAACACTACAATGGCAAACATCCCAAGTCCTTTGAATCCACAAAAGCAGCATCACCTCAACAAATCCACATTTTACAAACAGCTCAGTGTTTCTCCTCAAATTTGCTAACTTGTCAGCAGCGCCAAAACACGTTGTCTGCATGTGTGTGTAACACTAGTGTGTGTGTGTTTGATAGAGAGAGGCTGTCTTCCAGGCTTTGCTCCCAGTATCGTGGTGGGACTAAGCCCTGTGCGTGCGCTCTGAGCCCTGAGCTAGCCCGAGCTACAAAAGCAGCCTTTCAGACCCTTTAGCTGCCCAGCTCCACCCAAGTACATCCAAGGAAAGTCTGGCAAAGTATCCCTCACAAACACACACGCACACACATAAACACACACATGCATGCAAACAAATGCGGGCATACAAGGATGGGCAAAATTATAAGGCAAATTAAATTTTAAAAAAGTACCAGAATTGTTTACGTTTTGTGTTCAGGTTTAAGATTCACGTGTCTTCATATGCATCCCCCAGTTTGGTGTGTCTGTGTCTAATTTACGAGCTGATGATTTGAGCCGTTCAGTCATTAATGACTAAACGCTCAGTGAAACCTCGAGCAATTTATACTCATCTTATTTCACTTGGTCACCCAGCCACACACATACACAAAACAAGAAAACTCTCCAGTGAGAGAGCCGACTGTGTGAAAAATCTGTAACATTTTATTATGCCTTAATCCAATTTAACAATTCTGCTCAATCCGTGTAACAGTGGGCATGGATTGAATATTTTTAGTCTACTGTAATGGCATTAAAGTTGAACATAAGCATGCCTGTTCCGCTGGGCTGGACCACCCAGTCAGACCAAGGGAAAAGGGAGAGAGGGGCCATGTCTTGGGGCATTAGGAAAACACATTTGATTTCTTTTTTTCTGGACTCAAACAGCATTCCTATCTGAACCTGTCTGAATGCATGTTTATAATGCTCATCATTAATAGCAGGCCTAGGCTAACTGGAGCGACATGCTTTCCACTGCTAGGCCAGCTACAGAGGTCCGTTACACCAGCCCTCCCTTCAAAGGAAAGCGCATGGAACTGATTAAGATCTGACGCACACTGACAGCGCACTAACAAGTCGGCTTGTCTGATACACTCAACGCTCAAAGGCAATGCTAGCCTGAGGCTTGGTTTAAGTGCACTGCCAGGAGGGGACAACGGAAACACGGGTATACGGAAAAAGGTGCATCCATCAGTCAATACCCTTCTACACGTGTGGAGATGGCAGGGGGGGATGGGAGGATCAAGTTTAGAAAGAACCCACTGTCTGTTTTGAACACTTTCCAAGTCGTGGACTGCCACCCAAAGATCCTGAGTTTACAGCAAGCAGCGAGGAATGGGACAAGTCAAAGGAATGTACTCTCCCGCTACAGGAAACAGCACATTACAGCCTCAGGCTTCGAGAATTCCACACTTCACGAGGTTACAAAGTTTTGGGGTCAACACTCACACAGCCTTGGGGTGAAATTAACACCCCAGCTGGACCAAGAAAACATGTATGTGTGTGCGCACACACTCAGCATACGTGCAAGCATGTGCACACGAGTGTGCGTGAACACACAGCTGTGTTTCTTCAATGACACATATTCCCATATTCCTTCTCCTAAGAAAACTGGTTGACCCCAGCATGTGTTGATATCTTGAAGGTGTCCCGCTCCAGGCTCAGCTGCTGAGACCAAAACAAAGTGGAAATAATTTTCAATCCCTCCCCTTACCGGCCTCGGTCTCTTACGAAAACAAAAACCATTTGTAATGTTTTAGAGTGACATGAAAAGTACACATCCAAAATAGATAATTAAGAGAGTCTGATTAAGTCAAATTGTACTATCCATCAACTGGTTTTGAGCCAAAATGCTTTCATTCCAATAAATCACACCACTTAATATGTTCTGACAGAACTGGAATCAGCAAGCTGCTTTCTGGTTTTCAAAAGTCCAGTTTCTTCACCTGTGTTCATGAACTTAGGCTCCAGAAACTTGTGACAGAAATATTTTATTATTTTCTGACTTGTAATAGATCAAACTGCTAATCAAAGTAATCAGCAGCATATGACTAGTTAGTTATTTAGCTAATCATGTACGTATTTATTTTTACTGAGTTAGTGCGCACTGTTGACTACATGGGTTTGTAGTGTACGAGTTATTAGTTATTAATGATTGACAAACGAAACCAAAAACCTTAGAAGAAGAGAAGAGAAAAGAAGAGAAGAGAAGAGAAGAGAAGAGAAGAGAAGAGAAGAGAAGAGAAGAGAAGCGGCCTATGCTTGTCACTGTAGTGGAGCCCTCGGTGTGGGTATTCAGCATGTTGCATAACATTAACCCCTGGTCCCCCTATTCTCAAAGTAGAGGAATGGTGGGGGGTGGCGGGCACCAAAGGAGAGAAAGTAGGTTTCTAAGGAACTGACATCACCCCCTTCCTCCTTTCAGATCTGAACGCCCCCTCCTCATTCTCATTTTCTCTCTCTCTTTGCTCTATTCAGCTCTACACCGTGATTGGCCAGATCATGATGGCAATCAGCCCGGCCCCTCTGTCAAAGCCAGACCACCCCCCATATCCTTTCGCCAACTTTCTCTCCTTTCCATGCAACACACAACAGCTTGTCCCCACCCCAGCACATCTCTTATGTCTGACAACGGAAGCAGCCCATAACTTTCCAAGAGAACACGCACCACGGGCGGCACACCACTCCTGCAACTGTGAGTGATGCTGGTATAATTCCAATCGAAATTATGCTCAGTGTACACCTGAACATATTTACACATCTATTAATAAATCGTCTGAAACACCTGACCTGCTCCACTACTTAAAGATTTGTCACATAATGTATTATATGTATTTGCATGTGGCTGAACACGTCTCTGTGTGTGAGTGTGGGTGTGTGTGTGTCTGTTTGCAGAGAACGGATTAGCTGGATTAGCCCTCCATCCCAGCAGGCACCCCCTATGGTGAAGAGGAAGCCCCCCAAAGCCAGGTCATCTCACTGCTACCAAGTCTACAGCGACCTCCCAAAATCTGAACCTCCAGTATTATTAAGGGATAAAGAGACGACCACCCCATGAAACTACAACGGCATGTACTTTAAAAGCTGCTTTAAAAGTTGTGTAAAGAAAATCACATTTAAGTTGATTTACACTGAAAAGATCTTTTAAACTTGGGAAGTGACACCTGTTGCATGAGACAGAAAAATGATGCTTTCATACAAGAGCTTGATATTTTGGGTTTCTCTGGAGTTTAGCAATACTGGTACTTAATTAATATTTGGAAAGGTATGAAAGGTTCTTTGTACCTTACTGTGGTTTTTCAAGTTGTGCTTTCAATTTTTCCATAAGCTGGTATTAAAAGATTGATATTATTAACCTTTTTCTTTCTAATGAATCAACCTATAATCTCCTATAAAGACATTTTGGTATTTTCTGTTCAATTATTAAAGAACTATAACATAAATATCCCATTTACCTACATACTGAGAACCTTATCTTAACTTTTGTCCTAAGTGAATTAATTCAACACACTGAGCACGGGCACACACCTATTCATAGCAGGTCTCACAGGGGATGATATAAGCCAGAGTGAAAACCAAGAAGTGAAGTCAACAGGACTGCGAACTTGAAACATTATTGTGTTAATACTTGGATCTGAGGAAGAGGAACCGTTCTGCAGAATTCTTAAATGGTGGTTTTCTTCCTACCAAGAGTCTTTCTTGGTCTGACCACTTAGTCAGGGGTGAAGACTTCTTCGTGGAGATGCTCAGTCAGTGATAAGAAAATTTTCAGTCCATAACAACATCCAGAACTTCTGACACTAAAGTAATGTAGGCAGTAGAGCAGTTTGCCAAATCCTCCTGTAGGTTTAGGAGTGAGACGATGGTTTTCATTTTCTGTTTTAGCAATCCCATTTGCAGTACTCTTGTCAAAGTTTGTTACTTGATCTCCACTGGTTCTGTATACTGCCATTTCTTATTATATTACAAACTGCAAAAAAACAGCGACCTACAAAACCTTTGCAGTTTTCTAGCAACACTCCTTTAAACTTTCAGGCAGGTGCTTAGAGGCAGCCTTGGGCTATAGGAGTCCTAAATCCTGAGGCAAAGTTTGAGGAGTACAGAGAAAAATTATATAACTCTTCCTTTCTTTTTGTCTGTCAACATAAAATTGCACAAGAGACAATAAAAACATTTGTCTTTTTTTAAAATGATAAGAATATTTCATCTTTAACTCCATGCCTTTGGACACGAGGTCATCTTTTTCTCATTGGTAGTTCAGTTATGTTTAAGACATAGTTTTGTAGAAATACCCCATAAATCTAATAACAGGGCTATTTAGACTATGGCTGATTTCAAACTTTCTCATGAGGTTTGGAAAGAGAGGATATACTGATATAATAAAAATGCATCTGTTACTTGGCTATCTTGGTCATTTATTTGAACTTGCTTGGTATCTGCTCCTGGTCGCACTGCTCAGGTAGTTTCCCACAGTAGGTCTGTCCAGTGACCTCTCCTACTTCCTGTTTGTCTCCCATTCAGCTGCTACTGTCAATCACCTGCTTTGATCACTAAGAGGACCCCACCTGTTTCTGTCCTCCACCATTTGTCTGCTTTCTCTTATCCATCTGCTGCCACGGCTCTGAGTTGATCTTTTTTCTTAGATTTTCTGCTGCTCCCATTTTCTGTAGGATATCATCACTGCAATGTGACAGACCCTCTCAATAAAAGTAGATAAACATCAACAGATCTATGCTAGAATGCATTTGTTTATCACTTTATACACCGATCTAAAATATTTAGCTGCAGCTAGGTGAAAAAAAAAAGTGCCACAGATTTCTGTCAAAGCACTGTCAAAATCTGTTAGAGAATTGTTGAACTGCAGGCGGGCACAAGATTATGATCAGCCCGCCACAGGAACAAGCAAGAAAGAAGTCAAGGCTTTAATCCAGAAGCACACAGAATTTGAGGACAGGGTTTGATGAGAGGAAAAAGAGAGGCAGGAACTGGCAAAGGAGATGCCAGTGTGTAAAGAGATGCAAAAGGCTCAGAACAACTTTGCGAGCAGGAGAAGGAGCGCTCACTGCAGCAGCACGCACAGCAATCCACAGAGCATTAACAGCAGTTTCGAATGTTCACTCTGCAATGCAGGTGTGCACACAGCCACAAATATGTGGTGAAAGGCCTTACTGGGAGCCGAGACCCTATCTGACCCGTGGTGAGTTCCCCTCACTTGTACTGCTCTCCCTCCCTTGCTCTCTCTTTCCCTCCCTCCTGTCAGCTTATAAGAAGAGGGGGCTGCCACACAGAGAGGGGAGTGTAAAACAATCGTGGTCAAGAGCGGAAAACTGTGAAATAAAAAAATGAGGAAAAAAAAGGAGAGAGTGACAAAACGGAGATTGGAAGTCCTTGGACTGGCAGCTGTAGCCGAGTGTCTCCTCATGCAGCAGCGCACCCCCGAAACACTCCAACCCCCGACACACCCCAGCTGCCAACCACTGCCCCCAGAATCCCCACCCATACCACCAAAACTCACTCCCCAACTACTGCATTACCATATGTATAGCTCCCCTCTCCCCTGATTATGCTAATCACCTGTCCGGCCTCTGCAGCCCCTAAAATGGGTGTATTTAGCAGTCGGCTGGCTCCCAATGCAGCTTCCCCTGGGCCCGAGGTGTACATTCACACACTCCTCAATGGGCAGATTCTTCCACGTTGCTGCCTTCATTCAGGTCCCTCTCTCGCCTCTCCCACCCCCCACGAAAAAAAAAAAATCCTATTCAGTGCCAATGGATTCAGAGAGCTGTGGAAAGAGTAGTTGGGGAAGAAAACATTGACAGAAAGTCTGTTTTTGTAGCATGTGTGCATGCAGTGGTTTGTAGTTCAATTAAAAGTGATGTCACAATGCAGCCAAACAGACATGGCAGATCTGAAGCCACCATCACTAAAGTGACGTGAAAGCTTTATAAACTCTTCAGCGATAGTACACCTCTTACTCTGATAAAGTCTAGCCGATTTTACCCATGAATTCTGTACAATTCTTAGAGAATCAAACTGAGTTATTTTCTACAGTTGTCTGCTTCATAAAACTGTAAATATTCTGTTTGGTTTTATAGAGGGACCTGCTTGAATGCAATGCGAAAGATGCACCACACGTTACGCTCACTCACTAGCGGTGAATGCCGGTGATAATTGTGTGGTTTCACACATCTGTAAAATCTGAAAGCACACGTACTTTGTACTAGGAAGCTGGCAGGTAAAGACCAGATAATGTCCAATTAAACTGCAGCAAAAATTCTGCATTCTCAGGTGTGTGATAATGAAGAAAAAAAAAAGACTCCAGGACAGGGAAAAAAATCACATTCTCTATTCTTCTGCAGTGCCTGTCAAATTTAAGCCAGGTGAGTCTCGTCCTCTTGCTGCATTTACAGCCTTGTGATTGGCCCACAACCAAACCATAACAGACCGTGACATGAGCCTCAACAACCAATCTCAACTAGCTATCTCTTTGTCATTTCCTGTAAAGATGGTCAATGATTTCAGGTATCCCATAAAGAAAACCACACATTCTTGAGTGTGCAATAAAGGACACAGAAACAGTATGAAAGTAAGACAAAGAAAAACCAACAGAATCTGTATTTGTTTTTTGAGATTCATGGTTACCACCCTCATAATTCAACTGTTATTCCATCTTACTAATAAATCAAGGAACCTCTGAACTTGCATCTGTTCTGCACTCATCACAACAACCAGTCGCCCAGTCTGTTTTAAACATGGGCAAACTTAGTGCACTGCTGGGAATCTGACTTGCTCAGATTCCCAGCAGTGCACCCACCAAGTTTAAAACAGACAGGATGTTGAGGTTATTTGGATAAGGGGTGATCTCATTTTTGCGTTCAGGGCATCTCATGGACCGTCTGTGTCTTGCTTGCTCGTGCAGCTTTCTGGGATGTATCCATCACTTTGTGCCTGACAAAGGTAAGAGTGAAATGCACTACAACTATCTATGAAGAATTAAACATTTCTCTTTTTTTGTTAATGGCAATTATCATCTAGTTTATAAATCCAGCAAATGGTGGTTGTTTATACTCCATTCTGTTATGTATAGGTCTGCCCAACAAACAGAGCCAAACTTTTACAGAAGGGCAGATTATAGTGAGAGCACTGGTCCCTTTATTTTGAGGCAAAGTGTTTATGGTTTACATGGATCACATTTCAGGTATTAGGGTCTGTAGTGACAAAGATGAGCTCTTTTCAAACATGTTATTTGGTGAAATTCATACATTTTTGAATGAACATATACATTTACAATGTATGTATTAATAATTCACATAGTAAATACATCAACTATAAAACAACTGTAAATGTGCATGAAATAGTTATTTTGAAACAAGAAGATGGAAGATATATGATGTGCATCTAACCTAAATATTGAACCCGTGCATTCAGCTACCTTTGTCACTATAAGTGTTGTTTTTAAACCAAAAACAATCTCAATCCATTATAAAAAGCCTAGAAATACATATTAAATGATCATTCGCACACACAGTCAATGTGTAGCTAGCTAGAAATCAGCGCTAGTATAGACACAGACTATACTAGAAAACACCTGCAATTTGTTCTTCTTGCTGAATTAACTGCTGACAGTCAAGACAGATTTCCTGATTTTTTTTGTTTTCTTCTGGAAGAGGGTCATGCAATGGGGGTGAGTGACAAAATAGAGAATGACACATAGTGACTGATAAAACCCAGTATGATAGGAAGAGTTCAGACTGAAAGACAGCACAGTGGTGTCCAAACTTAAAGAGCATTAGAAGTATACAAAAGCTTCCCATTTCTGGGCTCCTGTGATGGACTTGAAACCCGTCCAATGTACTATAAGCAATACTTATTGCTCTGTGTCAGCTCCAGTAGGCCCTAGACCCTCTGCAACCTAAGGTGGGTGAGCAAATAATAAAATGGACAAATGCACAGGTCCAAAAACACTGGAGTAGTGCACATGCCAGGGAACAATGAAGTAGAAAATGTTTAAGTGTAAACATGGTCTTTATAACACCCAGTGCTCTTTATGCAGATAGGTTACAGTGCAAGAGACGATTTCACTCAGTTGCATGCTGATTCAATCTGGAGCTCCTAACTTTTCAATCATCTGACAGAGGAAATGTTATCTTTGTATCTTTATGTCTTGCATGTGCATGTGTGGTACTTGTGTAACTGCCGTGGTTGCCAGATTCTATGACGACGTGCTGCAGGAATTGCAATGAAATATACAGCTACGTATGTAACTGTGGTGTGCCAGAGGGGCTAAAAAAAATAATTAAAAAAATACACACATACACACACACACAGTTGGAAATGTTAGCGAGAAAATTTCTCTGCTCTGCAGTCTGAGAAGCATCAATCCACACCCCAATCTCTCTTTCCTAGCGTACGGTAGGCACTGCAGCCAAAACACAAACACACTACTGCTACTATACTCTTGCTTCTTCCCTCACTCAGTCTCCTCTCCAACACACATCACACACACAGACACACGCACACACACACTCTCCCTCTGCTGTTTTGTACAGAAGGGTGTTTCTCCACCCTTCTGGCAGTCATCGCTGTGAGGGAGGGAACAGAGGAAAGGGGAAGAGGGAGGGAGAGGAGGCGAAGGGGAGGGGAGGGAAGGGAAGGAGGGAGGCCAGACCACCCTGCTCTCATGGCAGGGCTGAGTGTTTACATTGCCGTGGCTCACTCTGTAATACATCTGGCATTCTGAGGCCACTCTCTCTCCAGCCAGGGACGGGGGAGTGGTGGTGGTGGTGGTGGTGGGAGGGTGGGGGGCAGGAGGGGGGGAAAGGAGGCTCGGGTAAAGAGAGAGACCTTTCTGGCAGAGCGGAAAAGAGAAGAACAGAAGAGAGAGAGAGCGAGGGAGGTAGAGGGGGAGGGTAATTCTCTCCACAGTCTCCTGTGGTCGGTCATTCGCAGGGCTCTGGTTTTTGAATAAGAGCGCCTGAAAGAATGCAAAATGTAAACAGAGTGCTTGGAGGTATCTCAGGATGTTGTTTGTGAATGGGAGCATGCTTGCCTTGGGAGCACGCACACACACACACACACACACGCCCGCACACACGCGGGGAACGCTTGACGAGCAAATTTTTAAATGTTATTTCACATTCACTTTTGCCAGGTAGGCCTAATATACACAAAGCTGTTTTCAAACGCTAGCTTGAGAAAACAGCGCAGCGAGTCTGTGTACAGTACCAGAGGCGCAATGTTTCCCCACACTAAATCCCTCACCAGCCAGCCTGCACTTTTCATCAACTCGTAAAGTTTAACACAACACACTGGAATGTTATTCCTTATAGAGGGGTTTAATCATGTTTGTAGTGAACTGATAAACACAAACTCAGCAGAGTGCAGTTTGGAAAAAGCGCGCATGTGTAGGTGCGCTCACGTTTGAGTATCACTGTATACATTTGATGTCAGGGAGCGAAACTGATGAGGAGAGAAGAATAGATGACTCTATGTCGTGTATGCCGCGCTAACTAGGGAGAAATATTGCGTGTGGGGGGGGGCGTTTGTATGTTTGATCGCTTGCTGCTGCTGCTGAAAGAAAGCTGCAGGAGGTGTAGTGTGAGAGAAAGAGTGAAAGGGAAAGAGAGAAAAAGAAAGATAAAGGGAAAAAAAGATACTACCAAAATAGACTGGCATGCCAACCCTGCTCAACCACCCACTCATTCACAGAACCAAAACTCCAAAGCCTCTTTCTGCGTACATGTGTGTGTGCACATGCACCCATGCATGTATCTATGCTTGTATACACATCAAAAGCTGAATAATTCAGCCATGCAAACCACAATCCTCTCAGTGGAGACACCACATTCAGGGCACTCCTCCTCCTCCACAAAAAAGGATGTCAAGGCTTCTTCTGCATGCACTTAACATTATACTGCACCCTTTTCCACTGCCATTACCAGCAAAACAACAAAACAACCACCAGCTCTGTTGACTCAGTTCTTAATCATACTAGATACAAAACAGACACGGAGGAACGGGCAAAGGAATGGCTTTAGAAAAAAAACAAAATAACAACAACAACATTTGATCCTATCAGACTGGATTTTGAAACCTTAAATCAGGCTCCAAACAAACATAGCCTGGCACCACTGTAACTGTTACCATACTGATTTCAGGGACAAGCTAAAGGCGCTCCTTTTTCAATTTAAAAGGAAATTAAATTGTGAAATTTCTGCAGTATGACTTTGAAATTACTCCGTCTGTGACATGTCGCTCCTTCAAGTGTATTCTGTCGTTGAAGCTGGAATGATGATGTGCACTGTTCTTGCACTTAGATATTTATTTGACATAAAATTATTATACAGTAATTCAGAGATTAAATAAAAAATAGATTCACTGCCCTCTGCTGGAGAAGAGATTTTAAAAGTTTGATCAGAAACTCACAAAACTGAATCATCACACAATGAGAAAAGAGTGCAAACTCAAAACAAAACAGCTGGCACTGAGGCGCTCTATTATACAGTAGGCATACACATGCGACATGCCCGCACGTGAACATATACAAACAGTGACTGGTGACAGCTGCGACCTTTGCTGCAGTTCTTCCACCCCCCCTCCCACTTCTGCTGTGAGTCTTCACTCTGCACCCAGGCCACAGGGTGAGTATCAGGTAAGGTTTTAAATAGTGGGGCCTCTACAAGATGACCTCAGGGTCTCAGGGGTCTACCCCCGTGGCCCCCGGCCTCTGCACTTATGCCCCCCAAGAAAGCGCTCCGGGACCGAGGCCCTCCCCTCAGTCTGCAGCCTTGAGACTACAATCCACTGCCCTGTGCCCCAGTCCCAGCCATAAATCTGGAGACCACAAGCTCTTTTTAAACTCGAATCCTTCATATAATTGCCATACATTTGATATCAGACACAACTGTCAGGCAATTACACTCTTTTTCCTTCTTGGTAATCAGTTTCCATAGGGGAAAGAGATTCAATTTTCCTTAACCAATCATTACGGAGCAAAGTGTCTGACTGGATGTAATATATTTCTAGGTCAACACTGATGTGTAGCCATGTCAACATGTCAGTGGTTTTAAGATTGGAGCAGAGCTAAGTTAAAATAAACTCTGACATCGGTCGATACTGCAAAAACATGCCGTTTACGTAGCAGTCGACAGTGTTAACATGAAGCCTCCGTCTTCTCCTCCAGTTACTGCTCTTCACTTATCCTTCATCAAACCTCTTTGGTCCACAGATTCACAATTCTGGATCCTGAGGTGTGATGAGAACAAAATGCAGCCACTCAATGCCCGCTTCATCCTCGCTTCAGTCTAGGCTGAATCTATAGACTAAATAAAACTCCAGCCACGATTACCCCACAGCTCCACATCGTCTGCTTCACCCCTGGCTTCAACTTCAACCCTTGCCCAGAGCTCAAGCTTCAAAAGCCCCAATTTCCAAACCATCCCCTCCCTGCGTCTCCTCTTCCCAATCAGCACAGCTCCATAATCTCCAGCCTTTCTCTCTGCAAAGAAACGGAGCAAAAGAGAGAGGGGCTGTCCTACAGGAAGGCCAATGTTTATGTGATACTGTTTTAATTAGCGGCAAGGCAGTGCTCCTATTTTCTTTACAATTTGGCCTGTTTTTGCCATAACGTAGAATGCCAAGGGATGGCTCCATTTTCCATTTGCAGCCAGGAGGAAACCTAAAAGACTCTCATTCCTCGCTCGTCTATGTCTCTTCTCCATGAATGTGGCTTATTGTTAATCACTGCAAGATCATCTAGATGATCTTCAGGTTTAAGCTGAGGATGCATCTGAGGTCGCAAGCCAGTGAGCATGTTTTCCAACACTGAGGAAAGCACACAGAGAGCTTCAGACCACAATTGTGTGTGGGGAGACAGTACACCACAATACTACAGCTTCCTGTTTGAACTAATCATTTCCTGTGAGTGGATATAAACACAGAGCTTGTCTGTAGTGTGGATACAATCTGCCCTAAATAGAAACCACGGCCACTTTGATGTTTTCTAAGTGGGAAAAACAAGACTGAAAATCTTACTATCTTGCCCCGATTGTTAAGTAAAGACCAAACTTCCATGCATCCTCAGAGGTCTGACACCACTGCGTCTTCGTGCAGGCATGCATCTCGCTCCCAATTGGTCTCTGTCACTTTGTCTAATAAACAGAACTTCCTGTGTCAGAGTATTTATAAACAGTGCTGAGTGAGCACTGTGTGAGAAAAGACAATCCCTGCAAAAGCTGTGGCACGTGACCTACAAGCTAACCGCAGTAGAGACTTAACGGCGGTCTGCCGGAGACCTCAGCTGCTCTGCAGCTATCAGAAAGCAGGTGACGACCGACACGACATGAGATCGCAAACGTGAATGTTGCTCCGGTCAACACTGGAGGAGCTGAGAGATCTGATGGGAGCTGGGCTGTATTGTATGCGCGCACGCATCCACAGGCCACACAGCTTCCACGTGGGGTCGTCCATGGGTCGCCTGCGGAGGGGCAGTTCCAACCAAATGAAACATAAACAGGCACTCTGTCCTCTCCTCTTTTTCCTCTCGGACGATGGGCCAGTCCCCCAGCACGGCCCAGCACAGCGTTCCACGGTCCAGGCAGAACTAATCTATCCCTCAGCTGTGCAGTCTAATCTAAACAAACAGATCTCTCCCTACCAGCATCTGGAACCCCTCACTTATCGGGATGTAGAAAACCACAGCAGCCCTGTCTTGTAGTCAGAGCCTGTGTACGAGCAGGGGTTCGCATCTTGGTGTGAGCCAGTATGAGACCATTTTGTAGATGTCTACCAGAGGTCACTACACTACTTGTGTGTCAGCCAAGGTCAGGTTCAGTTCTGTCAACACCAAAATTTATTGGTGGAACAAAACAAAAGTGTACAGTCACTCTGGGTTTGAGTATCCTGAATTTGATGCAACACCAGCAGCGCTAAACTTGCAACAGAATCAGCTGAAACATCTGAAAATGCTGATAAATCACAAGTTACCAGACCTTGCAAAGACAAAATAATAATAATGGGAAACTGAGAAAATCTAAAAATTCTCACATTTGAGAAGCAACAAGAAGACCGTTTACCTACTGAATCAATAACTCTGAAGCTATAGGTTTTAGTAATTTTAACCTCAGTACTCTGAAGAAGCTGAAATAAGTCTACAGTTTGCACTTGCAATGTATCTTGAAGCCAAAAGGCTTCATTGCTGTCCTTTTAAATATGCTTTAAATAAAAAGTTTGCCAAAATGTTTCTAACCCCGTTCTTTGAGAAGGGCAGCAGTATGAGATGGAAGAGTAAAGCTCATAAATTACAACAGGCCAAAGTGATGCTCTTAGTATTTTTTATCCCACACAGCGTTTAAAATTAAATCAAACAGGCAACAAAACGGCGACAGGTCCCTGCAAATGTTTGATTTATTCATTTTTTTACAAATTACAAGAAGCTATGAATATATTACTAATTCATTTCAGCACTTGCGTGTAAGAGTAAAGGATGCACTGTGAAGTGTGCAATAATATTCAGTTCCAAAAGGTGCCGGTCACTTTAGTATACACGACCGTGGTCAGACATGTGAAAGGGTGTGAAAACAGTGCGATCCTCTGAGTATAATCAGGATTCCTATCCCAAAGAGGCTCCCCTCTGCCTAAACTGTTGCCAACTGCGCCTGCGCTGCAGATTAGAAGAACACGCTGTCTGTCAGACCCCTGCAGCTGCACGCAAGGGGAGAACAGCCAACCCCGGGCAGGAGGTGTGGTGTTTGATCTGTACAGGAATCAGTTTGCTTTAGTGTTTGATCTTGTTAACTTTTTTTTTTTAAACCTGAGACAAAGTGGTTTAAAAAAGTTAAAAAAGCAAACCACACAAGCACAGCTAAAAAAATGCATTCATTTTTATAACCAAACAGTACTCCACTTCAATTTCTCAACAAGTCTGCTCCTCCATTCATGACTCCTACAGCCAACTCTACCCATAAGCGCAGGAATGTGGATCAAAGGAAAGGAAAAAAAAGCTCAGCCCCTTCCCCTTAAACCCCCCCACAAGCACCACCCATATGCACAGTTTCTTTCTTCCTTATATATTTTCACTCTTCATAAGTTGTTTAGGAATTTCAAAAACAAGGAAAACTAACAAGTGTTCCATCGACCCCGCAAACACGAGTTCCTGCCCTCACTCCGCTTTTTCCCTGCAGCCGGAGACAAATCTTTTTGGAAAGTTGAGAGCTGTCCAAAACGGGACCACACACAGTCAACTGCTGGGGGCAGGCAGGCAGGCAGACACACACACACACACACTCACACACATCTCACAAAATGGCGGCTTTCACAAAAATTTCCTCTACCCCGAAAGCCCCTTATGAACTTAATTACAACTTTTTATGAGCATAGTTACACTCAGCCCTTGCACATCTTATGTGTGCATCTAGAACGGTTTTAGAAGCTAAGTGTGTTGGGAATAGGCAAGTATTTTCAAGTTTTGCTTGGGTGCTTGCCAGCACCTATACAATAAACAATCCCCTTACCTACTTCATTAAGTAGCACCAACAAACCTTCTTCCTCCGAACTAAACTGTGTCAAATTCTTGGAAACATGCAATATGAAGTGAAACAGTTTCAAAAGCACTGAAATAAAGAAAAGTCCCAGCAGGTCACACTTAAAAACATCATGAATTGCACAGCTTGTCAAAAAACAAAATAATCAAGAGTGTCTTACCTTCCACCCAGAGCTTCTCCACATCCGTTTCCAAATTAGCTGCCCGTAAGCCCACAGCAAAAGCTCCAAAAATCATGAGGCCAACAACCAAAAACTTTCCGCAGTTCTTTTGAATGTAACAGCCCAGCCTAAATAAAAGTCTCTGGAACTTCGCTCTCAGCCACAGAGGTGCTTTCCTCCCAGTTGCCTTCCCCTATGATAAGACAAGAGTCCCAGAGTTACTGTCAGTTAACAGACAAAGCACCGCACTTACCTGCTCAGGTGAGGCTGTAGGGTTAAAGACAAAAGATTTTATGGTATACATGCAAATAAGCTACAACAATAAATGTTTCCACTTAAAAGAACCTTTACAGTTTTAAAGTACAAGCCACTCTTTGATCAAAGAATCCCACCTGCTCTCTGTTCAGTAAGACTGCACATTTACCTACAACTGGGGATCTAAAGTCAGAGAGCTGGGATCTTCCAACACATCCACTAAATCCCTCTGCTAACCTTTATTCACTGAAAAACCACAAATCTGCTGGGGATCCTGGGCACTGCTAAGGACTCCCCAGAGTGCGAGCTACAGGTCCTGTCAGATCAGAATCCTTAGCATAATACATGCACTGGGAAGGTACCACCATTCCATGTCATTTCACAGCCACAATAACAATAATAAATAGTCCAAAATAAGTACATCTGGACCTCCAGAGTAGACACAGGTAAACAGGACATAACTGTCAAACCACAACTAGACTAAGCAGGCTCCCTTGTGTCTTTGTTCTACTCTTTATGTAAAATGGCCATTGGAAGCACAATACTGCTGTTAGTAGCAGACTATAAGTCTTAAAAGACAGAGTAAAATAAAATACTGAATGCACTGTAGACCACATGCTCCCCATTTGACAGAAACTATTACATTTTGAGGGGTAGTGTAATTGCTACTGAAGTAACCTGCACGCACACATCGCCCGGTGATATTAAATACCCTGAATCGGCGCATGTGGTAAAACCACAAATACCACCACCACGCACTCACACGCGCTCTCCCCGTCTGGCCGCTCGTGTGTTCCGGCCTGCACGGTGAAGTGAAGGAGCTATCACGGGGAGGAATCACAATATTTGTGAACGGAAGAGGGCAGCCACATGGATTCTTTACTTTCCTCCTCTTTACACGAGTCACCCAAGTTTAGACAGTGTCACCGAAACTCTTTAAAGCTTTGGGTGCTCCGCGTAAAAGAAAGGCAAGGATGTTATGAAACGGTCAATGGCAGCGTTGCCTGCGAGAGTAAAAGCTGCATGTTTTTGCCTGGTGCGGGACCGCTCTAGGTTGGGGATGCACTGGAAACAATCGCGTGTTTGTACTGGGGAAACGGGCACTTAGAACTTGCAGCACATCCTTCATCATAAGCCGGTTGCATCGGAAGAGTCGCGTGAAATCAAACACAACTACTTTGCGCTTTTCTGCAACCTTGCCTTACCGCTGTGTACCCCGTGCCCAGCCCGTCCCGTTACCTAGCAGCGACTGGACAGTTTGGCCACTTTTTTTTCTTTTCGACGAATACAATGAAAGCAGCATCACAAAGCCTTTTCCCGTTCAAGATGAGAAATAAGCACCTCTGAAATCTGCTCCAGAGCAAAGCCCGCATCGCAGTAACTCGGCCGCTGCAAATACTCCAAATCCAGCGGTGTGTTGCGGGTATAGTCCCCCCTGTTCCTCCGCGTTATCCTCGGCCGATCGGGGTCTCTGTTTTCCTGCTCGGAGGGCGCATTACCAGCCGAGGCCATGTTGCGGGGACAGCGATATGGTTTCCCACTTTATAGTATTTCCCCGAAAGCGTGTAGCGATATCCCAAGAGAACAGAGTTTCACTCTCGGAGATCTCACACCCGTGAAGTAGGGCTTCATACTCCTGTTGGAGACGGCGAGTCAAAGTCTGCGCCTTCCATCCCAACATTTCGTGATCCGGAGGTCTCCACCGCTTTCACCGCATTCACCGTGTCTCTTAAAAAAGTAAGTTTCTCTCAAAAAGCGAGCTTCGCGAAGTGATTTCCATACACAAGTTGTCGGGTATGAAACCTCGATAGTCGTAGCATTCTGGTGACATCTATGTGGTCTTCCCCTGGGCCGCGCGTCACGGCCAACTCTGAGATTCAATAGAAATGAAGAAAAAGACCTCTCTCCATTTGGAGGCAGAGAAAGAGGAGGGGTGAAAAGAGGAAAAAAATACTCGAGATCCCGCCTCTGGGGCTGTCAGATTGCAGGAGTTTCTTGCATCTGATTGGTTCCAGAAGGGCAGAAATTACTCAGCAAACACGACTATTATTAGCTGCTTAGCAACAGCTCACTAAAGTAGAGAGACCACCCAGGCAGGCAGACCTCATGTGAGCATCTCCAACTTCAGGGGAGGCTCGCCGAGAGTCGAACCCATTTGGTGCATTCAGGTTTTCACGTAGAGCTCCGTTACAATGATGAAGCGTTTCCCTGAGAGGACCCGAAGTCAAAGACAAGGTACCCGTTTGTGCATCGGAGGGGGCTTTTTGGCATGTCAGAACTTTAACTATTTTTCCCCCCCTCAGATGAGCCTCTAACTGGTTCAATGAGAGGGGGGCGGCTTGTAGGCTATAGTGTTGTTGCGATCTTTAGAGTTAAACACCGCCAAAACACAGCTCATTAGTGTTTTGTACATATCAAAATACGCCACAGCCTCAGGACCACAGCTCTCTACAGAGTAAAACAAAAACCCTTTGATAAAACGTCTAACTGGGAAAATATTACCTATAGAGAACTGCGATGTGTTTATGCGCAATTACGCATACGAATGCCTAATTATCTCCCCTTTAGTCTAGTGATCCGACAGGGCAATATCACAGTATTATGGTTATTTAGCTAAAAAAAAAAAATCACATTTCATATAGATGCAGATATACACAAGAACTATTTGTGCATTTACATCTTGCTGCACAGTAAGCAAGCGGATTTTAGGATTTCATTATAATCTGATGTCCTTAAACTCCTAACACCTGGTTGCCAAAGGAGGTAGCATTTATCCGTGCTGCAGGCATCATTTTTATAATTGACTTTATTCTGATAGAACTTTTTTCGTGAAATAAAGATAAAAACAAATTCATTCAAATAAACAGTATCGGGTCAAAATAATAAGGTTATAATAAGCAAAACAATTAACTCCAGCAGCCACTCTTGGCTCGCCAGAGCATCAGGTGTACTTCACACCTAAGCCATCTAAGCTGACTCTGGGCGTGTGGCTGCCAGCCGAGCACTTACCATCTTCTGTCCTGGTGGGGAGAACATTCAGAACAAATCCGTTATTTCCCGCTCCTCGGAGAGCGAAATGAGTCAGTTATAATAAAGATAAAAAGGAATGATTAAGTGTTGTGAGGAGAGAAAGAGATGCATCGTAATCTGTCTTGGTCACAGTCAGAATGCTCAGAAAAAAGTTCACCCAATTATGGGACTGTTCCTTTTTTGGCCACGTTGGTGGTCTCCTTAGCTTCATAGGCAGGACCCTTTGATTGTCACGTGATTAGCCCGAAGTCGTAAACTGTGCCAATCACGCAGCAGCTTCCAGTATTTTAGGCTGTGGTAATTGAAGGAAAAGAAAGAAAAAGAGCGCACAACGCACACCTGTGCACTCTGACATCAAAGAAGTGAGTGCAATGCAATTTAGAGACGCACAGATATACTTATGTGCACATGTGGGTACTTAAGGAACAAGTACATAGGATCAAGCATACAGATTATTTCCATTGATGCATAAGGGATTGTAGATGCTGTACAATAAGGAAACCAAAAACAGATTAATACAGTCTCATGTCCTCAGCCACATAGTCTCAGATTATATTAACTTCCAAAGACAGATTCGTGTTACTATCAAAGTAAGTCATTTTACTACCCTTAGTGTCCCCCTTAGAGCAAATGACTTTACATTTGGTCTGGACAGAAACCTTCCATTTTACTGGAAATAACATAACATTCATATAAATGCTTATTTCTGATCTGTCTGTATCATAAACACTAACATTCTTCTTTGCAGTTAGTAGGAAGGTTGGTTGTGATGGAGAAAACCCACCTTAAATATATACAATTTAACTGCCATCAGATACTCCAGGTGTAGTATCTGAGTGAGGGAAAGCGTCCAAGGGGGAACAAAGTTAGGCTGCGATGCCCCCTAATGCTCCTGAGAAGAACCAGGCCTGTGTCAGTGGAACAGGAGGAAGTAGGAGCCGTAAGTGCTGCACAATATCTGTGCTATGCATGTTCAAGTTGTTGTCATGACAGTAACGCTGCAGGACTCCATAAGAGTGCCTCAGGTCATTGTGGAAAATAGCCCCCCCCCCCCCCCCCCCCCCCCCCATTTGAATACTGTAGTTAAAAGTTGTAAAGATATGCCTGTAAAAATGCTCTTGGGAGATTATATTGCAAGCATCTGTGTGAACTAATGAAATACATATGCACAAACAACACTAAAACACCCTGGACCAAACATGAACATATATCCTTTTTTATTTATTGACAGTTAACATGGATGGGATGCACTAATTGTTGACTTTAGGAAGGGAGAAATTAATCCAGCTTATTCTGATTTGTAAATGCAGGAAACAGTTTGGGTTTCAGATTTTGTAAGATCAATAAGTCCATTCAACTTGTAAGGTATGGAGCAACAAACAACAAAGGTTTCAGTAGTCACCTTTTCATACTTGTCATCAAAATCAGATTACTCCCCTTTTTGTGACGGAATATGTTTAATAAATCTGTATGTAAACACCATTCGTTACATGGTGATCTGCTGTGACACACTCACTGTTCGAAACAATATCCTACAGAGAAAGTTATCATATTTTTCTTAAATATTTGTTAGCTTTTCTTATGTATTACTTTTTTTTTTAAAATTGTTTCAGAGTTAGTTTGCTTGTTTTACTCAAGTTGATTGTTCGAACTGTTTAATTTTAGGTTTGTTTTTATTATTAATATGTTAAGTTTTGTCAAGAAGACATACTTTAATTTTTAGCCCTCTTTCACAGCCACATGGATTTCTTAATGAGGAAAGGAGATGAAGTATTCATTTGGGTGCTTGAGGTATTGGGCATTGATCCCAGAATGACTTCACCAACAAGTCACCTTTGGTGACCCCTGGCAGGGCCCCTCACACCCCTCAAGGCTGGTCGCTGGCCAGTGGCCATGAGAAAACGCTGAAAAACCTTGCTTAGTGCATGCGTTTATTTATGATTTGCAGGTGGATTACAGTTCCAAGCAGAACTGTGCCAAAACATTACTATCCCTGAGTCAAAACAATAGCTTCTTTTTAGCCAGGGCCATTGTTATGCTTGATGCAGGGATAAACAAAGATTTCTAATCAATACTATGTCCATTACCTGGCGTTATGGACATACTTTGAAATTTTTTTAACCAGTCTAACCACTGCATTTTTAGTCAACTCATTTTCTGTCACATCAGTAAACAGTAGCAGTATCCAACCAACCAACAGTTTGAAAAAGTCTCGTAAATGCAGAAAGTTATACTCAATTTAGTTGCGTATTTATGAAGCGTTTGTTTTTTCCAGTGGTTATAAGACTATAGTAGGTGTAAGTCACTTACAGTGAAGTGTACTGAAAAAAAAAGACCAAAAGGGGCAACAACAACAGAAGAACACCTGTTTATTGAAAACAAATGTTCCCAGTTAAGCAAGAACGTCCTCTACTCTTGTTTTTCATGCCGCTTACAAAAAGTAAAGAGAAGGAAAATCAATATGGATGTGTGGGAGTGAAGGTTTCTTGTTGCTTGAAAGCTTATGTGATATGTTCCATTCATGGGCAAAAGTGTTGTTTATACATCCAATTTAGCTTTAGCAGCATTGTACTGATTGTTAACCAAAACAAAACAAAAAGAAAACAGGTATTGCAAAATGTGTAAATGCCCCTAACATGACTGCTTGTTTGCTTGTATGCCCTTATGCACACATTGCTGTGACTATGGTAATCATATGTTGTTTTCTAGGTTTTGCCCCAAACTTCTAACCAAGTTGAATAGTTTGCTGTTGAAGCATGGAAACTTTGCTTATAGGACAGCCAACACAGTGAACAATAAGACAATAACAGAGGTTTTATACAAAATCCTGGCTAGCCAAACCTTGAAAAAGAAAACAAAGCCTAAGATCAGAGCTTTGTTTCAACCATCTTTTGTAAACATAAATAAAGAGCAACATTCTGGTTTTGTTCTGACCAATATCGTAATGCCTAAAGGGGACCAGCTATGCCCTTTTCTATATCTACTCGGCCTTAGAGCTGCTCATCAAATTATCCACCGTCCATTGTCTACTGGCTTTTCGCAAAATTCAAAAGAGCCCACCCACCACTTTAATCGCAATCGCACACATCTTTTTCTAACATATACCATAGAAATGGAATATTTAACAGTATTCCCGAAAAACCTCTTTTTTCTGACTGTTTTCTTAATGACATTTACATTTACAACAATGATTTTCACAGCAGTGGGGAATAAATTTCATTACAGTAGATTTCTTTCTGAAAGGGCTGTAACTAAGTTTAAGGATATAATTATATATGATAGCCTCGAGGAAAACTATTGTTTTGATTTGGCGCTGTATAAATAAAATTGAATTGAACTAAAAGAGTTTTTGATCTGTGGTTGATTTTATTCGTTTAGTTTCCTAGTGTTTCTTAGTGTCTATCTTCCCTCTATCTCAACCATGTGTTTGTCTTCCCAGTTCATTTTGGTAACTACTTTTTTATGTGTGTTTCTGTGCACAGGCCTGTGCAGCAGGATAAAGCGCTGTGATACGATGGGCTGTATCACCGTGCTAACTTATACTGCAATGGTTAGGTTCTAGATTAGAGAGGAACATGTGCAAAATCACCACCTACTGACCAATAAATTCTCCAGAAAAACTGCATCATTACTCCTGCATAAATAGTAGCAGAGTCTAAAGTTTTTCAATAGCATCTCATGTCTTTGCATTTCCTTGATGAAAATTCTTAGATGCAACCTTGTTGTTTGATTTTTTTCCTCCCAATTTTCCGCTAACAATCTTACAAAAATATTGTTGTTCTACAAGCATTAATATATGATCCTAAAACAGAGCCGCTATTTGTATTTGTGGACTTTATATCAAGTTTTCCTTTACTCTAAGCCCATTTTTGCACTCACACATTTATTCAGTGCTTTTAATACCAAACCTGCTGTGGAGTGCCTTTCCTCTCAAATACTCTGGTGCTTTTGTCTTTCGCTCTATACACTAATTCTCTAAACTATGGAAATGGAAGTTGAGTTGTATTAAACGGGAAATGTTCTTTGTACATTTCTATCTGTAAGGCTGGACATTTTTACTCAGCGGAAAATCTCTCTGTCAGTACATCCTTACAGTATTCCCCTTTGGAAGGCCCATATAGGTACCATTTCCAATATTTCTGCCAGGTCATAAAGCTCTCCTGTCCTCCTCCATCTTAACTGCCCCCCACCCACCTCTACACCGCCATGGCTCCCTGTGAAGGAGTAGGGGCTGAGTGCAGAGTGAGAGCCTGCTGGGATGTTTATGTTGCAGCTCAAGATTGTCTTCAATCATACGTAGAGCTGTTTGACAGGTTGCAGCAGCAGATTTTGGCCTCTGTTTACCTCTTCCAATTTCTGTGAGGGTTTGTATGTACAATAAGAGGAGCTCGGCAAGGATACATTTAGCACGAACATAGAGAAGTGGACCAAAACTATAAGAAAATCAAGAAAATGCTTTTTTTTTGTTTGACTGGCAAAGTGAAGAAAGCAGGACAGATTTTGATTCTTCTTCTTCTTCTTTTGTGAAAGTACACTGATATGTGAAAAAAATTCAAGCTTACATAAAGCAAGCTGATTTGGGTGTCTTCCTAGTGATGTCTCTCAAAAGTCAGTAGGCATGATGTGAGAATAGAGATATGAGATGAGGTTTTCCTGACAAGAAGTGTGTAACTGCTAATGAGAAACTAAATTTAACATGGCTGGCATTTATGATTTTTTTTTTAAATTGTGTCAGTTTTATTGGTACTATGTGCAGCAGTTGACAGTCAGTCCGCTGTTTGGCTGACATTCACTTTGAAATCTGGGATGGACAACGTTGGAGCAAGCAGATATTTAGACAAGGCAGTGGTCTGCTCTGCAGAACTGGCCTGAGAAGCTGTAATTTTTGGAAGCGAGCTGAGCCTCCAATGTTAACAGGAAACGTGTGCTGGTCTCAATGTATACACATGGCCTCAACAAATAAGCAGTATAATACAATATAAACGCTGTGGCTCTGTAGAAAAAGGGCTTACAAAAAAAGGAAGGAAAGTTATACAGTCCAAAATAGGCTGAGAGCAAGGGAGAGTAGACAGATGGAGTTAGTTCCACAAAAAATTCATTTTTATAAATTGCACAAAGAAAGAAGGGAAATTTTGAGTCACGGACACACATTCACAAACAAATATATTTGTTTAAATTCAAACATCTGCACTCTGCATCTTGACTGCACCATATTAATGGAAGATTTACTTGTATTTGAACTGAGGTAGGTCTCTGTGGGAGGGCCACTGGAAAAAGTGAAACATTTAAGAGTATGAAACTAATAAGCTGTCCAGACCTCTGTTTACTCACTCAGACCTCCTGTTCGGTTTGGTCGCAATAACAGCGGGAACTGTTACCTTTCTGGAATGTAAGCTCATAAACAAGCTGCATTAATTCTTGTTAGGAGAAATTGTTTCAGCTGCACAGAGAATGGATGCACACTTTGGTGTTTGTAAATGAACCTTTAAAACGTTTCCTATTAAATATTGATGATGCATTTCAAATTTATAATTTAATACAACTTCCTTGTAAATGTCCGTAGTGTGTCAGTGGTGGCAGTTTGAGCTCAAGAGCTGTATTAATGGGAATGAAAGGTATTTAACAGTTCCTGGAATACCAGCGCTCTTCTCAGGTGTGCCTAATAGCGTAATAAACCTATAATTGCAGGATTTTGTGTTGGTTTGTCAGAGGAATGAAGTGCACATGTGGCGTTCTGAAACTGTAAAAATAATTAGAAATAGATTCACAATGTCTATTTTAAATCAAGCAGAAATGTCAGAGTTGTAAATAAATCCAATATATCGAGTGCAAAAAACAGCAGTTTCTTGAGTGGGAACTTGAGTCTCTATCGAAATGTCAATAGACTCCTCTATGCCGCAGCATCATGTATAGAATTAAAACTACAGAGATGTTGGATGAAGAGTCCCAGAGAAGGAAAGGAAATACGGTGGCCAAAACAGAGAAGAAAAATCTGTTTTCATGTTTACATTTATTGCCATGTGTAATTTTGCGTGCAATAAAATGACTGTGCTCTGGGACTCGTGTGCCATGTTTGGCTTTAATCTGCCAAGAGAATATAAAAAAAAAGACCTGTGATGCTAACTTGTCCACTATTTTGGTGAGTGTTTGCTAGAGAGGTTGATGGTATTAACAGAGAAAATTATTGCTTAAAACCCAGTCACGTAGGCCTAGCAACCATTTGTTACTAGGTAAAAATGGTTGGAAAATACTTCCTTATGATTGCTTTGGTCAACAAGTATTTTGTTGTGGTCATGGTTTGAATGGAAATGATAGATTTCCACTCCCCATCTCCTCTCTGTGAAAAGTGCAACACAAATGGGCTTTTGGGGTTTGAGTTTTTCAAGTTTACTTCTGCTAGGCTAATTTTTGCCAAGTATTTGCAGACAAACATAAAAAACTAGAGGAAACCCTGGCAATTTGCTCAGCAACCAAAGCAATCAATAGAAGGTTTTTAACATGACTCCTTCCTTACAACCAATTTCATCCAGTGACATCCAGCAACCTCCAGGAACCACTGCTAACCAGTCAGGGAATACAGATTTTTCCCTAGCAACCAGTGGTTGTATCACATCCAATATGGCAGATAACTCTTAAGCAATATATGTCTGACGTAATGTGAAACCTCAGTAAGTTACCAGCTTCGACATGCTATTGTCCACTAAGTCTACAGCTCATTGGGTAGTAGGCTCATCATTTCTCACCGCTGAGATTATCCATTACCAGCTGATTGGGCAAAGATATAGCCTTCTCCAACTTCTTATAGTATCACTGTGTTCCATGTTGCTGCACCTTAATGAAATACAGCTTCGATGTAAGTTCATTAAGGAAAATCTGTAGTCACTCATGCCCGCTTTCTGCCTTCATGGTTAGGTGTTAGGCTTCTTGGCTGTTCTTTTCATCACTACAACCTTTCTGTCAACCTCAGTACTGCCATCATTACTCTAGTCCAATCACCTTCTTACCTGCCTTCTTTGTGCGAATCAGCCTCTACTCTACGTGGTTAAAATCTGTGCTCTCCATCATTTTCTGTGCCAGCCTCTCATTTGTGCAACTCACTTCCTCCCCATCTCCACCTCACAACCACTTCAGTCAGAACTCAATCCAAGCCTCAGTCTTCATCTTCCAGACCACCAGTGTCTAGATTCCAGGGGGTCCTGTCCTAAATCTTATCACTGCTGGGATTCGCCAAATTATTGTATCGCCAAATACAATAATTTAATTTCTGACTGAGGTGTGCTTAGTGACCAGATATTCAGACTACTGGATGGTGTCACCATGCTTATGTCCGTCCTTTATGTACACAGTCTATGAGCAGGTCTAAATCACTGAGTAAGGAAAATAGTATTTATGTAAATTCTATTGCGTTTCCTCATTATCTTAATTAGAAAGGTTTAATAGATGTGGCACACTAACCAGGCTTCATCATAGCTGATAACCTAGCACTCCACTTTCTTGTTCAAATTTGGTCCAAAAATGTTAACACTAAAGTTAAAAAGCAGGGCTTCACAAAAAAGTGGGTGACATCATAGTTACTGTGGCAATCTTTTATATACAGTCTGTGTTTTAAATTCAACTACAGCAACGTTTCACAAAGCTAGCATTATATTGTGTATTATATACTGTATAATTATACATTGTTACTCAAAAGACAAACATCAGACAACAAAGGCAAAAGCACTACAATTCTATTCAAGCACTGTCTCCCTTCACCACATTTTTGTTGGGGATGTTTTACCCTAATCTTAAACAATGACGAAAGATGAATAAAAGCACAGCTTTGCATTACACGTGCGGCAGCACACTGTGGACTGAATTAGACAGCATGCGGGTGAAAGCTCATCTATCATTAAACCCTCTCATTACAGTGATTGGGATGTTTGCAAGACTTTTAATTATGATGCTTTTTGCATCAGCTGTGCTGGAATTTGGGCTTTTTGACAAAATGTCAATATTTCTTTGGGAGAATTTACTTTGGTGCAGCCACATTTGATTCTGGATTGTTTTGACCATCAGAACACATTAAGAAAAAAGAGATAATGAGGACACACCAGGCTTGGAAATGTTGGAACATGGATCATTTTTTAAAAATTGTTGCTCCCTAGTTGAAATACAGACACAACAAGGGAATTTTCTCATTCGCTGCTCTTTTTCAAATCACATTTCTTCCACATTTATGGAGTGGAGGAAAAAAAAGGGGGGGGGGGGGGGGGTGAATAAGTGGAACAGAGACAGGGAAACAAGCTGGGACTATAGGTTACATTCATTTTAATAACTCTGCTTAAACTGTGGTAAAGACCTATAGAATATGTGCTGAGACCACCTGCTGCCAAACCACTGCATCTGACTCGGCTTTCTTCTGACTCATGAATGTGGCGTCACAGTCATCGTCTGCTTATTTTCTTCACAATACCATGAAGTCATAGCTTAAGCGGCCCAAACACTGTTAAATCCGGGACATCTACGGTGATAGCATGAGCAGAACGAAGAGGGGTATTTATGGTTGCTTCACTGGACATCTGCAGTCAGAGGATTATGAAACCTGTCTAACTTATCCCCATCACGGTAACATCACACCTGCACTTCTGTGCGCTTAGCTATGTGCATTTCTGGTTTATGTCTTTGGGCATCAGGGCTGTTTTGGTTAAGTGTCTAGTGTGCTTACTGTGAGGTCTGACTTGAGCAGGGGAAAATAGCTGTCATAATTACCCAAGCCTGTATCTTGTAGCTGAAATCCAATCCCTGTTTCCTAATTACCGCCTGCAAGCAATCTTGCTAATTTATGCGTATTGGTCAAGAGATGTGGGCATTCCCTTCTGTAACTCTTTCCCAGTCCAGCCAAAATTGTTAGTGGTGAACATTCAACCATAATTTCTGCTGAAAACTTTAAACAGCTACACATTAAATTGAAGAATGAGGGGTCCCCCTTTTCATCAGCAAGAGAATGACACGGCAGTTTCCACGCAAGGTGTGCATGAATATGTAAATATTTCAAAGAGATAAAACAATACATTAAAGAAGCAAAAGAAATGGTAACAGCCAGAAAGTCAGTATGCCCTCTCTCATTTCAGAAAGGAATGGATCGGTGTAAACACAGCTGGATGAGAGTATTTATTAGTTCGATTTAAATTATTGCTTTGCTTTTCTGTAGACTGCCAAAGGCTGTTATGTATACAGAGAATATCAATCTGAATTCACTCTCATGTTTTGCAGCAAAGGTACTTGCTCAGAAGTCTTGGAACTTGGGAGATATCCATCTGCACATTTCAAAAGCAGCACTGTTTAAGATTTTCATCATGTAGTCAAGTGTGATGCAACCAGAGCTTTGTGTGTGTCTGTTGCAATCATTTCTCAGTAAATAATGAGGGACAAAAGAAGTTAAAAGAGAAATAAGTGGGTGAAATACTTAGGAAGTTCATAGAAATAAAAGTAAGTTGATATCATGCATCATATTAACACATTGTTTGCAGGCTTTGGTCTCTAGACATCAGAGAAACACCCATTCATCTGTCCTCTCGCCACCATGGTGGTGTGCAGCACAGAAATGTCAAACAGTCCGAGACAAAGTCAACATGCGCTTGTATACAGAGGGACTCTGAAATTTGCAATGGGGGGAATGTCAGCTTGAAAGCTGCTCTTGGTTTTATCATTCGTGAGGAGCATGTTGACAAAGACTACAGACTCAAGAGAGTCGAGAAATAAAGTATTGGAACTTAAGTTACTTCATCCAAAGTACAGATGTTGTATTATTCATCTGTCCTCACACCAAAACATTTTAATGGAAAACCCAGCACAACGTGGAGCCACCGTGACCCTGACATACTATAGAGCTGAAATGAATGTGTAAACAGGTTTTGAAGACACAAAGGTGCAGAAAAAGGCACAGTTTCCTTTGAGCATCTGGAGATAAAATGCAATTATCAGTGATACGCTCCACTTCATGAAAATCATCGATCTTTGAGGACTGAGCTGTAAACTAAATAGAAATTTGTTTGCATTACTTTCCTGAATACATGTTTGCATTTTAGGCAAGTATGAAGCCTTAGAGCGGAATTATCAAAATAAAAGCATCACTGACTAAACACAGATCCAATCCTGAGTCATATCCTTATCATAAAGATAAAGTCAAACTTTCAGTTGTTGAGTGGGGATTGATGGGATTCTAGCCAACGATCTATTCATCTTGCAGATGACTAATAGTCACATGAACCCATGTGGATAGTTTCACCGCGACTCCCCTGGCTTCACCTTGCAAAAATAAATTCCTAGCAAGGTTGTGCTTGAACCCACATGCTTTATTTTTCACTCTTTTGTTTCCATGGGGGGTTTTTTTATGTTACAGTAGCAAAAATGTAAAATAGCCCCATAAAGAATTGTTCAGGTGGCTCATTTTGCCAAGAAGGATTAATTACAATGTGGTTAAAATAACCACATTTTCCTTATTTTAAAAACTCACAGAGTTTTCACTAGCAATCACCTAAGAAGGCTTACACATACATCCTAATAAGTGCAAGAAAAATGGACCTCCGCTTCAAGGAGGAGGCTTTCCGGCAAGTGGCCTTACTGTCGTCATTTCAAGCAGTCTTTTTTCAAAAGAGGTCATGCGTGACATTAAAGAAAATCCAAGGGGCCTTAAAAAAAAATTTTTGGACTCACACATGGACAGTTACAGATGCCTGACATACCACAGAATTGCTCACACAAGTTCATCAGTCACTCAAACTGTCCACTGCTGACAACTGATCAGAGACTGGGTTCACAAACATTTCAAACACATACACTCTGACTCCCCCTGTGACTACACTGACCTTTGACCTTAGGTGAAGAAGGTTGTTGTCTGATGGTGTGGATCCATTCTCCGTGTGTGAAATCATTTCCTGCCAGTGTCACTGTGAGGGACAAAAGGGGGCGAAACTGGTTGACCTCGAATTGGGTGCCGGAAGGTAAGGAACATCAGCAGAGGAGCACCATATTTTGTAATAATGTGCGGATGTGTTTTAGTTTTAGTAGCTTGGAAGACCTTTACTTATATGAAACCAAATACTGATACACTGGGACAGCAGCATGTAAATGACTTTATTATGTAAAGTGTTACAAAGGCCAGCTTCATTTTGTTGATCATGTTTAGGTGAAATAGTGTCATCGCTATACTTTTACCCAACCCGAACCTAACCCTATATTTGCTATAAACCATGGTGCTGAGGGCCGTCTCTAACAAACAGAACCTTTTATATGATAAAACCAAAACCCTCATTGTTTGCAGTTTATGTCAGAATGGGCGTCTGTGTATATAGACCCAGCAAGGGAAAAAGGCCAAAAAATGGAGGAATCTGCTTTGAGCAGCATTTGTAAACAACACAAACATAATCAGCATCTTTAGAGCCACATCTGGCTCTTGTCGAATTTGGGCCTGGGTTGTGATTCAGAGACCGATGTTCAATTGTTTCCTCAGAGTTATTTTGTTGCATGCCACAGGAGGGAAAAATCAAGTGCTTGGTATGCAAAACATTGGCATTTTCAGGAACAAATGGCTAAACCTGTCACATATTGTCTACTACTTTTAGACAATATCTGTCACAACAGTAAAGAAAAAAGAAAGTAACAACAACCTTGATATTACTCTGGTATGTTCCATCCACCTAAGCGTAGCTGAAGACCAAGGAGACCCCCAGTGGCAACAGCACTCCCTGATGGCAGTGGTCTCCTCCAAGAGGAGAATGGGCCCTCCCACACCTCAAAACCTATTCAAGGACCGCTCAAGGAATCATCTGATCATCCCCCAGATACACTTGAAAAAGCGCAGCCTCACATCACTTCACATTCACTGCCACTTCCTGGTGACAGAGGTCACGTGTTCCCATGCTCCAACAGGTCAAAGCTGTGTGGGTGGAATGAAGGGGACTGACACAGAATTACAGAGATGATTTTAATGTTGGTCAGTCTATAAAGTCTAGAGTTAGATGTAGATATCTGTTCCTATTGACAAGGACGGCATTGTAGTTTCCTACTTCTTGCAGATTGACATGTCAGATTTATGTATTCTCATACATCTAAACAGGAGTGCAGATTTTGACAGCCCACTATTATGAGTACATATTTGTGGCACTGAATCACATTGGTTTATATCAAATCAATACACAACAAGCCTGAAAAGTAAAACAAACATACTGCAGTGAGTTTTTTTTAAATTTGCCATTACTCATTCAAGGCATTAGTAACTACTGCGTGTGTTTTTCCTAGTATTTCTGGAAGCATCGCTACAAAAAATATGCTGTTATGCCTTTTAAAGAGAAATGAAACAGAACAGAGCTTCGGTTGAATGTCTTACAGTAACAAATCCAGTGAATATCATATATGGCTTCTGCCTTGTATTTAGCAGACATCGTGAAGTCACAGCATATATATACAGAACACTATTACAGCGCTCCAGAGCTGTGTTTAAAAACCATTGTGCTGCGATGAGAGAGCCCCAAACTTGCCCCAGGGGAACCTCCTCTTCTTTTTTACGAGAAAGGCCTTAATTCATAGAGACAAACCAAGCCATCGTTATATTTAACAGAGTGTCGTAAACATTCCTGCATACTGGATCTAAATGGCAAGTGTGTCTGGTAAGATAGACGGTTGGGTAAACACAGTGATGTGACCTTACAACATATACACAGGTTTCCCATGCAGGCACATCTGTATGAATGATAGCTATAGGTGGGAATGCACCTTGGGCTGCTTTTAATTGAACACTCTCTGTGTTCATTCATTCTGTGTGTTATGTTTGTCTTAAAGTATCACATATTATTTTTAGACTTTCCCAACCACTCGAACCTGCAATGTCAAGGCTTATGAACAAGTAAATTTAAAAATTAATAGATCGAAACCTTTAAAAACAAGAATAACACAGTTGAATGAGTGTTCATTTAAAAGAAAAAAAAATTCAACCTCAGTAAACATGGACCAATAATTCGGAGTAAAATGCAACTGAAATGTATAAAATAAGAGGTTTATTTATTCAAATACTTAATCTTTAAGGTGCTTAGTATAAACTAAATACATACAAATCAAGCAAATTTCAGTTGACCAGATTAATATTTTACATTGTACTAATGTAACAAAATTAGTCAAAATCAAATTTATTTATATAGTACATTTAAAACAACAACTGTTGACAGTGCTGTACATTTCAAATAGTCAAAAGAGATAGAAATAGGAAGAAATGACAAAGTTTAAGAAAAGAAGCATAAAATGAGAAGATTTCAGTGAGAAATAAGACAAATAAAAGAAGTACAAACTCATTCTGATTTAAAAGCAAAGGAATAAAAGTGGGTTTTCAAACGGGTTTTGAAAGTATCTAATGTTGGGGAGGTCCTGATGTGAAGGGGCAGTTTGTGCCACAGTTTAGGAGCAGCCACAGCAAAGGCCCAATTTCCTCTGTGCTTTAATCTGGAGCTTGGGACAGCTAGGAGCACTTGATCTGCAGACCTCAATGATCTTGCAGGAGTGTACCAATTCGAAAGATTAGAAAGGTATGAGGGTACTAACCCGTGCAATGCCTTAAAAAGGAATAATAAAATCTTAAAATCAATTCGAAAACTAACTGGCAACCAGTGTAAGGATGCTAGTATTGGGGATCTGTGTTCTTGCTTGCGCGTGCAAGTTAGTAACCGTGTTACAGCATTTTGGACCATCTGCAGTCAGCTAATTGATGACAGACTGACACCTATTACAAACTATTACAAACGTGGAGGCGAGATTAAATGAAGGCATGAATCGCTCTCTCAAAGTCTCTAAAACAGAGAGATGTCTTCACTTTTGCAAGTAGCTGAAGATGCAAGAAACTGGTTTTGATTACAGCATTGATCTGTTTATCAAACATTAGATTACTGTCAAAAATCACTCCTCGTAAAGGGTCTTTTTAAAATAAATTTCTAAAGGGCCAAAGTTGTAGTGGTCACAGGGACTAAACACAATGACCTCTGTTTTTTGTTCATTTAAATTAAAAATTAAATTAAATTAAGTGAGCACTTTATCTTCCAGTATCAGGATATTTGCCACTTGCCATTAAAGCAAAGACTTCCAACCCAAAACACTTACCCATTCAACTCATGTAAGACTGTGGTAGGAGATAGGAAATAGATAGACTCCTAAGATCTAAATAATATAATTTGACTTCCCCCTTTGTTCCAGCTTTAATTCAGTTTGATGGCAAAATACCAAGTCATGGGTTGTAATAAAAAATAAATAAATCTTCCCCTCCTATAACATAGAAGCATTACAACACACCTTGTTTTGCCTCAAATTAAAAACGTATCTGGCATATAGGATTTGTTGCAGTGTTAAACCATTACCAGTTAGCGCTGTGCTGCTGCCTAGACTCTACAGCTGGGTGAACAACAGTGCCTATGCATAAACGCCACTGACCCATCACAAACCCTTTACATCTCTAGGGGCTACCACAGTAAAGATGAGGCTATGAATGACCCCACCAAGGACCACAGGATATGTCTCTGAATGTGTATAAAAGTGACAAGTGGATTTAACAAGTGCATGTAACAGCCTCACAGCCACAGCCATGCCTTTTATGGCCTTCTAACCATTATACTCTTCTTCTTCGTCTACAAAACACAGCTGATCAAAAGTATATCTTGTAAATTATCATAATCTAAAACCAGTTTGCTCACTACGTCAGGTGGCGCAATGCCATTGTAAAGTCTGGATATATAGAAATAATGTGTTATCTGTACGCTTGCCCACTTGCTGGAATCTGTAGATGACAGCAGGGCTGAAGATGTGACAAAGACACCAGACCCAAGCCATACCGGGGTCTAGTGTCTTTGTGAGCAGTGTGCACTGTATATTTATTTCTTTGTGTCTTTGTGCGTTGCTAAGGTAGAGTGACTAATGACTGATTATTTCTAGCTGTCAGACAGGACATCCTGTTTGCACTGGGATCCATGTGGGGTTGTGGCAAATGACCTCAACACATGCTGTAATTCTGAGAAGCAGTCCTGACTTAATAAACACTCCATCCATACATCAGTGTTTGCCTGCAGATAACCTCATCCTAACTGATTCTGCATGCATGTCAAATTAATGGGTTTGTTTCCCCCACTGTTGAAATAGGTGCTGTAGAGAATACTAACACTATGTAAATACTCATGTGTTTTCCAAATGTTCCAGTACTTTGTCTGATGATGAAGCTGACCCACTGGAAATACCCTAATTTGTTAACTATCAGGTGCTATGGGGAAAAAGAAGATAGCAATACTTTGGATATGACCCTGAACCAGATGCTACATAACAAATAACATCATTCATAAAATATAAATCACTGTTTTGTTTTGTTTTTGGATTCTGCCCAAAATATATTTTTGCGGAACCACAGATAAACCCCAACACAACCCATAAACACTGTTTGTTGTCAGTGAACAGGAATATCATACTTGATATTGCCTGTGAGCTTTAAGTATAGATCCCATCTATTTTCCCTGATAAACCCCTAACCTGCAGAGATGCAGACTTTTGAACTGAGTGCTGGCAACAAGTTGGATGTCCCCTCTTTAGTTTGGAGGAGATGGCATGTACTCTTTCCAAAAATAATGATCAAATTTACATTCATCTGACCACAGAAAGTGTTTTCATCTTTCTCTCTGTACATTTCTGTCTCTGTACATTTCTGTCTCTGCACATTTTCAATGATTTTTGGCCCAGAGAAGATGGTGGGGTTTCTGGATCAGGTTTACACATGACTTCTTCGTTGTATGGTAGAGCTTTAAACTGCATTTGTGGATGGCAAGGTGAACTATGTTCACAGACAATTCAATTCAATTTTATTTATGTAGCACTGAATCACAACAACAGTCTCAAGGCACTTTATATTGTAAGGCAAAGACCCCACAATAATAGAGATAAAATCCCCAACAATCAAACAAACCAGTTTAAACAGGCACTAGGTGACAGTGGGAAGGAAAAATTCCCTTTTAACAGGAAGATACCGCAACAGAATCATGCTCAGGTAAGGCCAGCCATTTGCCATGGCCAGTTTAGGGTGGTGGGAGGAAGACAGGATAAAACACAATGATTTCTGGATGTGTTACTGGGCCCATAGAGTGATTTCTATGACAGAATCATGCCTGTTTTAAGGCAGTGCTGCCTGAGTGCTTTAAGATCATCCAATACAGATTTCTGGCCTTGTCCCCAGCACACGGAGATTTCTCCAGTTTCTCAGAATGATGATGATATTATTTGTTTGCAATTTTATAGGAGGAGCATTATTCTGAAAATATTCCACAATTTGTAGATGCAGTTTTTTTTCTTTTGCAGATTGGTGAACCTCTGCCCATCGTTACTTGTGAGAATCTCTGCCTCTCAAAGATGCTCTTCTTATATTTAATCATGTTACTGATTACTGGCTAATGAATCTAATTAGTTGCAAAATGTTCCCCCAGCTGTTTCGTTTTAGTACCACTTACTTTTCCAGCCCTTTGTTGCACACGTTCCAACTTTTTAAGACATGTTTCTGCCATCAATTTCAAAACGAGCCAATGTTTTTCACTAAATTGTAAGATGTCTCATTTTAAACATTTGATATGTTTTCTCTGTTCTATTGTGAATAAAACATGGGTTTATGAGATTTTCAAATCATTTAATTCTGTTTTTATTTACATTAAAGAGAATTAGGGTTGCATATAGGTCCCATATCTGGCCTCAGGATGTTGTCTGTGCATGTGAATGTGTGTGTGTGTGTGTGCCTGTGCATAAGTGTGTTTATCTGTCAACATCTGTTCTCCTCCAGCTTGAAGGTGAAAAAACCCTGTAGTTCAGTGCTAACAGATGACTGATGGAGTCTAATCAGAGTCTTTATTTGAAGAAGGGTATTCAGTTCTCTGTATTTGGGGCACACAGCAGTGGACTCACATGTAACCCTGTCTGTTCAGGGCCAGACCTCCTCACTCCGAGCCTTTACAGTCCCCTCGACTGAGGCACAACCTACATTTCACTGGAGAGACACAAAATGTCTCTGGAAATGATTTCAGGGTTTGAGGCCTCAGTCAGTGTTGATTTTAATTGAACACAACTATTTGTGTGTTTGATGTATGTGGGCGTGTGCTGTGTTTGGGTTTGTGAGTGTGAGTGTGTGTGCGTGTGCGTGTACTATATTCATGCATTTATAGAATTATGCTCACACAGCTATTGGGTTGTCCAGGGAACCACTGCTTACATATTGTGTATGCATGTGCACATTTCTGTGACTTTTATACATGACACACACAGAAATGCAGACACATTTGAAGTATTTGTGCATGTGCAGTGATATTTGCTGTTTTCCATGACTGTGTTTGAATTTAAGTGAGTTTGAGTTTTAACATCTTTAAATTGGCTACTTTTGACTTTTGCAACAAATTTTGAATATTTTTGATTGCCCTAAATGGAGATAAGCACATGCTTTACAGCAATTCATGGCACAACAGCTCGCCTACAATGCACTTATTTTACTAGCTTGAAAACCAACATGTAATATAAGGATATCTATAATATGTTTTGGCTATTTGGAAAATTCACCTTGTCAAGTTCATCCACCAAAATCCACACAGGTGCACAAGTGTTTCGAAAAACTACTATGCGTCACAGAGCGAGGCTCCATTCTTCCTGGGTGAATGCCCGGTGAAAAGAGCTCTGTTTGGCAGGCTAGCTGATATATTTGCAAATAACACAGTAATCTCCCCATGGCGGGCCAAACATGCCAGTGTTTGCTTGCTTATTCCACATAAAAGAAAAGTTTACTCATTCGTGTTCTTACACAAGCAAAGGCAAACATTCCCTTTTATTGTGCAGGCGTCTTCTCCTTTTTTTGGCCCCTTCTTCTCTGAGCCCAGGAAGGACACAGTCAGCCCGGAACAAGCTTGGAGGTCTTCAGACCACACACAGAGCAAGCAAAGATCTCTCCATGACTCTCTTTCTTTTTCTCCTTCCTCTCCTCCCTTCATACCGTCTAACTCGTTCCCACTGTTTTAAATGGTCACCCGTTCAGTATCGCTCCTTCTTCATTATAACTCTCTCACACTGTTCCCACATTTCGTCTTCTCTCAGGCCAGCCTGACCCAGGCAGAGCAGAGGTTGCATGCCCACTGTTGCATATCTCAATTGCCATTCTAGCAGTGGGTTCTGCCCCAGTGTTTGTTTGAAAAGGCTGATGTGAACTGTAGAGAGGATGGTCACTTAGTATGATATTTGTGCCTGTTAGACCACCCAGCCAGTCAGGCCAAAACTCAGGAATTAAGGCTTTATTTTTCAACGCCTCCACTGTTCCCAGGGCCTCAGAGCTGAATGAGATTAATCCCTTCTCTGTCACCACCATCTGTGTCTAATGCTATAGCTTGCATAGTAGTCACTTCTGGAATATCCAGGTAAAAGAGAGGATGTGCAAAACAGACAAAAAGAAAGAAACAGTCGAGTCATATAAAGGAGGATTTTTCCAGTGGAAAAAAATTAGGAAATAAATTAGGAGACAACACAAATGCTTCTTTAGGTATTTGTACACTGAAGTTACACATAATTTAAAATAAATTCCATATAAAATATAACATTTATGAACACTTCTACTGATCTGTACTGACAATGACTCACCGAGAGGAACAAATAGATAAGAAGTAAGTTATCTTACATGACTGTCAGAGTATCCATCCATCAGGAAAATTTTAAAAACTCTATTAACATAGCTAACTTTTCCACAAGGACAGATAAGTTAGAGTTTTTTGCATATCAGAGTGTTCAGATACAGTCTGTTTATGTATGTGGAAAGAGATCATTAAGTCTTCTTTGAGAAATTTTGAAAGGCATAAATGACCTTGACTTGGTTGGGCTGATACTGTGGATAAGGAGGCCTAAACGTCGCATTGGGTGGCACCATGCATGAGCTGGGGATTTACAATGTCTCTAGACCGCACACAGACAAATCAGAAGAGTGAGGGATGGATGAAAGGAGAGTGGAGATATGGAAAAGTAGCAACAACAAAAAAAGAAGATTAAATGTGCCCTGTTTTAATGTTATAGAATTATATATTTTAAGCTGTTCTGGGGGCAGAAAATGACTTATCGTGATAATAATATCAAATCACTGAACTGCAGGCACTCATTAAATTAAATAACACCTTTGGATTACAAACGTAAGTGCATTCCAACCAAAGACCATCACATAGTGAACCCAAAATTAACAAAAAAAATTTTCTTTAGACAGTCTGCACACTTCTGACATCAAATAAGGCTATACGCTCTTCTGTTGCTAAAATATAAATTAATCACAGCAAGTACCCACAGCACCCTGTTTAGTGGAATCCAAACACAGCGTATAAGCTACCTCATACCAACTGTCGAGCACGGTGGTGGAGGGGTAACGATTTGAGCTTGTTTTGCAGCCTTGGCACTTTTCAATGAGTCAACCATAAACTCTGTATACTAAAGTACTCTAGAGTGAGATGTGAGGCCATCTGCCTGACTGCTGATGCTTGGTCCAAACCGTGTCATGTAACAGGACAATGAACCTAAGCATAGCTGCATCGGCGTAACTTTGTGCTGAACAATTCATAACTTTATTGGGGGGGCTTATATTGGTTGGGTCTGATTATTGGGGGGATCATAATCCCCCTAACCCCCCTGGAAATTACACCCCTGCACAGCTGCAAATCTCCAAAAGAATGACTGAAAATGAAGAATCAAAGCGCTACAGTGGTCAGTGAAAGTCCAGATCTCAACTCGGCTGAAATGCTGTGGCACAGCTTTAAGTGAGCTGTGCATGACGCAAATTCAGAGAACTGAAACAATATTGTAATCAAGAGTGGGCCAGAAGTCATCCACAGTGATGCCAGAGAATGATAAAGTAATAGAAAAAACCCCCCGATTACTTTAAGTTATTGCTGCTACAGTTGGTTCTACAAGCTACTGAATCATGAGGTGTACTTAGTTTTTTAACAGCCTCATTCTACATTTAGATTTCTTAATGGAATCTCAAAATGTTTCCTCAAATCAAGAATACTGAATAAAAAAATTTTTTTCAACTCAATATGTGACATACAGTAGAATATATGTACAACTCATTTTATATGAGTTATGAGTTAAAATCGTTTAAATTTGTCCACTGTATATTTGGACACATTTAAATCAGCTGTTGGGTTTAAGTAAAAGGTGAAATGGCTGTGCTAAACTACTATACTGTATGCTATACTACCCCGAGGCCATATTTCTCTTAACTGGGTATATGATTACATTTCACAATAGTCAGCTTTGACAAGTCACACTAAGTGCCCGCAGTACTGCTGACAGATTTAAATAGAGAATATCCAAAGTATTAAGGAACCAGCATAAAAGGCAAATGGAAAATTGTGTTGGTATTCCAATAAGTACAGATTTGTATATCCTTCTCGTTAGATCCTGTTTTCTCTGTGGAGTCTTTCTCTATTCACTGTGAAGTTTTCCACCTCTGATTTGTGTATCAGGAGAAATGCAGTGTAGCCATGAAGGAGAAAGCAATGTGTGCTAAATGGTCCATAAGCATGGCCTGGCCTGGCCCTGAAAGCCCCTCTGGACCCCATATGGTGAATATGTGTGGACTAGATGCATGGATGCACGGCCTACCCGCAGCAAGGCTGCTCCCCACAGTAAAACATCCCACTGAATACCCATACAAATATATAAACACATGCAGATATTCAAAAACTCAAAAACACAGTACATTAACACAAGATACATAATAATACAACTATGCATGAAACTGCCAGCTCTCACACAAATGAAATCTCACAACTACACAAGCCCTTAGGTATTTCACGTGCAACAACTTTAAAATCCTGCCAATCAAGATAGCAGTGTCTCCACAGATCCTTCTGCACTTAGTGAACTACTACAGATACCACGTTGTACTCCCCCCTAATCCTGTTTGTGAATTGGTGAGCAAAGGGGAGCATAATTGCATGCTTAAACGCCTGAGAAATGGACATCCAGTTCTGCTGAATCTGTGCTTTTTGTGTGGCCTCATTGTTGAGACGTGCAGTCATGCAGTTCTTTGACTTGCAGTCAGTGTTGGGTTAGGGGTGGTTCAGAAGAGTGGAAGTGGGGAAAATATTGTCTAGGGTCCAGTTATTTTATTTCAGTATCAAACAATCCATGCTTGCCCAACATGCCTGGCAGGAAGAGTGTGATTATTACCAGAGCGGAGTAACACAGGCAGAAATCGGACGCGTTTCCCTCTTTCCATTGCGTTTCTGTCCTGCAGTTTAACACTCTTGTTGTCAGCGATCTAATCAGCTGTTTTTTTGGTTTTTTTTTAAGGCCCTGTGGAGAATTTTGTAGCAAGATGCCAACTACACAAGCACAAGAGCACACACACACAGACATGAACAGACTCCACAGTCAGTTATACTTTCTGGTTGATGGGCTTTCTGGTAGTGTGGCCAAAGAGGACAAACAAAAGGCTCTTCTATGGGGTTGCAGTGTAATGAGAGGCAGTGTGATTGTAAATATGGTGCTCTGCAGAGTTTTCCATCTCACTGCAGGACAAAGGGGACCAGCCATCAAATTCGGGTCATTAGAGGCTTCTACGTTGTAAATCAATTTGCTGAGCAGAATACGTTGCGTCATCATCTGTCTGTGGCCCCAAACTGCTCAACAGAGGCTGAAGGATTCTCCACTTATGAAATCTGAATGACAAAAAGTGGTTTTGTATATTTACCTCTTACCGTTTCAGTGTGGCCGCAGGCCTGAGAGCACTCTGACATTTAGAGGGAGGTTAATTATCAGCTTTTGGAGGAGCGAGTGTGTGAGAGCAAGAGGAGTTTGGATGAGATAATGGATAATGTTTAAAGTTTATTCGAGCTTTATATAACTTTATTAAAAAGAACTACAGCACTTTTGTCTCCAGCCTTGCTAAATGGACACTATTTACTGTGACTAGCTCTTACATTTATAATGATAAATGAGACAATGACAAGATAATGGGTGGATTTCAAAAAATTGCAGCTGTAACAACACAATTTGAAGTGATTCTGAGACATCCTGGCATCTTTAAAACAATATAAATACATAGATGACAGTCTTAATTGCATACTGCCTATGATTTGGAGTGGTGCAGTCTCTAAGGATGTAATCACGTCAGAAGTCCGTGATGCAAATTATCTTATTAACTGTATTCAAAACTACAATTACTGCCTGGGAGTTGTAGAACTCCCCCGCTGGTCAAAATAAAGTTTATATTCATGTATTCATATTTAAAATGCATAGCACATAGACAAAAGATCTGTACAGTCACCACAGGTTCAGAGTGGGAACCCAAGATCTGTATCCAACCAAATGTATGAACATTGTGAAATGTTAATAATTGAGTAATGGTGTTGAATAATGGCCAAGAAGTTTTTTCGGGGGTTTTGTGGAACATTTTAATGTCACAGTAAAGTTTCTCCTTTGACCATTCGCACATGTATGATTTTTTTTGTCTTCCTCCACTCACCCCAGCTAGTCATGCCAGATGGCGACTCCTCCCTGAGCCTGGTTCTGCCAGAGGTTTCTTCCTGTTAAAAGGACATTTTTCCTTCCCAATGCCACCAAAGCACTTGCTCAAAGGGGATCATATGATTGCTGGGGTTTTCTCTGTTTTCTTTGTATCATTGTAGGGTCTCTACCTTACAATATTAAGTGCCTTGAGGTAACTGTTGTTGTGTTTCCTGCTATATAAATAAAACTGAATTGAATTAAAATGATTCACTTCTGTGAAATTTTGTAGTAGTACACAATTAGAGTGAGCATTAAAAAAATTATGACAGAAAGATGTTTTGTTAGCTATTTCACATCTAAAATCTCTTTATTATATCCTTTTGTGGCCATTTTAAAGAAAGATGAGCTCTGCAGCAAAAAGACCATTACTATGAAACAAATGCAACTGGTACAAAAAAAAGTAAAAACATGTCAGAAATGTTCATCTTTTTGAAAAATCCACACTCATTTAATTAAAGCTTTGTGGATATGTTGCTCTTAGACATCTTACTTAATTTAAATTAAACTATTTCAGCTTTTGCAGGACACACTTATACCATGAATGAATTAAACAGATGAATGAAACAACTGCGACGAAGAGAAAAGCATGAATTATCAACCTAATTTTCCGTCTGTGCAATCAGTGTTTATGAAGTTGAAACTGTCATTTTTGGCACAGTGGTAATTGCTTTTGGCTCATAGCGGACTTTCTGACTCATGAGAGAGAGGACGTGGAACACAGGAGTATTTCCGAAGCTCCCGAGCGCAGGACAAGACTTCCATTCAGGTCTTTCTAGGCGCTGATTACAACGTACGATAGAAGTTTCACCCATGTCTGGTCCAACACTGTTTTATTCGAGTCAAACCTCAACTGAAGCAAATAAATCCGACTGAGATTAAAGCTACTGCTGCAGGAAACACCTCGTCCACAAAAGTGCATGTTCTTAAGTCAATACAGGTGGGTTCTTAGGAAAGCCAGTGGGGAAATTTCACCATGAATGCAAGAGAATGCAACACTCTGACCTAATTAGAATAAATTAGAAAATATTTCCTTTCTGTTTTTAGAGATTACAACGTTAAATATTCATCTCAAGAAAGCACAAAGCTGAGACAGCAAGAATATTATAAAAAAAACGTTATTACTTAACAGAAGTGAACTCCTTGCGCTTATACTTAAGTGTACTTTGGCAAAATTGATTTTTTTTCCTGTTTAGTTTAGTTTCTATTTAGTCACATTTCAGGAGAAGTCACTGCTGCAGACCAAAAATTCCACCATGCATGTTACTTCTCATACATAAGTAAATATCTTATAGATCAGCTAGATAGATTTGGAATTTTACTATAGTTCGGTTTATTGGGTGATGTATAATGTATGAGAGATTTATAATCACAACTTTAGGTGCTGCATTTTTTCCATGATGATATAGACACAAAAAAGACCACAAAAAAGAGAAAGAAAATAGTACAACAGTAGCCGATAAATGTACATTTATGCACCAGATAAAGATACATTTTTATGGGTGGCTACATTTAGTTAATATCTCTGCACACCTGAATGAATAATCTATGCACACTGTTTCACTTGCCACTATTTATTTTCACATTTTTATTATTTTTATTTTAGTGCTGGATCTGACCACTTCCATCTTATGTTTCTTTGGCAGTTCAGAAATCAGGACCCATATTCAGGTTAGAGTGTGTCTGGCTATAGGGCTGGCTCAAGCTGAAAAGCAAGCAGAGACAACATGGGCTTTCTTGAAGGCAAGTAGGCTCCCAAGAAGGCTGCTATATATTCTGGCTTTCTATCAAGTTTTTCCAACATAAAAAAGAGCAGTGATAAAATAAAATACATCTTTTTTTCTCCTCCAATTTGATCAAGAAGAAGCTAAGTTTGAAAACCAGCAACTGATTTCAGAAATGAAAAATCAAAATCCAGCACTTGGCACAATATCTCAAAAAAGTCAATTAGTCAATTTTGAAAATGTGAAGGTTTTGCCAGAAGCCAGTGATCTATTTATCTCAACTCTATCTGTCTGAGTCGTGAATTTCTAACGGGGCCAGAAAAGGTCCTTGTGATTCAGTGAGAGAACAAGTGTGTGTGAGATGTAGTGGAGTATGTAAACCGTTTGACATCAGTGTTTGGGCTTTCTTTATGAGAACATCTGCAGCAGCTGCCCTATAAATTCCCAATGTTGAGAAAGCAGGAACAAAAAGTTCCATTTTTGTATAGCAGTGTACCATGGCAAGAAGCGGACCCAGTCGTGCCTCATCTGGAGCAGCATGGCCGACGTTTTGGGAAAATCAAATTGGGGATGCAGAACTGAGATAATGTTGGTGTATGTTTACAAGCCAGTTCTGCACAGCAATAGACAACCTTGAAGAGATCTTACTGATTGCCACCATATCAGCCCCAGACAACAGGCAAGACATCTGTCTTGGTTTTACTTTTCAACAGACCAACTCTGTGTGGGATTCTGGCATTTAATGGGAAATATTGGCTGATGTGACGATGTTGTTGTTCCCTCTTTAAGAATGTCTTCATTGCCAGTGATACCTAAATGTTAAACTTTCAACTAGCCCCATAGACATATCTTTTTAACAAATCCCATAGGCAATCAGCATTTCACAATATTAGCACATTATTAGCAGACACACTCAGTGCTAAATTAAACATACACTCAAAATTCAAATGCTTCTGGCTTCTTGGCAGATTTTTGGGACTTTTCAGACTTGTGAAAAATGCTGACAATTCAATTCAATTCAGTTTTTTTTATAAGGTCCCAAATCACAACAATAGTTACTTTGGGAAAATTTATATTGTAAGGTAAAGACCCTACAATAATACAGAGTGACAGTGGGAAGGAAAAACTTCCTTTTAACAGGAAGAAACCTCTGGCAGAACCAGACTTAGGAAAGGGCTTCCATCTTTTGTAACCGGTTGGGGGTATGGGGAAGAGGCATGCTGACATGCTGTGGAAGAAAACCAGTGATGAATAATAGTAAGTGATGATTAAATCCAGAGTGGTGTATAAACACACAGTGACTGAAAAGGGTAAGTGAAGAAGATTGATTTTAGTGGAGGGAGACTAAAAATCCAGAAAAAACAACACTTTACATAAAAGTTACTAACTGATTTGCATGTCATTGAGGGAAATAAGTCACATCCCTAAAACTCAGCCAGATCTTGAATAATCAGGCCCCATCTTATCTTAATGACCTTTTATCACCCCATTAGGGCACTTTGCTCTCAGATTGCGGGCTTACTTGTTGTTCCTAGAGTATTTGAAAGTAGAATGGGAAGCAGAGCCTTCAGCTTTCAGCCCCCTCTTCTGTGGAACCAGCTCCCAATTTGGATTTGGGAGACAGACACCATCTCTACTTTTAAGATTAGACTTAAAACTTTGCTTTTTGTTGTTGGATGTAAGTAAAGGAAATACTAGTATAAGGTGTCTATGGAACACATTTCCTTCAACGTTCACAAATCAGTCAACTCATTGTGTTAAGGGAAAAAAGCAGCTAAATACACTGTGATTGCTCCACGTTGTTAGTGAGTTAACTCTGGATTTCTGTGGATTTTGTCAAACTTGGAGTGAACAAAAGCAAAAAAACAGTAAAAGATGCAGACAGTGAAAGTCTGGTTTATTTCATGAATACAATGAAACATTTTTACAGTCCACAGAGCAAAGTAGCATACATGATACATGGATACCACACCATAAAATGGGCAGTGACAAGTAAAACTCATCATCTTACCAGTTGTTATATTCTTTAAACTTAAAATAAACCCCTGATATTAGAGTTTAGTGTTTTAAGTCATTTATTAAAAACACGAGTCAACACTTCTTTCTCCCAGGAGCATTACTGAAGTGACACTTTAACATACTGCTGATGCTTCACATAACAATCTTTATGATGAAAAAACATGTTCTCTCATTAGCAGATGTCTGTGAGGTCACTTGGTCAGAGCGTGGGTTCAAGCTCCCTCTTCTTCCTCTTAAATTACCATTGATCATTAACAGGGACCACAAAAGAGTTGTCATATTATCCCCATAAACAACATGCTTTTATAGAAATCATTGTGATACAAAGATTTAGATTCTTGTTTTACAATGTGAACAAACTCAAAATCTTTTGAGTTTCATATTTATAAAGTATCAAAAAGAAGACATTTATTCCATGAACAACGCTTCTTGTAAAAAGCTGATTGGAAATGCATTCAAAAAAGCTTCTGTCATGACCTTACTTCTGCGAGCATGCACACACATACGCACGCACACACTCACACACACACATACAGAGAGATAAAGAGAGAGAGTATTAATACAAAGGATTGCAGCAGCTTTTGGATTTTCACTCTTTGTTGGATTTAATATGAACAGTCACATAAAATTCATTCCAAATTTTCACATTTGCTTCAATTAAGATATGTCTTTAAATCTACGATACTTTTCTCGTTCAAATAGTAAAGAAGTAGATAGGGAACTCAGTAAGTATAAACAACAATAGTTTAAGGAAATTTTCTCAAATAAAGAGGATTTCATCATCTGCAGTTCAAAGGTGCCACATTAAAAACAAATCAGTAGATCCGCAAATGATGCATACACTTACACATAGACATACACATACAGACTTTTTTTCAGCTATAGAGGTAGAGGCACACTTCATGTACTTATTAACATACAGTTCAGAGGCCAGCATTAGGGTGCATTGGTGCATACTTGGGCATCTTTTATTTAGTATGGTTATACCATTGTGAATTTTGCCATATAAATATGCTTAAGAGCAGAGATGGGCAGTAACACGTTACTGTAATCCGATTACTTTTTTCAAGTAAAGAGTAATGTAAGGGATTACCATTGCAAAAAAGTAATTAGATTACTGTTACTTTCCCGTAAGCACGCTGCGTTACTGCGTAACTAAACCATGATTTTGTTTGTGAGGGTGTCTCATGATGACAATGAGGTAAGCGCGTGCAACGCCCATGGCAGCAACAGACGTGTGTAGATCAACAATGGATAAGTAGCAAAGTCGGCTCCAACCCACGTCCAGGCATCAACTGGTCTTTCCGCCAGCTGGCTTTACCCTCAGCTTCCATGCTGGGATCTGCCGCACAACATCGCACTAGCCCCAGGGGCACGGAAAAACTTGTAAGCCCCAGTTTGGGTCTTCACGGCTCCCAGAGAATTAACAATTGAAGAAAGGGATCCAACACGAAACTCAAACCGCACTGTACAGTTGTAATTGTTCACAACCACGCTCAGTTTCACAAATAAACAAAAAACTTGCACCAGCCATACTGTTCATAGCCACAGGAGGGAACATTGAAAACTTCCCAGAAATTGAAATTGTAATAAATTAATCACGCTAAAGCCACCTCTACGCCATTTTCGAAAGCTCCAGAGGCTTTATACATAGCATATGCCAACCAGACTCGGTGGGAGATAAATAATATGTAGCCTTAGAATTAAATATCTACAATTTAAAGAGATACACAGGTCAGTGCCTCGCTATTGTCTCTAAACATTAAGATCCAAAAAATATTCCGTTTCATTAACCGAGTGCACATGAAACAAGCAAAGCTGGCAGTTCTGGAGGGCGGTGCATGCTCTCATTTCACAAGTTGGTCTAAATTTTCCCAGAAAGAAAGACCACACAGTTAAAACCTGTAAAAATGCTGAATTTTGTGATATACAACGCAAACCAGTGCTCCCCAGGTAAGTCTGATGGGTATGTGTTCACAATGCCCAACACACCTTTTGATCCCCCCAAGGAAAGAGTTCACAATCCCTTATCAACTCTATGCCTCTTCCCCGCATCCTCAAAGACAGACAAAAATACTCCATCTCCCCAATTTCCTGAGATACAGGGCGTCATAAAGTCTGAAACAGGAACCAAAGCACTGTTGCTAAGACAATGTGACAATTTACATCAAAGATACTGCAACACAATTCTTCTAACATACACCCTTTCAGATTAGTGTCTAAAAACAAGTAAGTCTTTCTATTAGACCTCTCCATAGTGTTCGGATAAAAGATAAAGTAATTCCATGTTTGTATAAATTCACACTGAAATATCCCTTTATAAAACAGATAAACCTAATTAAAACACCCCCTCACTAGGAGGAGACAGGGCGTGCGTGGTATGCACGGCGGACGGAAGTATCAGTTCTGGAGGGGGATGCCCGCTTGTGCATGAATGTGCATGTGGACGTATGTGCACAAGGTGCCAGTTCTGGAGGTCAGCCCCCCACCACACACACACACACACACACACACACACACACACACACACACACACACACACACACACAAAGGTGCCAGTTATGTTCTTTTCATGTACATGTACAAAGAGTCTGCATCTGAGTTAAGAGGGCTTGGGCTACAAAGTTTTTTGGCTGCCTTCAGATACTGCAGGTGTACTGGTCATGTAGAAATTGGAGGCAGCCAGATCTTCTTAGGAGAACATATTATATGCCACCATATGCTTTTGTCATTGGTAGTGCCAACAAGGTACCAGGCAGGCAGTGATGGAAAAAGGTGCATCATCATCCTCTTTGGCAGGTTAAACTTTTAATCAGTGTCTGGAAGTACAAACTCTGCTGTCTTTATTTTTTTTTTTTTTTTTTTTTTTTTTTTTACAGAAAATCTACAACCAGCTCCACTGTTAATATGTAGGTTCTGCATTAGGTCAACAAATGATCAATAACCATATGTGGACAATAAAAGGACTTTCTCAGTGATAAAAAAAAAATCACTGAGATGCTTAGAGTGAAACCGGGGAACTAGGAGTGTGAGACAACTATGACTGATCTGTGTATTATTTCATATTAAGTTAATTGTTAATTGATATTATTTTCCGTTTACTCCAAATCAGATTTGAGATGTTTTATCCTTTTTTTCGTGAATAGAGCACATTAAAACCTGAGCAGCACTTTCTACACAAGAGAGACGCACGGTTAAAGAGGTGAAATAGATCGAATCATTAAACCACACAATGTTTAAAACATTATTTAAATTAAATCAACAAAGCTACACAAACGACATTTTATATTTACATTTATTAAATTTAGATAAGTCGGTGAAATTTGTCGAAAGTGCGGTATCGATTGTGAAAACAGATAAACACTGAGCAGCCTGCAGTAGAGCTGATCCTGCTGTGAGCCTGTTGTGCCTTTTCCCCAAATAAAGGACTCTTGGAAGAGGAGAAAGTATGAGCGACTTACTCGGAATGACGTGACTCACACAGATAGGTTTTTCGTCTCCATTTAACCGTTTTCCTTTTTTGTATATGATGGCTGAGCTAATCTAGCAGGCTAACAAGCTACAGTGCCTTTTCCTCTACCGGAAGAAGATCAGAGAGTGCAGCCTCTGTTTCCTCCTGATGGCTTCAACTTCTGCAGTTGGAAAAGGTATTTTTGTTCTGTTTTTCTTCCTATTCTGTCTGTTTTCTCCGTAGCTAATGTTTATATTTCTATCAAGTAGCTTTTACGTTCACAAATTAGTGATTAGCCATATTTTAGCAGTTGGTGGTAAATGTCCCCTCCTGCAAAGACATTTCTTTCCTTTTTTTGACCAATTTCTTAAAGAGTATTTGCGAAGATTATTGTTATATGTTATAGCCAGTGTTATATTTGCCCAAGGTTAAATTTGCACTCATTTTAATGACTGGAGTTAATGTGAAATTCTTTAATACATCTACATCATTAATAAATATAATGTCACCATGATTTTGCAGCAGAATGGCGTGAAGGTGACAGTTGTCTGGCTCTACACCCAAGACATGGTGTCCTGAGAGAAGCCACTATCCAGAAACTGACCTCCAGCTCTCTTAATGAGGATACAGCATGGGTGATATTTAAAGACACTAATAAAGATGTGGGAGAGGAAGAACAAGAGGCGGAAGCCATACCTATCTCAAAACTTATGAGACCTGGTTTGAGGGACTTCATGCAGGAGAAACCTTGGTTTCCTACCAGCCTGATAGACCCCAGGTTATGTGTCTCGTTAGAGCTGAGTGATGCTGATGAAGACAGAGTTCCCTATACCATCAATAGATACCTTAGAGATTACCAGCGGGAAGGTATCAGGTTCGTTTACAATAACTACATCCGTTCCAGAGGTTGCATCCTGGGAGATGACATGGGCCTGGGAAAGACTGTACAGGTACAAAGCACATTATTTTGTTGTGAGAATTGTTAAAGTGGCAGTGTTTGTTTTTAATTTGGCTTCCTGTGGCTCTCTTCCTTTTCATTCTTGTTGTCTCTTGGATCTCACCTTAGGTCATTGGTTTTCTGGCTGCTGTATTGCACAAAACAGGCACATGGGAGGACATTGCAAACAACAGGCCCCAGTTTCTGCAGAGTCAGCAGTCATCTAAGCAAAGTAATCCCAGCAAAGTAGGTTTTTTTTAAAGCTTGCTTACATAAAAATGTGACCTGTGTTTTAACAAAATTTTCAAGAAAAATACACTATGTATTTGACCAAGTGCAACAAGTGACAGCAGTGGAATATCACAGTCACAATTTCGACATTTGTGCGACATTTCTGTTTAAGGCGTTCCTTATTGTGGCCCCACTGTCAGTTCTTTATAACTGGAAAGATGAGCTGGACACATGGGGTCACTTCCAGTGTGTGGTGGTCCACGGACTGAGGAAAGAGGAGGAGTTGGCCCGCATTAAGAAGGGGCGAGTTGAAATTGCCCTCACTACCTATGAAACTCTTCGTCTCTGCCTGGATCAGTTTAATAAGTAAGACCCGCACTTAAAAAACATGTGTGTACATTTAGTACTATTTATAAATTAGGCTCCTTAAGAAATGGTTTATTTTGGTTTTTATTTATTTTTAAGGCACTTCAGTTGCATTTTAGATCAATGTTGTGCCATAAATAAATTTGCCCTATCTATTTATGCCCTAGATTATACCTCTGCCTCTTCCCTACAGGATTGACTGGTCTGCTGTGGTTGTGGATGAGGCCCACAAGATAAAAAATCCAGACTCTCAGATCACTCAGGCCATGAAGGAGCTAAGATGTAAGGTTAGAGAGCTTGTGCTGTTATTTCAGAATTCTCGTATTTAGTATGGACTACTAATGAGTCTGTGTCAAATAACTGATAGTGGAAAGTGTTGATGCTCTTTGTCCTTGAGGCTCTACTAGAGCTGGGCGATATAAGATTTTTTCATAGCACGATATGTTTTTTTCATTTCAGGTGATAACGATATATATCACGATATAAGCCAAATAACTATATTTGTAAGATTTAGATGTGCCGTTGCTCACAAGTAAAATGTGAAATAATCAGCAGCTTGTTTTGATTTAAATATTTATTTCCCATAATAAGTTCAACAGGGTAGATGTACTTAAGGAACATGAGACTTTTTCAGATAAATAAAGGCAAATATTGCAAATTACACAAAAGGCAGCCGCTAAAGCGTTTAAGTTTCAAAATAGAACAAACAAAACAGACTACTAAATTGTCAATTCCACTTAGAAACAAAATATTAATTCTAAAAATAAATCTTAGTTCGTTTTACAGAAGAACAGACAAAATTGACTAACTTTTGTCAATATCAAATAAACTGAGAACTAAAAGAAAATTGTCAATCTCTCCTTGTTGTATAGCTTAGCTTTTCAAACAGTTTTAACAGTTACTTTAGTCTGACAAAAGCCGAATGACGAATTAGCGCTTTCAGTCAGAGATTGAGCATGCACCGGTTTATTGTATTTCCAGACTTGCTTTCGGCACAATTTACAGTGCGCGCAACTCTGTTTTTTGTCAGACTTGAAATAGCCGAAATACCTTCACACTACGGAACTTCTATGGCTCTTCCGTTCGACAATCTCTCCGGAATTGGAACCATCATCGGTTTTCTCTTCGGTAACCTTCGGTCATGCTCTCGGTTGATTTTTCTCTAGTCGGCAAACTCATTTCCTCCATTACCCGGGCGGCATGGCGGCTGGCTGCTTCCCAAACAAATACACATGTGCGGCTTGGCACTTGTGCTGTAGGTAACAAGTCACGTGACACTGCGGCTGTGATTGGTTCGGCTCTGCGCTACTTAATTTGGATTGGCTGTTCTTCTTTTTTTTTAAGAGGACAAGAGAGATGAGGCCTATCGCAATAGTTTAATTTTTCTATCGAGAAAAAGTTATTTCGCAATACATATCGTTATCGTTCTATCGCCCAGCTCTAGGCTCTACACATTAATTTCTTAACCTTTTAGCAAGCTCAACTTTGAGTCAGGATTCTAATGCTAACTTTGTATTTCCATCAGGTCAGAATTGGTCTCACTGGAACTATTTTACAGAACAACCTGGAGGAGCTGTGGTGTGTTATGGATTGGTGGGTTAAAATTACAACCTTAAAATTTATATCACAACTTCTTGTCTTTTAAAAACTGTGAGAGGCATAAAGCAATGCAAGTCGGGAACATGTTTGGATATGGGAGGCTATTTCACTTTACCCTTTCTTTTTACAGCCCTCAGCAAGTGTTTGACCACTGTAGGATTTCAGTTGCTCAACATTTCTTGGCCTCCTCTGTTGTTTTTATTGTTTCATAATTTGCACAGTGTTTTTAATGGGCCATGATAGGCTGCCAAGAGAGGGACTGTGGTACTGCATGAGGAAATCAGGAGTGGCAGAGAAAACTGTGAGGTTGGTGCAGGACATGTACGAGGACTGCGAGAAACCGGTGAAATGTGAGTTCAAGCTGGAAGTGGGATTCAGGGATCAGCTCTGAGCTCTTTGTTGTTTACGATGGTAATGGACAGGTTGACAGATGAGGTCAGGCAGAAGTCTCTGTGGACTATAAGATTTGTAGATGGCATTGCAATCTGTAGTGAGGGTAGTGAACAGGCAGACAGGCAAGGAGCGGCAGTAGTGGTGTGGATTAATTTAAATACCTGGGATCAACCATTCAAAGCAATGGACAGTGCACAACAGTGAAGAAGCGAGTGCTGGCAGGGTGGAGATGAGTGTAAGGAGTGATGTGTTCCCGAAATGTTGCAGTAACTGATGTTGCAGCACTGAGCAGCTCCTTCAGTGGGAGACTGCGGCACCCATGGTGTGGGACGGAGAGATTTCGCAGGTCTTTCCTCCCCACTGCTGTCAGACTCCACAACAAAGACTTTAACTGATCAAACGCACACATCCACACGTGCAATAACACTAATGTGCAATAATCTTTTCTGGCATCACTGTATTTTTACTAAGTTGTATATAGCATTTGTATTCTATTTTTATCTTATTGTATATTTTATTCTACTGTATATAGTATTTTATTTTATTCTATTCTGTACAGTTGTGTACTGTATTTATTCTTATTTTATTTTATATTAATTTTTGCTTCATAACTTTTGCACTGTCCACTTCCTGCTGTGACAAAACAAATTTCCCACGTGTGGGACTAATAAAGGTTATCTTATCTTATCTTGTCTTAAGTGTGAAAGTAAGGTTTACAAGATAGTTTTAAGACCTGCTGTGCTGTATTATTTGGAGATAGCACCACTAATTCCCACAGGAGGTGCAGCTGGAGGTGGCAGATCTGAAGACGTTAAGATATTTTAGCTTAGGTTGAGCATTTTCGAGACAAATTTGGAAGATTGAGATTTTTTTGAACATCCAGAGCAGGGATAATGTATATATTGGACAAAGGATGCTGAATGTGGACCTTCCAGGTGGGAGGTCGAGAAGAAGACCATAGACGAAGTGAAGGAGGACATGCAGAGGGTTGGTGTTGGAGAGCAGTATGCTAGTTATAGCGTGAGATGTAGTCAGATGCTCCACTGTGGTGACCCCTAAAAGGAGCAGCCTAAAGAAGGCATTTTTAACTAGACCATTTAGCACCTGGATTCCTTTAATACAAACAGAATATAGGTTGGCATCATGCTGCTGAAATAAGCAAAGCCTTCCCTGAAAAACATCTGTGACTGTCCAACATCAGTGGTCCCATCAATGTGCAGAGATGGGCACTAATGCACTCCCACACCTCCACAAATGCTTGCCTCTGGTCTTATCGCTAACAAGAACCATTAAATCTTACCGTTAAAAATCGTACTTTAATATTTAGACTTTGCCCCATTTTCAATTAAATATAATGAATTGCATTATGTTTTTATTGAACTTCTATGCAGAGATTCAGATCTATGTTTACTTTTCTCTTTAGGGCTATACCAGGTTGTCTTGGTAGCTTAGGCCACTTCAAGAACAAGTTTTCAGATCCAATTGAGCAAGGGCAGAGGCACAGCGCAACCAAACGCGCTCTCGCTACAGGGAGGAAGGCCGTCAGAGCCCTGGTGAGGAAGATTTCTCATTGGTTCTTCAGAAGGACTAAAGCTCTTATCAAAGAACAGCTGCCCAAGAAGGACGACCGGGTAAGACTAGATGTCAGACTGACCCACACTTTTTTAATTCAATCAAATTTATTTGACTTAATTACCTTCTCTCTTTTGGAAACGGCTTATGTATGTGTTGTTTCGTCGAAGGTGGTGTATTGCTCTATGACAGAGTTTCAGCAGACAGTGTATCAGGCAGTGCTCGACAGTGAAGATGTGACATTACTCCTAAGGTCATCAGAAAAATGTGACTGTCACAGCAGACGCACCCGCAGAAGCTGCTGCTATAAAGTTAGTTTTTCTCTTCTGCTATTGTGTGTCCCTGCAATTTACCAAGCACAACTTGATTCTATATGTTGAGACCAAACTCACTTTTATTGGATATTTTGTTTGTTTGTTTACATTTTATTTTACCCACTTTAAAGTATCACATCATGTATTTTAACTGCAGTCTATATAAAGTGTCTTTGTGAAGGTGCCTAATCTTTTTTTTTTCATTAAGTAACTGTTTTAAAGTTCATTATAGTCTGCTAGAATACACCAAGTAATAGATCCCATTAAAACAGAAAGGAAACTTTATGCTTTTGCATAAAAATCACATGTATAAAAATCAACAAAAAGATGCTTTGTCTCTTACATTAAATAATATTTTCCTTCTATCATAGACAAACTCTGATGGAGTTCATATGAAGGAGCTGTACTTTAGTTACCTGGCCATATTGAGAAAAGTTGCGAACCATGTAGCACTCCTTCAGTCTACTCCAGGCACCAGCAAGAAACAGGTAGAGTTGTGTTTCTTTGCACATGATTCTGGATAGATTCTCTCAAGATCTGGTTCATTAAAATGACTTTTCTACTTATTTTTAGGAAAAGTATGTGAGTGCTGTTTGTGCAAAGGTATTCCAGAAGTTTCCGGAATTTGTGCATAGATGCAAAAATGAAGCATTTGAAGCCCTGTCAGACCCAATGTACAGTGGAAAAATGAAGGTAAAGCACGAAAACAGCTGCGTGTGATCCCTTCACTGTCGGTTTCTAAAGGGGGTTAACAGGTTTATGCTTTCTTTTAGGTGCTGCAGAAGCTTCTCAAATTTTATTTACAAAAGAGAGATAAAGTGCTTATTTTTTCTCTCTCAACCAAGGTGAGAGCTGCGTTTGCATTTTTTGTGTTTCTGTGACTTTGGATGTGTGATTGAAGGTTTTGCAGTGAGTGAATTAAATACTGAGTCATATCTATTTTGATAGATTCCAATTTGTTCATGTAAATCAGGAGTCTTCTTCTAGAGTTCAACAGGGTCTTTTTGCATTATACATATTTTCCTTAGGCAGTGTTATTAAAAAGCACTCTGTGCAGTTTCATTGCTATGCAGATGATACCCAGCTTTATTTTTTCATGAAGCCAGATGATACAAATCTACCAGTTAAATTACTGGCATTTCTTAAAGACCTTTCCTACTTCTAAATCATCCAAAACTGAGGTTTTTGTAGTTGTTCCTAAAAATCTTGGAAACATGGTGTCTAACCAGATACTCTGGATTGCATTAATTTGACCTTAAGTAACACTATGAGGAGTATTGGAGTTCTTTGTGACCAGGATATGTCCTTCTGTATGCATATTAAAGACATATGTAGGACTGCATTCCTTCATTTGCAAAATATCATCCTGTCTCAGAGTGATCCTGAGAAACCAGTTCTAAATCTTTCCGTTAACAGGGAGTTTTTCCTTCCCACTGTTGCAAAGTGCTTGCTTATAGGGGGTTATGCAATTGTTGAGGTTTCTTTCTAATATTGTAGGGTGTTCACCTTACAATACAAAGTACTTTGAGGCAACTGTTGTTGTGAATTCGTGCTATGCAAATAAAATTAAATTGAACAAAGGAGCAGCCTGAACCCTGCTAATCGCGTCTTCTGTTAGATGAATTGCTTATAGAAAAAAAGTCTAGAGGACGTGGTTTTCTCATTACATCATGTTTATTTATAAGTTTGTGGTGAAGAAAATTAGACTGAGACTGCAGTCTAATGGTTGTAGTCACCTGATACAGTATAGCTCATTTAAGCTTCGGGTATATCAATCAGCAGTTATTATAGTTTTTGCTTTCTGTTCAGTTTAATTTCACTCTCTCCAGGAATACATCAGGTGTCTTTGTGAGGTTCTGTTGAAATGCTGCTGCGTCTGCTATAATTCTGGAATTGGTTTCAGAGTGGGTTTACTCGTTGAATTTTTAATAGTTTTAGATTTGTTGTCATTATCATGTAGGTGAGATTAAAGTGCAGAGCAGTCTGATAATACACGGTCACATAGGCTTAAGTCTAAAAGTAATATTTTTATGTTAAGTATTGTTGTGTTATCTCAGTTAGGTTTTTTTTTTAATTCAGTTTTGTTTTCATTTTCATTTTACAGCACTTTCACATTCATTTTTAGGTTTTATATTAGTTTTAGTTAGTTATAACCTTGAGCCTAAGTTTCTTTTTCTCACAATTTTCACATCATAACTTAAAGTACTTAATTTTTGATGTGGGCGTGGGATGCAGGCAGAGTGTGCAGAAGGGAGGAAACATGATATGAAGTCATATTTTCATGACCTTGGTTTTACTTTAATGCTAATCATGGTGTCCATACAGGCCAGTGTAGCACTCAGTGTTTAGCCTCACTGTAGATCTGTAAGTATAAGTTGTAAAGATTGAAGTCCAGCAGATATTTTTAGATATGCTGCTTCAGTTTACACGTGTAGGATCTATTTTCTATACAAATCTACTGATTAATGAAATCCTAAATGGTCATTTATTGTGTATTGAATCTTTTAGCTATTAGATGTGCTGGAGAGCTACTGCATGGCTGTGGGCCTGGACTTCAGCAGACTGGACGGATCCACCAAATCCAAAGAGCGAGTCCAGATCGTCAGAGACTTTAACAGCTCCTCTCACATCAACCTCTGCCTGGTTTCCACCATGTCAGTTGGAAATACCAACACTTGTAACAATTAATTTTATCCTAGGTAGTATTTGGTATTGAAACCTACTAATATGTGTATTTTCTTTTAGGGCAGGTGGTCTTGGTCTTAACTTTGTTGGTGCTAATGTTGTGGTGCTGTTTGACCCCACCTGGAACCCAGCCAATGACCTTCAGGCTATTGACAGGTAGGTTGCCACCTGACTAGATATTATTTCATAGCAGTGTTTTGCTGCAGCTCTTTAGCTAACCTAACAATATTCTGGTAATTCCTAACTGTTGCATACTGCATCCAGAGTCAAGGCAGGAATGTTTGGTGTTATTGCGCCACTTTGTGCTGTTGAAAAGCATCATACTTTGTGTCTTTTTATACATCTCCTCAGGGCGTATCGCATTGGCCAGTGCAGGGATGTGACTGTTCTTAGGCTGATCTCACTGGGGACTGTGGAAGAGGTCATATACCTACGACAAATTTACAAACAGGTACCAGACTACTGTGAACTCATAGACATAATGTAATCTGCAATTTAAATACTGTGTATACAGATGAAGCTATAGTATATAAATTAGATGCTGCATTTCCACATTCTCTCCCATGTTCCAGCAATTGCACTCCTCTGTAGTTGGCAAAGAGAGCTCCCGGCGGTATTTCGAAGCAGTGCGGGGGCATGGTGACCATAAGGATGAACTGTTTGGGATCAAAAACCTATTTAGGCTGCAAACTCAAGGGACCTGTCTCACCCGCAAGATTTTAGAGGTTAGATAGCCGACAGACCTTTTACTGTTTGACTGTGTGTTCTGCTGCCTGCCTGGACTCGCATCATCCCACTGATTTATTTCCACAGTCACAATTCAGGGTTTCACAAACCAAAATGACTTTTACTGTTTCTTGTCTTGGGCCTTTAGAGGCATTTAACACTTGCTTTGATTTTCCACTCAATATCAAGACTTAAACTGGTTTCATCATCTCAGAGCACAGAGAAAACTGGGTGTACATATTTCCATCTACATAATAAATGCACTACATCACTTAATCTTTGAATTCAGGTGTTGGTAAAATAATTGGCTGTAGCTGTGTCCGCAAGGGTGGTTGGCAGGATTCAGAAATCTTGATTTATACATACAACGGTGTCACAATACTCTAGGTTGCTTGTTGTGTTTTTAAAAAGCAGGATATTGCCCAAATAGGATTTCCCTTTACATTTCAAATTAAAGATATGTTTAAACATACAGTTATAAAAATGGTATCCTGCAGAAGACCCAACCTGTCTCTCACAGTGTTATACTAAATATCAAAAGTGAAAGATATTGTTGTGCTGATGGTTGTGACAAAACTGAGTTGATGCCGTTCACTGAAATGTTTGTTTTGATGAATTCCTCTCAGAGAGAAGGGCAAGTGGAGGCTGGTGTTATGATGAGTACACACACAGGCAAAGACACGGAGGAGGAGACAAAGGGAGCTGGCGTGAGTAGTCTTCTCTTCTCAGAACATCAGAACATCCCTGACTCTGTCATTCTTTCCAAGCAGACCGCTTGTCTTCCCATTCCCACGTGAACCCTGCTGTCCGTCAGTCTACCAGCCACACAGGCTCATTAAGCAGATCTCAGCTGCTGTTCTGAGAGAGTGAAAGTGACCAACTTGTACTGCACACTTCCAATTAATTACTATTAATACTTGCAAACACATCAAGTGCAGTAGACTCTGGAGTACGCTATGGAAGGCCTTGGCTCACAGATAACATTTTATTCTCTGTATATTAGTGAAACTGAAGCATGAAGCTCTTGTTGGGTCACCACCACATATGAACAGCTGGGTGTCATTACTTGTTTGCTCTAATGTAAGGCACATACCACAATGAAGTCTGTCTTCCACTTTTCAGACTCATTCATGTAACACTGGAACACGTTATGACCCTTTTCTTTTTATCATTATAGAAGCTTTAAACCACATTAATGAAAGTTAACAAATAGCTTTGTATCACTTGAACGATTGCCTGATTGGGTCACTCAGTGGTGACACAGGTGGATTTTTGAGCTAAAGCTACAGTTCACTTACAACAAGATGCAACTAATAAGAGAAATGTATTGCCTGCCCTTCTTGTCCTTTCTTTCTCAGTCTGTTTCTACCTTGTGTCTACTGTCTTAGGAAGCTGGAGGTTCTTCACCTACAAAAGTCCATGTACCAAATGATAAACCAGCGAAGGAGATCAGCGATGCATCAAAAGTCTCCACAGGGGTGCTGGACTTCAGCAGTGAAGAGGATGAGAGGCAGCAGGGGTTCAAGAGAAAGGCCTCAAACCTCAGTACAGATGATTGCAATAGGAGCAGGAGTGCTACAACAGGTCCTGGTCGAATGAGTCTCCAACAGCATGGTTTCTCCAAACTCCTTGAAAGAGTCAAAGAAGCACCAGCGCTAGAAGGAGAAACGAGTCCAGAAGATGAAGGAAGCTGCTTTGAGGAAGATCCTGAGGAGAAAAAAAGGGAAGACACGTCGACCTCCATCACAGGAAATGTCAGTGTCCCTTTGGGAACAGAAACCAGGGACACATCCTGCAATTCAGACAGAAAATTAAGAGATAATGGAGATAATGGGAGACAAGACGGTGACACGGGTCTGAAACGGCAGATACGTGAAATAATTACTGTGGATGAAGATGGCAATAAAAACTCTAAAGTAGAAAAAAATAAAGTTAATAAACTCAAAACTACATTTCACCAAAAACACAAGTTTGATGGTTACTCAGATGAATCTGAAGACTTCGACTTAGAGGCAAAGTCGTGGTCCAAAAAGGATACTTTATATTTACATGATGGAGCAGAGAAGGGGGGAGGAAGGACAGACTGCAGTAAAAGGAGGCAAAGTGCAAGTGAAAGGGATAAAAGAAGATCAAAATACACAGAAGATATAGAGACATTCTCATCTTCAGAGGAGGAACATGTAAGTCCGCACATGGAAAGATCCAGAGTTAAATTGCAAAAACTTGGGCAAAGACCTGTGACGGGCACAACAGAGAAGGAAGCTGTGATGCCGAAGGCTGTTTCATTTACAACTTTGAAAAGTCAGACAACCCTGGCAACTAAAGAAAACAATGGAACTATTGACTGCATGCTAGGTTAGTTCCAGTACTACTTTAAACATTTTTAATAACAAAATTGTACCAATTCTGATGGACTTTTTTTTCTTTTTAAGGAGGTGTACAGGAGGTGGTGTACACCCACTCTAACCAGTGCGTTGTGGGTGGCAGCAAAGCAGAAGAGCTAATCAGTCGAGCTGCTGTACGGGACGTGTTTGAACGCAAAATGTACTCGCAGCTCCCGGCCAATCACCTTCTAGGAACCCAAGAGGTACAAACAAGAGGTCAAACACTGGTCTGATCCATTGATTCTTCACGTAGTATAATATAGAGCCCTCAGTCAAGCGTCATACCTTTAACCCTGTGTTGATGGCAAGTTAAAGGATCATCTCACCCAGTTTATAAAACACATTTTTTTCTGTCACATGGGAGTGGTACTTGTAGATTACTGTTGGGCAGTTTGTGCTGATTTGAAACCGAGTTGATCAGTGAAATTTATTTTAAAAAGAGTAGAACTTTGGGGTAAATAAATGCTGTTCATTATGATTTAGCGTAATTATAGGACTTTTAGGACCAGTGACTTAAGACTGTCCATTAATTGCAGCACAGTACTTAATTTTTTACATGCTCTTTCATGCCTGCAAATCTGGTCCACCAGTAATGACTATAAACTATATTGTTGTTAGGTAACTTGACAGAGAGTGGATCAATATTTCTCTGAAACTTTACTCTTGTTTGATTGTACCAGAGCTTGCCGGAGAGCTTGCCAGAGAGTGAGCCGTGCCATTCCACTATGAGGCTGCAAGAGCTCAGTTTGGATCATCCAGTCACCTTTACCACCAAGAGTGTGCATCACACCAAACACAACACCTTCATCGTTGGCGAGACTCCCAAAGCCATACGCAGGTAGTGAATTGTAAAAGAGTTTAACTTATTTTAAGGCAGAAGAATCACATGATGATAAGAGAGGTCGGGGGTAAAAGAGGGAGAGGTGATGAAGGTGTAAGGGAAAAACTGCAACAGAAGAGTAAAAAAATTTCTGATATGGGAGGAAAAAAGTAGGATAATAACTGAGAGGAAGGTTGAATAGAGGAGTAACGGGGAGGATAGGAAAAGAAAGAGGAATTTCTAGCAGTGAGGAATGAGGCCAAAACCTACCGGAGATATAGTGTTGAGTGCCCCACCTGGGCCTCAGTAATTGTGTGTGTGTATTTAGTGAGGGACCACCTCTGAGCTTTTCCTTCCACCTATTTCCCAGCATCGTGCCAAAGATTACCCAGTTATGACCATGCCCAACAGTGCAGGAGTTTTCCCCTTCACAACCGCAGCCCTCCTGGGACTAACCAAAATGATCGCCTTAGGACTTCCAAACCCACTCTGATACGTACACACACATATCCTAACAAGCATTAGCACACGTTCACATGCAGAGCATTCAAATACACGATTCTGTTCTGCTGCATCACCCCCACCCCTTTCTAAATACTCAAACGCAGACACACAGACACTGTTTGTGGCTCCAGTCTCACTCCCCGAGGGTTGTATCCCTGCCTGGAGGCTCACCAGGAAGCAAATACACACTAGTTATATTGCTATCGCCTCAGTTAACCTTGGTGTTTAATGATTAAAATCCACATGCGCATCAGGTTATACTGCTCCTACTTTTATTTATTGTTTTGTTTTGTTTTGTTTTTTCAGTAAAAGCCACAAATGCTAGTAACACCACTATAATTCTGCTTTACCACCACGGAGGTATTTCTGTCCCGAATAATTGTTAGAGCAGAGTTTTAATAGGTGCCTAGCAGCTAATGAAAAATACTACACACTGCACTGCTTTCTGGATATGAGCATGAATATGGGATGTTTATAATTAGTTAGGCCTTACTCAATATGTGCTTAATAGTATAGGCCTTGTGGCTTTTTGAAGAGGTATTATTTGAGATTTTAAGGCATTTTATGGTCACAAATGCCAGATTCTAGCCTTGATCTTACTGTGCATTTGTGAATATAGGTTAGGAGAAACCATTAGTTGTTAAAATATCCTGTCGTCTTCAGTATCTAACACAATTTTCTATTTTTAGATGGGGGTTTTTTGCACTTTCTTCCTTCATTATTGCCCTTTTTTTTCTTTTCTTTTCTTTCTTTGTTTTTTTGCAGGCAACAGCTGGAGGAAATGGCAGAAAAATTCAAATTTCCCACAGTCCACCAGTTTGCTGTTGAAATTCTGAGCAAAGATTCAACCCAGAGACTGGCCTTGCTTCACCAGTATTACACTTCACTGAACCTCCCTGAGTTGGCTGATATGGTCAAAAACAACTTCCCACAACCTGTTTCAGCACAAGCCTCCCCCTTAGCTGCTAACTCAGAGATCAAAAATCCACAAAAGGATGCTTCAAAAGCCACAAAAAATTTGATATTCACTCAAAAGAATTTCAGAACTAAACCTGAAACATCGCAAAAAACTCCTGTGCCACCAAAAAAGGCTAGAAACTTAAAAGGCGATACTCCAAAACCTCGCAAAAAGCAAAGAATATCACAAAGGAATGTGCTGGAACCTCTAAGTGATGTTCCAAGTCCTGAGTCAGAGGAGCAGGACGAGACGCACTGCAGTGCCAGAGGACTCAAGCGGACAAAGGGAGGTAGTGTCTCTACTTCTGGAGCCCACATAGCTGGTGGTGGTCTTGGCGGCGATCGAGTCAGCAGCAGTGGTCTTGGGTCTGGGGAGGCTTCTGCTCGCCTGAACTGCACAGACAGAGATACCCCTTCTTCTTCGGACCTCAGCCATGGCAGTTCCACCATGGTATCCAAACCCACAGCACGAGGAAAAGAGCAGAAGCAGAAGTCATCTTTGAGGATAAGTGAAACTTTGCAGAGGGAGCAGAGAGAAAATTCTCAGCCCCCTTCCATCTCCACTAATTGCTCCTACCTAACAGAGCTGATAGGAGACACCTCGATCCTAGATGACTTGCTAAAACCCAAACCCAAGAGTACTCAACACATCCCAAAAACACCACCCGTAGCACCTGTAAACACCAATCTTACCACGCCTTCACCGTCCGCACTCACTTCCGACTCTGATGCAACCTTACACACCCAAACTACACACCAGGTCGAAACAACAGCACGGGCATTGAAGGGCAGTCGCAAAGACTTCTGGGACATCCTGAATGAGGGTAATGAGGAGAGTATCAATAGATTAACAGATCCAGAAGAAGTGCAGAGAGTTTGCATCACCACCAACTTTGCAGCTAGAACTATGTCTGCGGAGAAGGACAGCAAGAGTCTCTGGAAAACTAATGACAAGTTCCTGTGGAAAAAATAGCATTTGAATTTGTATTGGTGAACAGTTTTGCAGATTTGTCTGCAAATTTTAGTACTTGTCTTTTGTTTAAAATGATTGAATCTTTTAAATTGTCTTTTTTTACTTTTTAAAAAAGAGAATTCTCTTGTTTGTTACTGAAATAAACTTCAGTGTAATCACTCTTGAAAGTATTTAGTTGAACGTGCATATACTTTTATGAAAATAGTTTCCCTGCTCTTTTTTTTTTCTTCTTTTTTTCTACACTGGCTGAGCACTATACTTTGTCATCACAGTGGTAAGTTGTATATATGTATCATGTGATGACAACAGACAGTTTCCATTACACTGGACTGTTTCCAACAGAGAAACAAAAAGTGGAACTTCAGGGCGAAGCTGACTCAGATCTCATCAAACATGGGTATGGTTTGGACTTAGCATAGGCAGGAGTGTATAGTGTCAGCACTTTAGGCCGATCACACAGGCATAGTGGCCGATCAGCTGTTCCTAAATACAGCAACTGTGAAATGACTGAACACTTTATTTGGTAGGTGATTGGCATCAGGGACTACACGTTTTCTTTTCCTGCCAACCAGTGGTTGTTAAGGGGTTAACGACTGGCTTCTAGGCCTGTGTGACTGATATCATAATTGTCACCCAATAAGTGTTGGTGACTGTGCAGAGATACCACTTAAAACTCCTTAATGGCTATTAGGTCTGTGTCACTCCACACCCGTTGCTGCCTCACACCTCCCAAGAGAGTGGACATTACATAGTGTAGATGGTGATGTTTTCCTGCAGTCATCTGCACTGTAATCTGAGCGCTCTGTGGGTCTGCTGAGTTGTGCCCCTCAGAGGGGAGAGCTGCTGTGCTATTAGTGTAATAACAATAAGCAATTCAAGACTTAAGTGGAGCAGCGAGATGAGTGATGGCAGGTAGTATTCATGCCCTTCCATTCACCCATCATCTGAAAATTTTCGTTACAGTTGCATTTGTCAAATTCATCAAACTCTAAGCTTTGTTTTAATATGAAAAAAAAAAAGGGTCATCGTGTTTGTTTGGGAGTGCACATTACTGTTCTGTTACACACAGCTGTGTTTGACCTCTTTCAGCTGTTGCGTTGATGTAAATGAAAGCTGCTCTGTTTAAGTGTTGTGTTCTGTGCAGCAGAAATGAGAAAGTGCGGATAGCTATCGGTAAACATCACTGAACGTGCCTCAACAAATCATGCAGGTCGGTAAAGTGTGTGTGTGTGTGTGTGCGCGCACGCACTTCTGGGTGGTAGATCATGGCTATGTTTGCTAAATTAGAAGCCACACATCTGTCACACCTGTTTAATGAATCAAAAGCCTTTTCTCTTCCAAGCCCCCAAAACATTTTTCTCTCTTTGTTTCTGATTCATCCAAAACTGAGATTTGCAGATCCCTATCTTTTTTATCTTTTTGTGTTTACAGTCTGGTCCCAGGGTGATAGCGGAGCAGCAGCATTTTACTGGCAATGGTGAAGCTCACTAACTGGCTGGCAGTGGTTCCAAGCTAATGGAGGCCAGCTAGCATGGCTCAGTGGCAAACAAAGCTTTCATGTCTTTAGTACTAACTACATTATTATAACAAAGATCTGCTTCTGCTGCCATGACTTATAACTGACAATGTCTCAAATCAGTTGGATTATTGTATTGTATTTTTGTACTTGCCATGGGAGGCCGTTTCCCCACAGATGGAGCTACAAGAAATCCCACCAAAGAGGCTGACTGTTTTTCCAGTCCTCTCATTAGTTTCTTGTCTTTATGTGTCGAGGGAAGGTTGAGAAGTCTGTTTATATTTCCTGCCACAATAACCTGAGTGTCTGTAAGCCTGTAAAATGCAGCACAGTCAAGCAAAGAGATGGCCCTGAACCTCTAAGTTTATTTTCACAGGTCAGACTGTCACACCTAGTTTGATTTGATTTGTAAAAAACTGTGAATGAGTGTTGTGACCCACTCTGACCTCAGCCTGCAGTCATCTTTGGATCGGGTTTCTATAGGTTCACTCTGCAGTGTGTGAAGAACATCTGCAGGCTGTCACAGATTAAGAAATAGCTCATGTATAAATGCATAAAACGAAGCAACCAAAAGAATCTGCGCTACGAACTGCGTCTGTTATTTTAAAGACACTGTGAAATTTAAAAAAAATAACATAAACATTGACAAAAAGTAATCCCAAGTCTTCAGCGTATGAATGTGATAAATGTTGATTTACAGTACTGTACAAAATAGTTCTTCGAGCAATAGTTCTTAAAGCTTTTATGTGGACATTGACTGCTTTTACACTCATTTTCAGTCCAGTCCTTGGGTTTTTAAGTCGGTTAACACTGATATAAGAATCATTCAAGCATTAAAAAGGCACCAAACTCAAAGGATGAACCAGTTTTGTATCTACACACATCTTATGGAGTGACTAATACAAATTTGACATTTTTGGTTCAAATTGTCAGTATTCACAGAGGAGCTCAGGAGAGAGGTACAACAGTAAAACACGACACAGGCTCTGTCATGGGGCTGCACTTCAGCCAGTAGTGTTGGTGATCTTGTCAGAACTGATGGAAATCTAAATGCAGAAAAGTACCATCAGATTTTGATCCACCATGTAGTACTATCCAGAAAGCATCTGATGAAATACACTGCCCGTGTGGTAAAAGCATACCTGGATAGAAAAACACACAATGCAAAAGGATCAGTCATGGATTGGACTCCCCAGAGCCCAGACCTTAACACCACCGAAGCAGTGTTGCGACGGCTTGGCAGAGACCAGAACAAAGGACAGCTGATATCCTAAGAAGAGCTTTGAATGTCATTCAATAAACCTGGAGAACTATTCCTGCAGACTACTTAAAGAAGTTATGAGACAGCTTGCCTAAGAGAGTTCAGGCTGTCGGAAAAATGACGACTATACCAAATATTGACTTTGAAGCTCATTAGAATTGTACAAAGTCTGTTTTTGCCTTATTCACAGGTTTTCTGTTTGTGTGCACCTGTTTCAATAAACATGACAAAATATCAAATATGGACAACTGTAACAATAAATGCTATAGTAAATTCTCTAAATGCATTACTTAAGACTGGATTAAATTAATTTATTCCTAGCACTTTTTTCTGACCTCATATTGTGGGAAAGGAAGGTGTGTGTATGTAGGCGCAAGTTCCTGCATTTATTATGCTGTGTGTGCCAAGCCACATGCAACATTTGTGGGTGTCTGAATTTCTTACTTAAGTCCCTCCAGCCACTATTTCCTGTACAGCGTAAAAAATTCCTGATCATGCAAAACACTCACATCCTTGGTTTAACTTGCATTTCACTGTGGCCTTAAAAGTTTTGTGCTCAAAAATCTTTTTAATCCGTCTTATTAGGACCGGGTGGGTGTGAATGAATCCTATTTGAGCAGTAGGCAAACACCCTACCCTCTTTTACCAGATCTTTATTTTAATGTTTGCACTGCTACTTAACCTTTCTAACTAACTTTTAATGAGTCAGAAAAGAGAAAAAATGCAAAAAATTTCTCACTATTTCAGTAAAACTCATCTCAACATCACAACTCTACAAACTAACTTGTTGGTTGGCTAAGAAAATTAGTTATTAGGGCTTTTTAAGAGCTCATAGAGGAAATCATAGTGTATAATTCTTGTCAAAGTTCATGCAACACTAGCTTATTAAAAAAATACGCTGAAAATAAAGGTAACCGTTAAGAAATTGTAAAAGAAACTTAGCTGACCATCATAGATGATAACGTGGAAACAGATAAATAGTTTCTATCCGAGGCCTATTAAAAAAAAAAAGCACACATTTAGGTGACTCAGCAGGCAACAACTGTTTTGGAGGGATACAGAGTCCTCCTGTTACGGTAACAGGCAGAGGAGGTCTCGAAATGTGAAAAAGAACTCCCCCTTCATTACAAAATTACACACCATTTGCCCCTCATTCCTATCCAGTTGTCTGGGTAACTGCTAGCTGTAATTTGGGTTAATTCACTAGCTCCCGAGCCCTTCCGTTCCCCATTGTGCCCCATCATAAAAGAGATATAACACAGATGCACACACACACACAGACACACACACACAGATACACATGCACACACTTGTACAAACTAAGTTTCTAATGCAGTGACTCACACAGTAAGGGAGACTAATCCTCATTTTGTTTGCTTCTCCTCATCATGGCTGGAAATAGGCCATGTGTGGGAATATCAGTGTAGGAGATTCAGTGCAAATCTAAGCTTTAAGCTTTAATCTTTTCATTCCTAGCACCTTTATCGAGCTGTTGCAATAATTTAGTTATTGAATTCTTTCGCTGGGGTTCTACTGTTGTCAAAAATTGTATAATATTTTTAAAGATTTGTACAAAAAGGACACTTATCCTTTCTGACCCTGCCCTGTGTTGAAGGTGGGAGAGATGGAAATGGGAGGGCTACTCTTTTTGCTGCTTTCAGAACAAAAGGAATGGAAAATTGTGTGTTTTCCCATGGGGTAAATATTGAGAGAGTAGAGATATAAACGCACGGAAGAAAGGCTTTTCTAAGCAGCCCGGGTCTCTGTTGCACTGCCAAAGGCCTGTGCGTCACTTGATCCATTGTTTAGTGTAGAGAGGTCTCGGTGAGCAAGCGGCTGCCTCCCCGCTCCAGCTGCAGACTCTCTACTGTTTATGTTTGCAGGGCCCTTCGCCTTGAAGTGAGGCTATACAAGCAAAGCCTAGCCATATGTGAGCACTGGGCCCTCGGAGAAGTTACTTGCCCTTTATTTTTCAAACCATCCATCTCTCTAAAACTCTCTCTGTCTCGTTTGTCCCTCTTCTTTCAGCTTGTTTGCTTTCCCTCGCTGACAGTCCAGCTCTTCCCTGACAGCCTGCTCTTTTGAAGAAGATGAAGGATTGGAATTATCTTCTTGAGTTTCAAAGAGCCCAGTCCTGGATGGCAGGAAAGCTGTAGGTATTATAACTGCTGGGAGAAATAATTAGCCCCCCTGGAACTGCTCAGTGGGAATTCAATGTTCATGGGCTCAGCAAGAAAATCTGAAAAACAAGACTGGTAATTATGTCATAGAAATATTTCAGCTTCTATGAATGTTTGCCCATCGATACAAATGAGCATCACTCCAAAAAAGGCAACATGGAGTTAAAGGTATAGTACGAGCCATCTGGGCTGTTTGGCCAGTCAAGTATATACGTGTATGGACTTTTTCAAAACTCCTTTATCCGGGTTAATTGCTACCTTCATTTTACTTTGCAAGCACAAAGGTGGATAAAGTTCTAGTTTCAAACTAAACACTTGAGTCAACCTGGAATTTTTTTGTGTGAGCTTGGTTTAGTGTGTAAGTTTACGCATGTGTCTGAAGGTTAGTAGTGCTGACCTTGGCTTCTGGGTGGGCTGCAGTGGCAATGTGCTTGTCTTGGATCATCTTTGGACCCTTCTGTTTACTGAAACAACACGCAAGCAGTGTCCAGGGAGGAGAAAGGAGTCACACAGGGAGCATCCTCAAAGGCTCTCCTTTTCTTACCCGTGCTTCAACACACACGCACACACACACACACACACACACGCATACACACAAACATAAATGAACACACAGGAAGGTGTCTTCAAGAGCCCTGACCACCCATGTCACCCATGGTCATCTTCTGAGATATAAACTTTTTCTTGACCCCTTCCTTAATGAATTCATCATCTGCTGGAGGCTTTAGACACTCTGGGTTTAATATGTGTACAAAAATCGGACCTATTTGATGGTTAAAGCCCTCATTCTGCGTGTGTAGAAGAAAAGCTCTCCCACACACTGTCTGGAAAATAAGTGAAATATTAGCTTTGAGAACCGCACTTGACGTTAGAGAGGTTTTGTAGGGCAAACTATAAATTAAAAGGTGTCATAATTGTGCTGCCACCCATACCCATAAATTGCAGATCACCCCAGGTGAGGAAAGTCCCTGCTGTTGAGCAACCCGGGTAAACATCCTTTGATTTCAGCTGCAGGTAACACACACGTTGCTCAGACTGCAGCTTTGAAAGTAGATGCATTTACACAAATATTTCAATTTAGCACGCATGATGGGAAACCCCCGGTGGCGGGGAACAGTGTCGTGATAAAAATGGTAATTTGACTACATTTGATCGCCGGATTTCTGCTGCAGCGCTATAGCGCTGGAATCCCAAGGCACGATGAAACCTTTACATTTTGTGCCCTCTAGTGGCCATGACGAATCTTTACACGATCACAACATCCACCCATCCGTATTCTTAACAGCTCAAGTTCAGGGTCTCACGGGGCCTGGATCCTGTCCTAGCTGGGGTAGACCTGGGCAGGTTTCAGTCTATCACAAATCATGGAGCTACACATGAGACCATTTGGTGCTTTGAATGACTTTAATACCAGTATAAACTTATTTTTATCCCTATGATATGCATATTATGCAAGCTTCCCACTGGGTATTGTTTATACCGTAAAGCCTCTCTCCCTTATTTCTATATCAAATAAGATTTTTTAAAATAACAACACTACACTAAAACCAGCTCTGTCCCCGCACAGCAAGAAGGTTCTGGGTACGAATCCAGCCTGCAGCCTTCCTGTGTGGAGTTTTGTTCTTCCCACATCTGTCTCGGTTCTCTCCGGGGACTCCAGCGTCCTCCTACAGTCCAATCTGAGCTGACCATAGGTGTGAATGTGAGTGTGATGGTTGTCTGTCTCTATGCGTTGGTCCTGTAACACTCTGGCAACCTGTCCAGGTTGTGCCCTACCTCTCACCCTATGACAGCTGAGATAGGTTATTAGTAGTGTCATTTAAGACAATATCAATTATCTTTATTATTATAGGGTCTTTATTTTACAAAATAAAACAACTTGAGGCAAATGTTGCTATTTGGCTCCACAGAGATAAAATAAAATTCAATCCAATTCAATAGAGGCAAACATACACTCAAAAAAATCTGTTGTTGGATGAACACAATTTAATCATGGCACCTTTTTCTGATTTTGTTTCCTGAGCTGAGCCCTGAGTCTTTCTCTGTAGGACGTTCAATTCTGACTCCTGGGTGCACTCCAATGATTTATTACAGCTCGTAGTATTTATGAAAAACACTACATAAATAAAATTCAGTTGACCTTAGAGAACTCTGAGAAGACATAAAACCACTCAGTTAAAACACATCTTTATTTTTCATGAAGTATGATTTACTAGTTACTCTTTTGTCACCCTGTTTGTGTTGGTATGATAAATACTCCTTCTTTCTTTTTTCTTTCCTTTCATACATGTAAACAAATATACATAAACCAAAAAAAAAACATTAAAAGAATTTAAACAACGCTGCTAATTTACATCTGCAGTCCAGGCCAGGTTAGATTGAAGCTTTACCATAAACAATGATGTGCAACAAAAACAAACAGCTCAGGTAGGAATACGTTAAAAGTGTCCACACATTTGATTTACCATCAGCCATTATTAGCGATGATCAATCAGGCAGTAATACATTTTTGATAATTTGACAATTTTAAAAGACTTTATGGACGTGAGTTTGGCTCCTACACTACTTGTAGTTGCTGTGAATGTACACAGTGGAAATCGAGGATTTTCTGTCTTAATATATTACAAAACCAAAGTCATATGTATCAATTAAACTGATCAGCTCACAGATTTTTTTTTTATCAGTGTGAAAGTACATTCTGAGATTTTCTTTTCCCATGTATATCCATACCAATCAGTGTATATGTTTCCTACAGTCATTGATCGATACCAAGAGAAGTGAACAGAGTTTTGATTTGTGAACAGGTCATTATTTTCTTTTCTTTTTTTTAAACATTCAGACTAGGAATAGACTATCTAAGCTCAGGGTCACTCTGACCTTCCTCCCCCTTCGCACTCCTTCTTTTTTCTTATTCCCCACACTATCTCTCATGGGGAGGATCATTCATCACGGTTGTCTAAACACCCCTGTCCCCGTGTGATTAGTGACCCTTTTAGGTCAGACATCACTGAAGCACCTGCTAATTAAAACAGCTGTGCGTGTCAGCATATATACATACACAGATGAGGGAAGGTTTTGTATTCTTTAAACACTGTATATCATGCTGTCTGCAGCACACTGTCAAACTAATTTCTGAGGATGCAGGTAGAAGCTGATAAGTCTCTGTCCCAAACTCCTGCTGTGGATTAGAAAAGAGTCTGATCCTGAGATGATCGTGTCTTCCCATCACGTGAGCAAATGTTTTCTTGATCTCAGAGGAGAATAGAGGATGCTAATGACAGTTAAAAGTGTGTGTGTGTGTGTGCATGCGTGTGCCTGCGTGTGTAGGAGTGAATTAATGGAACAAGACAGGTCCTTCCGTTTAGCAGATAAGGTGTCATTATTATTATTATTACTCATATCTCTACAAGATATGTAGACACACACACACACACGCACACATTTGTCACTGCTATCAGTGCTTAGTCACGTATGAGAAAGTTATGTAAATTTTAACCTTGAATTGCATCAGAATTAATAACTGTGGAGTAAGAGATCTATATCTGAACTGTAAAACTGAAGGTGCAAAGAAGGAGAAACACGACATCATTTTTCTATTGACAGGAACACTCATAAATAAGTTTTTGGGATTTACTTAAAAAGGTTATGTTAAGTAGTTCCACACACCTATGTTAACTCCTAACAAACAGCTTGAGTTTACTTGAGTAATAGTCTGATTACAACAAAAAGCAGTGCTTTGGCAAGTTAACAGTTACTTTGCAGTTGGGTGGAATAACTCGACCTGAGGGTTTTTTTTTTAAAGCAAATTGAAAAGCTTGTTTATGAGTGCACAGTATTACATGAAATAACACTAATTACTCAAGTAAACTTGAAAAGCATCATTTGTTCAGTAACAATATTGTTTAAAACCAACAATGGTGATATTTAGTTTATTTGAGTGAACAAACAACATGCATCAGTCACTATAAGATGAAGACGTGGAGATAAAATTAAGAATGTAATTTATAGACATGTGTGTTTTACATGGAAACAGTTCAGACAGTACTACTGCATACATATTAATACAGTTAGTTCCATAAGTATTTGGACAGTGAGACAATTTTGCCTCTATACACCATAACAGTGGATTTTAAATCAAACAATTAAGATGTGATGGAAGTGCAGACTTTCACCTTTAATTCAGGGGCTGTTTGACAAAGGCAATGCATTAACTGTGTAGATGTTATAACTTTTTTTTTTTTTAGTACACAACCAGTTTTGTCAGTCAACTGTAAAAATTAATTGGGCAGTTGACTGACAAGTAACTTCATGGCCAGGCGAGGCCTGTTCCAATGTTATTCTGAAGCTGATTCTGAGTGTTGAATGTGGATTTAGTAACTGTTCACTGGAATTTCAAAGATGTCAGTACAAGTAAGGGAGGCCATAGACTGAAAAAAACAAACAAAATCATCCGAGAGATAGCAAAAACTTCAGGAGTGACCAAACACTGACCAGCTCAGGAACACCAAAATGCCTGAAAAACCTCACAAAGATTACAAAAGTAGGCGATGGCAGAATCATTTTGATGGTTAAACAAAAAAAAGAAAGAAACCTTTTCAACATCAACCCAGGTTGAGAACACTCTCAAGGTGGTAGGTGCGTCTAAGTCTACAATCAAGAGATGCCTTCATGAACATAAATACAGAGGGTTTATAGCAAGATGCAAATCGCTGTTTACAGTCAAGAACAAGAAAAGCTGATTAGACTTTCCCAGAAAGCATCTAAACAAACCTGCATAGCTCCACAAAAAAAGAATAAATCAGTCTTCGGACAGATGAAACCAAGATTAACCTGTTGATGGAAAAAGAAAAGCATGGAGAGAAGAACCTATGATCTGAAGCACACCAGCATGCCTGTCACACATGGAGGCAATGTTACAGCCTGGGCATGTTGGACTGTCTTTTGAACTGACTTACAACTGTGTATTGATGATGTAACCGCTGATAGAAGTAGCAGGATGGATTCTGAAGTATACAGTTCTCAGATTCAACCAAGTGCTGCAAAAAACAGACTGCACGGTGCTTCACGGTGTAAATGGACCCAAAGCATACTGATAAAGCAGAGTTTCTTAAGCCAGAGAAATGGGCTATTCTTAAATAAACAAATCAGTTACCTGATCTTAAGCCAACAGAGCATGCTTTTAAATTGCTTTTTAATTCCTAAACAGTTTGTTAAACCCCTTGAATTAAAGTCGAAAGTCTACGCTTCAATCACATCTTCACTCACTGATTTAAAACCCACTGTGGTGGTGTACAGAGGCAAAATTACTAAAACGCTGTCACACAATATGCACACAATGAACACAGTAAATAATGATACTTTCACAAATTACATCCATTAGTTACATGATAATGCTGCATAAAAATACATAATACATTTCTTTATGGCTAGAAATATTTCATACAAACTTCTTCATGTTTATTTCTGGCGTTGATTTTGATTTAGACCAATCCAGCCTGCATTAGTTTTTGCTTGGCGTAGTCTTGTAAGCCTTGCATCATAGGTTCTGCATAGAGAATCTTAAGTGGAATAGTCTGCAGCAACCAGCTCTGTACACACATGCACACACACATACAAACAAAACTGCAGGTCAGTCTCTTGGTGGCAGTTTTTGGCATTATGTTTGTGACTCTAAGTCTTACCAGAACTGTATGACAGATGCTTCCATTTGTTTTGTCTCCAGTGCTGACGTACTGCAGTGAATATTTTACAAAGTCTTCTGGTGAAAAAGTCACCATGTTAGTTTTTTGGAACCCAGCCATTCGAGTGGATACCCCAAATGGAGCCACTGACTGACAACAGTGCATGCGAGGGAAGATTTAGGACAAGAGGACAAGAAATAAAAGACTTTAAAGTTAATTTAAAGAAAATAATTGCTTTCGTTTCATAAACCTTGAGATGATGTCTGAGTGAGGATCAAAATACCTGGATAATAATCCCCTTATCTTTGTATTCAGCTTGTAGAGCTTGAGAAAATCTTTCCACAAACACCTATAAGAACGCAAATTAAAATGTGAAGGATCATACGTCGCCTGGGCAGAGAGAGTTAAAAGTGTGCCGCTGATGTGAAACTTGCCTTTGATGCAGCGTACAGGGTGTACAGGGGAAATGGGATAGAAGCAATTCCAGAAGAAACATTCAATATCATCCCTTTCCCTCTGTAAATACAATAAACATACAAACAGATATAAATAATTAAACAACACTTATGAGCACAAACTCAGTATTAATTAGCATGTTATTATCCATCACTTTACACATTACATCTAATGAAGAAAACATGGGTAGGAAACCTGTTCGCCATGCCTGGGAGAATAATTTTGCACATCTGGAAACAAAAGAAAATAAGTTCAGACTTGAGTCATATGTAGCAATGAAAAGCATTAACTTGTTTTAGAACAATACAAATAATCCTTAAAAAACAGGGGTTTCAAACAAAATGCCCAAGGACCAGAACTGGGCCGGCAAAGACTCCAATCCGACCACTGGACAGCTTTAGAAAATGTAAAGGATGGCATAAAATGTGGAGTTTTAACTCTATTTTAACTCTATACAAAAGTATGTAAATAACAGAAAAGTCCCCGTTCTTTCACTATTAACTATAAAAAATGTTTGGGTGCACAGTAAAAAAAGATAATAAAAAAGAACATTTTTTGCAAATTAACAAAAACTTTGTGCTTTATAATTACAGGACAGTCTGGGTGAAGCTACCAAAACTTTGTCTGTAATTTAATTTATTACTTTATGTCGTTTTTATGTAGAAAACTGAGACATACTGCTGAAATCATACTTCCATATCTCAGGAATCTGTTTTAAACTTCTTTACAATGACAGAAAGGGGAAGGTGATTGATCCGGCCCACTTAAGATCATAGTGGGCTGTATGTGGCACTCAGGGTAAAACGACTTTGACAACCCTGCTCTACAAAATCATTTACGTGCACTTCCTTTACTGGCTAACCCTCTCAGATTATACTGATGATTATATACTGTCTTCATCAATAAACAATCAATATGAACTTAAATTCATTGTTTTGTAGTAACAATAAAACTATGATCTTACCTTGGCCATCGTCTTCACATTGCAGTTTATCACTTTGGTAATTGTCTGAAAACATAGATGAACATGGGTCTCAGATAATCTCTTTATTTATATCTAAAGAAATGTATTTGGAGCTAAAATTCTTTTTTAAAAACATGTTATTATAAACTGAACCCTCTGAGGTTCAACATCAGGATGCTATCTGCTGTCAAACTTACTACCAATAAAAGTAATAATTATGCAAATAGGGTCAATCCAAACAATCTATAGTTAGTCATAATGTTGTAGTGGTATTTTGTTTTTGTTTTTACTTATTGTACATCTGTGGAGTCGTGCACAAGGTCCTGGATCTGTTTATTATACATTTGCACACATATGCAGGTGATGCTATTATATCTGCCAAAGCAATAAAGAGAGTCATACAGAAATCACAGCTAGCAGGTAAGCATGGATGATTTTTTTAGAGCCTAATCATCAATGGCTTTTAATAAGAAACAACAAATATAAACATAATGTGCTTGTACATATACACAAAAAACTAAACACCTTTAAGTATAAGCTGTTGAGGTACTACTGACCTTGTCCAGCTCATCATACTCAAGGAATCTGCAGGGAATGAAGCAAGGAAGCATTCCTACATTGTTGACTGGGGTAGAAAAAAAGCGGGGAAAATAACTGATATTATTTTCTTAAATAATCAGGGTTTTTTCCCCATTTTTTTGTCTCTAGACACACTTCACTTACAAATTTTACAAACCCAATTCCACAAAGTGCCTGTGTTGATTTGCAAATTTTATAAATTTGTGTTTCATTTACAGTTGAACATAGAAAAAATATGTCGAATGTTTAAAATGACCATTTCATGAATAATATTAGCTCACTGTGAATGACATGTCTCAAAAATGTTGGAATGGTGGCAGCAAAAGGCTGGAAAAGTAAATCATACTAAAAAGAAACAGCTGGAGGAATGTTTTGCAGCTAATTAGATTGATCGGTAACAGGTTGGTTGTCTTTTTTGGGGGAAATCTTTGCATGTTCCAGCAAAACATTGATCAACTCGATTCTGCATCAACTACAACTGCATTGTCTGGGTGCTGAACAGGCCTGCCGATCTTCCATAACTTTCACCAAAAAATATGACAAAGGAGACCCAGGGCTGTTGAGCAGCTAGAATCCTATATCGGACAAAACATGGAACAACATTCATCTCCCAAAATTCCACAATCTGTAAATCCAGCAGATTTACAGATTGTTCTTAAAAGAAGAGGGGCTGCTACACTGCAGTAAACATGGCTCTGTCCCAGCTTAGTGCTTAAAAGCTAATGTTTTTCTTAAAATGGTGTTTTAAAAATGAAGATGTTTTGTTGTAAATAAAATATGGGCTCATGAGATTTGCAAATCATTGAATTGTGTTTCTATTTACGCAGCATGCCATCTTTTTTGGAACTGGATTTTGTATGGAGGCACAAATAAAAGCTCACCTAAAACTCCTATGTTGAGGTCCTTCAGTTGCTCTTCAATTTCACTAACGATATTTTCTTTGGTAAAATCTGTTGTTATCACTTTCACCCTCTGCCCCGTGGCTTCTCCTGTGAACAATGAAAAGACAAATATTGTGCACTGTTTGCCTGGATCAACAGCATATTAGCAGATATCATACATTTTAGGAAGCAAAGAAAATAAAACATGCACATAGATACCTATTTCTTTAGCCACTTGATCCAGTTTTGCTTTGGTTCTGCTCATGACTACAATGTTCATTCCCCGCTGAGCTAGCTGAGATGCAATAGCGACAGTGGAAAAGTACATATGAAAACACAGTTACACAGCAAAAAGTAGCAAGTGTGCCTCAAAGGAACAGTAGTTTAACTATGGTGTGCTCATTTCAAATTATTATACATATAAGTATTTGCTAAAATATAAAAAGATATTATGTACAGTATGTGTATTAGTTTTGTTTTATGAGAACACAAGCAGAATTATTTAAACAGTCACTTACTGCAAATGCATATGCTCTTCCTATTCCTTCTGAAGAACCAGTCACCACTGAAAGGAGGATTGAGAGACTGAAAATTACAAATGAATCCCTCATCAAATCTCCTGCAGTTTCCATTCTGACCACTAGAGGCACTGTACTGCACAGTACAGTACAGTAATGCACTGCCTTACCCATCTTCCTCTGCTTTCAGCCAAATCCCAGGATTGTTTTATTATTTGTTTACATTAGTTTAATCCTCACTCCATTCTGTTCGTACAAACTGTGCTAAAACAGCATGTTCCCCTGGTGTGATAAAGAACTGATGGGAACTGCTTGTTTCTGAGCGTTCACTGCTCTCCCATTTCCTCCTGACCCTTATTACAAAGATCACAGGCTGTTTTCATCACCGTTTTCAGGCCTACATGAGCATTCATATCTAATTAGGTTTTACAGCACTGAGAAAATTGTGTAAAGCCATTAAAACATTAAAAAGATCCCATGGTTTGAAGTGTTGTTAGCACAGGGGGGGAAATGAGTAATGTGACACTGCCTATTAACTACTGAAACAGAAACTGAAATTAAGCCTCTGTTTTAATTTGTTCAGCTGAACAAATAAATTGAATTCACAATTTATTTCTGCTCTTTTACTACTTAATTAGGAAAGTATCAAATGACAAAGAAACCTCACATTGAGCCTCAGTTTTATGAAATGCAATCCGCTACAAGTTTTGTCATTTATATTTCTTCTTTAGTGAAAACCACAGTCTACACAAACAGGCAGCAGTATGTTCAAATAGGTCTTTCCCATGTAGATATACACACTCAACTATATAAAAAAAAACCTAATTATATAAACTTAAGAACTACATTCAAGACAATGAAATAGTGAAAATAACCAAACTGAGCATGTGTGGTGAGGTGATGTGATGAGAAGTGGACGTTTTGATTTTAATATATGGTGCTCATGTTAAACATGATCAAAGTTTTAAATAATACAGTCAACATAAGTAAAGGTTACTGCAGTGAACCAAAAGCTCAAGTTTCAGACTGCTCTAAATGCTCTAAGACAGGAGTGTCAAACACAAGGCCTGGGGACCAGAATTGGCCCAGCAAAAACTGCAATCTGGCCCACTGGAAAGCATTAGAAATTTTTGTTTTTTCAAATAAGTTTTATAATGTTTCCTGTTGATAAAGACGTCCCCCATGTCTATTCATCCTGCACCAAATAATTAAGTATTAAATAAACAATTAGATGACAGAAAAACTCCTGTCTTTTTTTTTTTTTACTATCATCTATAATACAAATTTCTGTTGTTAAACTTCCTTATACTGACAGAAATGGGAGTTTCTTTGTACCAGCCCACTTACGGTAAGTTCAAAGTGAGTTGTGTGTGATTCTCAATGTTTGCATGGAGCAATCAGTACAAAACAAACAAAAAACTCAAAAAGAGTGTGGTCTTAAAGGGAGAGGCACTAAAACTGTGATCATCTGCACTATGCCCCAGGAGAAGATAAATAAGGATTATTACTCTAACATTAGTAAACACATCCGCACAAGCACAAAATCCATTTAGTGAATATCTGGAAAGAAAACTATACTAGACAAACGGTCCTAACAGGTATTCAGTCAGTTTTCTTTTATTTATTGGTAATTTTTTTAAGCCCACCATTTTCTGCTTGATCATAAAAATTATACTATTCATCTATCCATCCATCTTCTGCTTATCCGGGGCTGGGTTGCGGGCAGCAGCCTAACCAGAGAAGCCCAGCAATCGCTCTCCCCGGCTACCTCCTCCAGCTTATCCGGAAAACACCAAGGCGTTCCCACGCCAGCCCGAGAAATATACAGTGGCTTGCAAAAGTATTCGGCCCCCTTGAATTTTTCCACATTTTGTCACATTACAGCCACAAACATGAATCAATTTTATTGGAATTTCACGTGAAAGACCAATACAAAGTGGTGTACACGTGAGAAGTGGAACGAAAATCATACATGATTCCAAACATTTTTTATAAATAAATAACTGCAAAGTGGGGTGTTTCGTAATTATTCAGCCCCCTTTGGTCTGAGTGCAGTCAGTTGCCCATAGACATTGCCTGATGAGTGCTAATGACTAAATAGAGTGCACCTGTGTGTAATCTAATGTCAGTACAAATACAGCTGCTCTGTGACGGCCTTAGAGGTTGTCTATGAGAATATTGCGAGCAACAACACCATGAAGTCCAAAGAACACACCAGACAGGTCAGGGATAAAGTTATTGAGAAATTTAAAGCAGGCTTAGGCTACCAAAAGATCTCCCAAGCCTTGAACATCCCACGGAGCACTGTTCAAGCAATCATTCAGAAATGGAAGGAGTATGGCACAACTGTAAACCTACCAAGACAAGGCCGTCCACCTAAACTCACAGGCCGAACAAGGAGAGCGCTGATCAGAAATGCAGCCAAGAGGCCCATGGTGACTCTGGACGAGCTGCAGAGATCTACAGCTCAGGTGGAGGAATCTGTCCATAGGACAACTATTAGTCGTGCACTGCACAAAGTTGGCCTTTATGGAAGAGTGGCAAGAAGAAAGCCATTGTTAACAGAAAACCATAAGAAGTCCCGTTTGCAGTTTGCCACAAGCCATGTGGGGGACACAGCAAACATGTGGAAGAAGATGCTCTGGTCAGATGAGACCAAAATGGAACTAACACTGCACATCACTCTGAACACACCATCCCCACTGTCAAATATGGTGGTGGCAGCATCATGCTCTGGGGGTGCTTCTCTTCAGCAGGGACAGGGAAGCTGGTCAGAGTTGATGAGAAGATGGATGGAGCCAAATACAGGGCAATCTTGGAAGAAAACCTCTTGGAGTCTGCAAAAGACTTGAGACTGGGGGTTCACCTTCCAGCAGGACAACGACCCTAAACATCAAGCCAGGGCAACAATGGAATGGTTTAAAACAAAACATATCCATGTGTTAGAATGGCCCAGTCAAAGTCCAGATCTAAATCCAACCGAGAATCTGTGGCAAGATCTGAAAACTGCTGTTCACAAACGCTGTCCATCTAATCTGACTGAGCTGGAGCTGTTTTGCAAGGATTTCAGTCTCTAGATGTGCAAAGCTGGTAGAGACATACCCTAAAAGACTGGCAGCTGTCATTGCAGCAAAAGGTGGTTCTACAAAGTATTGACTCAGGGGGCTGAATAATTACGCACACCCCAGTTTTCAGTTATTTATTTGTAAAAAATGTTTGGAATCATGTATGATTTTCGTTCCACTTCTCACGTGTACACCACTTTGTATTGGTCTTTCACGTGGAATTCCAATAAAATTGATTCATGTTTGTGGCTGTAATGTGACAAAATGTGGAAAAGTTCAAGGGGGCCGAATACTTTTGCAAGCCACTGTAATCTCTCCAGTGTGTCCTATATCTGCTCCAGGGCCTCCGCCCGATGGAACATGCCCGGAACACCTCAACCAGGAGGCAATATTATTTATATAGCGCCAAATCTCAACAATATAAAGGCACTTTATATTGTAAAGAAAACAGAGAAAACCCCAATAATCATACGAAATCATATGACTCCTTACGAGCAGGCATTTTGGCGACAGTGGGAAGGAAAAACTCCCTTTTAACAGGAAGAAACCTCCAACAGAACCAGGCTAAGGGAGGGGCAGCCAAAGACAAAGACATGCTGTTGAAGAGAGCCAGAGAATAATAATAACTAATAATTAATACAGAGGGGTGTATAAACACATAGTGAATTTAAAAATGTGACTGAAGAAGAAACAATGCATCATTGGAATTCCCCAGCAGCCTAGATCTATTGCAGCATAACTAACAGAGGATTCAGGGTCACCTGATCCAGTCCTAACTATATGCTTTATCAAAAAAGGAACGTCTTAAGCCTAATCTTAAAAGTACAGAGGCTGTCTGTCCCCTAAATCCAAACTCGAAGCTGGTTCCACAGAAGACGGACTTGAAAGCTGAAAGCTCTGCCTCCCATTCTACTTTTGAATACTCTAGTAACCACAAGCAAGCCCGCAGTCCTAGAGCGAAATGCTGTAATGGGGGTGATATGGTACTATAAGGTCATTAAGATAAGATGGGGCCTGATTATTCAAGACCTTGTATGTGAGGAGTACATACAAATTTAAATTCAGTTTAATGGTGAGCCATTGAAGAAAAGCCACTATATTAGAAACATGCTCTCTCTTTCTTACTATAGCTGCAAATTAGAACAATTAACTTTTCACATAGTAACAAGATTTTATAATGCTATAACACCCCTAAAAGAATAAAAATAGTGTTATATTGTTCACTTGGTAGAGTGGCAAAAATAGGCTGCCTTAGTCAATGTCCTTTTATTTTTTCTGCAGAAACTGAGTTACTGTTATTTAAGTTTACACAAACTTTATCTAGACTAACCTCAAATCTGGTGTTTTAATATTCCTTGATTACTCAAATATTTTTAATTCAATTGCAACAAACCTGAAATATACTATGTATGTTTGTTTGTTTTTTTTGTTTGTTTTTTTTTACAATTTTTGCCTCCACCAAAATACAGTGGAGGTGAAAGGAGAGCATTTATTTAAAATACTTGCCAATGGACAGGAACCATTTGAATAATCCCTATGAAAACATAAACTATATGAAATACAGATTGTCCTGTATCATGATTATTAAAGAAGAAACATTACAAGATGTACCCAAAAAGCTGGTTCTCGTCATCTTGACGTAACATTTTCAGTGTGATTTTTTTCGGTCTCAACTGCCTGCAAATTTTTCCAACCTTATAAACAGCACATTTGCGTAATGGCTTAAACTAGCACTACTGGCGAAAAATGGGCTGTGAGATCAGTTTCTTGATCATTAAGATGCAAATTGTAATGTCCATTGATCAGCAATGATTGATCAATGGTCCTATGTACCACAGAGCTAACTTGTCAGGCCAGGACTCCACAGTCTATTCACACCTACAGGCCAGTGGCCACTCTTTCAATGATGAGAATGTGCACATCATGGACAGGGAGGAACGCTGGGAGTCAAGGAGGCCATTCACATGAAAAGGGAAAGACCATTTCTGAATTGAGGAGGGGGCCTAAGGGTACATCTTTCCCCATCTCACAATGCTCTGTGAATGGCACTCATGACCATTGATCAGTGGTCTTTGATCAGTAGTTGTTGATCATTGGTTGTAAAAATTTGCATATTAATGATCAAGAAACTGACTGCACAGGCCATTGTTTGCCAGTAGTGCTAGTTTATGTCACTGCTGCAGCAGCAGTTGTGTGGGGTTGAAGGGAAAAGGACCCAATCGCAGGCACTGATGATGCAATGAGTGGGCTTTATTTACATGAGATGATAATACAGACAGAACACAGATGGGATGGACGGAAACTAAGAACAAACCTAAACTGGGACAATCTAACGAACAAATATGAAACCATAACTCAGAGGAAAACATACGTGGTGGAACACGGGATGACATGTGGAGGTAACACAGACGAACCAGTGATGAGCACACACTGTAAATACACACAGAGGAAAACGCGGAATGGCAAACAGGAGGGCTGAACCTAACTGACCTGACGAGACAGGGGAAACGTAAGCTGAACACACTGACATAAGACACGGACCTTCACAATAAAACAGGAAATACACAGAGTATATAGACTGGGGGGGAAAAGAGAAAACTGAGGAGCGTGAGGGAGAGCACAGACATCACTGCCTGGGGAAACATGGATTAGACAAGGAGGGGAAAACAAGGCACCAGAACTCCAGTACACAGAGGGAGACAAAGGGGGTAAAGACACAAGGGGAAATCCAAACTGAACAACTAAGGACCCATAGACTAACTCCTTAGAGTAACAAATGAACTTAATACCAAAAAAAAAAAGGGGGGCGCTTGGTCAAAATGACCCAGGACCATGACAGTTTTAGTCATTACGCAAATGTACTGTTTATAAGGGTGGAAAAATTTGCAGTCAGCTGATACTGAAGAAATCACACTGAAATATTTAATGAAAAATATGAAACAACATTTTCATAAATTAAAAGGGTCCTTAGCTGGTAATGTTCTTTGAAGAACCATAGAGTCTTTAAAAAGAACCATTTAAGAACCATTATTTTTCTGAGAGTGAAGAAACACACCATTATGTAGTTATATAACATTTGGTTATAAAACAAAAATTGGATTCCTCTGTGACAAACTGAATAAAATCAACATGCCAAAAATAATTTGAAACCAGACATGACTGTGACATTTTCCTTTATGCAAATGAGCTCTGTGAACTGCAGCAGCCTGTGGAGGCTTCTCTTCAAAGACAAATGTGCTGTTGTGTGAGAGTGATGCAGAAAGAAAGACTGTCATTTAAAAGCCAGCAGGATAGTAAAACTGTAAGCCAACTTAAGACATTTTCCAATATTAAATTAATGTTGAGCCTATGCCAGGGGTCCCCAATCCCAGTCCACGAGGGCCGGTGTCCCTGCAGGTTTTAGATCTCACCCTGGGTCAACACACCTGAATCACACGATTAGTTCATTACCAGGCCTCTGGAGAACTTCAAGATATGTTGAGAATTTATCCATTTAAATCAGCTGTGATGGATAAAGGACACATCTAAAACCTGCAGGGACACCGGCCCTCGTGGACTGGGATTGGGGACCCCTGGCCTATGCACTCAACAAGGGCAACAAGGGAATAGAAAGTCTATTTGTCCCCATTGTTAACAGTGTTTCTAAGTGCCATGTTTGTCCAGAGTCCACTTTATACAAAACTGTGTGGTCTCACAAAGCTTGCCACAGCTACTTCACTATGATATGTCACAACGAGTTCATTGTACTCTATTGTCAGAGTTGAGTAAATAAATACTGAAGGATGACACAATGTTTAGACACAGTGTTTGCAATGTTGCCTCTGTCCACCAGCGCAGCGGATTTTAAATCAAATAACATAAATGTGATTTAAGGGCAGAATTTCATCTTTAATTCAAGTGGTTTAACACAACTTTTAGGAATTACAGACGTCATTGTGCATAGTTCCCTGTGTTTAGAAACTCAAAAAGCTGGACAAACTAAGATCATTTTAAGTTATATTGAAATCTTGTGGACATCACCAGATGTTAATGCTTTGCTCAGGCCTTAACTGCAACTACATTCAGTTTGTCTTTCTCTCTACCTTCAGATTTTATTTTCAGTAACTAAAAAACATGCTCTATTTGACTAATATCAAATGAATTATTTGTCTATTGAAGAGTATCCCATTACTTTGGCTTGAGAAACTCTTGGGTTGCTTTTGCAGCATGCTTTGGGTCATTATCTATTTGCACTGCCTGATAGGTTATGCAGCACATGGCTGAATCTGAGCAGAGCATATAGCCCTGCACACTAAATAATTCATCCTTCTACATTTATCAGTCACATTATCAGTAAACAATAGTGATTCACTCACAATTAGAATCATACACACACATGTCGTAATAATGCCCCTACCATCTTTGTCAGATAAGGTGGTATGCTTCAAATCACGAGCAGTTTCCCTTGCTATCGTTCTGGTACAAGTTAAGTTGAGTTTCATCAATCTGGTTTGCAGGCTCTGCTAGATGTTTTTGGCCTTCCTGTTTCTGAGTATGACCAGTGGTTTGCATCTCGGTGTAAAACCTCTGTAATTACATTCATGAAAGCATTTCTTAATTGTAGCTCTTGATGATGATTCACCTACCACCTTAAAAGTGTTCTTACCTTGGTTAGATGTTGTGTTTGGGTGCTGCTGAGCTGCCCAGTGCCTTTACAACTGATGATTAGGTTACCCCTGCATTTTTAGTGTCTCTCTGGCAGGCTTGTTTTGGTTGTTCAGCCTAGTGATTCCCTCCCTCACTTGCACTGACATCTTATTGGTGGACAGCTACCAAATACAAGTACAGCACTTATATTTGAAAAGCCCACATCTCTTATCTGCCTAATTATTATGAAATAAAAAAAGAAAATGCATCATCTGATAGTGAAATAGTCAATTGTCCTAATTATTTGTGAGCTTCTAAAAAATGGGACATTACCATTTGAGTAACTTATTCTCTTTGTTATCAATAGATCCATGCACATACACAACACCGCTTAGGCTTCTTGAAACTAAAAACGTTTAAAAGGTCTGAAGAGGGATACAAATGGGACTTTCCAATTATTGGGAGAAATAACTGGAGAGGGGTGTCATTTATGCAGCCTAGAACATGCTGTTCAGATATTATTCCTCTGTGCCGGAATGTAATGAAAGTGTGAAGGAAAGTGGGCTTTGGGAAGAAAAGCAAGATCAGCCCAGTGTTTTTATTAGGCTTCTTTGAGCACTGTGAGAGAATAACCCCTTCATAAGATGCCAAAGCAAACCTCTTGAGTGAATGAAACTGCTTCTGGACCTGCAGAGGAATGTCACAAGGAGATTGGCAAGACAGCCAGTATTTGCTCATTTCCTCAGCCGCCTTTAAGTTGACACTATTCTGTAGTTTCATTTGGAGTGTTTAAGTTAGATTTGTTGTACCCACTTCGAATGTAAAAGTTTCCTGCTTATTATTCTTAATCCTGTATGTCCACTCACTACAAAAACACTTCAGGGTAAAATGTTTTGGGAAAACACTGAAAAACATGATTGGTTTAAATCAAACCTTCAACAGTAATTTGCCGTTTTCAACCCGAAGGTTTGGCTTTACTTGTCTGTTCTTGAAATCTGAAAATGTTTTTCCTATTCTTAATTAGAAACAGTTTGCCTATATAATTTGCATATCATAATTTGCACTTTAACAGTCTTTTTTACACAACTACATGCCAATCTAAATTATTACAAGTTTGAAAATCAATGGAATAGGGTGCATTTTGTCAGTGAGCTTATCACTGCATGTAATTGTGTATAAAATAAATTTAGTTGTTATATTTTCTTTACATTTTTTGGAAGAGTAGGCTATAGTGTGGTAAGGTAGAGGTATATTTCTGACTCCCTGTACTGTACCAAGTTCTTACTGTTAAACGAGTCACACAGGTATGTGTTCCTTGTCGTCATGCAGCTTTTTTCCAATGTCAACTATGCTGACACAGATCATTTTGCTCATCTCAAAATGGATGTTATGTGAAAAACATGCAGTTTATGCTTGATGTTCCATACATTTTGATATTGAATTTGAATTGTGTTTTCTGTACATATATCAGCTGCCCTGCAAGTATATTTAAAAAGAAGTATTTTAAGTGTCGGGACTTGCCTCCTTTGGGTATATCAGCGCACAAGCGCAATCTTGTGTAACAATGAAATGTTAAAACAAGTTTGGGCAGGGAACTCATCCTATTGTGACCTACTAAATGCACTTTTACACACAAGTTGATCAACTAAATCACTTTCACTGCTTAGTGTTCATGGCACTTGCAGATTCTGCCATGTACACTTTGGCATATTAATTAATTCTAATAATGTAGTCATTTAAAAGTTCTAATTACATACAGTATACACATAAATGTAGTGTTGTATCACAAAACGTGATACCTATGTTGGCTTGATACTACATAACCTACTGAAGTTCCAGGATTTATTTATCATAGCATGACCTACTGAAGATTGTATGGTATTCATTACACATGGCACAGACACGCACAGCACAAACGCATACATGTGGACATGCATAAACATGCTGCTCACCTGCCCACTCTCCCATTGAGGTGAAGAAAGTTTCTGGCAGTGGAAACCACAGTTTTGGAAAAAGCATCCTACTGAAAAGCAGTAGCCTCACTCCATAGTACACCACAACTCCAGTACCAAGAGAAATGAAAAAGAGTTCCATGAAATCCATGCTTCTCTGGTACAGAAGGCTCAGGATTCAAGTGTCTGTGAGTCTGTGAGAGAAACGTTTTTGTTCAGTGAGAAAGACTGACACAAAGAGGGAATGAGGAACAGGACCCTCCCATTTAAAAACATCTCAATATGCGCACAGACAGGCAGACAGTCACACACACACACACACACACACACACACACACACACACACACACACACACACACACACACACACCAACAAACTTAGGCTGGTAGGTGTGTAAGAGTGCTAAATGTGTAATTAAATCTGATCTTTTTCTGAGGAGCTGCTTTATGACTTCACTTTCATTTATAAAAAAGTCTCACTCACCTTTAGCGCTGCAATGTCTGATCAAATATTTGTAAAATTGTCATTTCTCATTTTTTATTTGATATTTCTGTCTGCCTTTCACTTTGCTGCTGGAACACGTGAATTTCCCAACGAGGGACAATAAAGGATAATTCTGTTCTATTTGTATCAACAAATCCATTGTTTGTCAAAAGTGATCATCTTTCTTGTCGTTATAATGTCTAGAAAGCTTTTTTCTTGACATGTGTGCCATAATTGTAGGTTATCCCAGTTAATACACAGCCTTCAGTGAAATGGCAAAATGCCACCGAAATTGAAACGAAGACTGATAGGGATTAGTGTCACTATGATTTACAGCTAGATAACTGTGTGGAAAAACATGTTCTGCACGTCACCTGACAATGGGCTATGTGCAAAAAGGCGAACTAATTTCTCACAGTACTTGTACTTTCTCAGATACTTAAGTGATATGTCTGTAAGTATGTCTGTTTATTGCCCGGAACACATTAAACGTTATTTGACCAGCATTTTCCACACAAATATCAAGTTACTTTGATTTTGAGAAATACTGAAATAGGGCACATTTAGTCAGTTGGTGTCTTGCACTGAGTAGGTTGCTTTATGTGGTAAACTATATTTATTTGATGTGATCAGTATTCAGTGAATAAATAATACTTACTGTGTGGTAAACCACAGAGAGGAATGTTTACTCTCTTGGGAGCCAACATAAATGCGTGATTGCATGATTTGTTTATCTCTGGTGTCACCGATGATAGACTGACAGAAATGTGGTCCACTTTGTCTTGTATAACTTCCAGGTTTTTAAAAAAAAAAGCAGTTTTCATTTATACATTGGTCAAGATTCTGACCTGATAACCTAAAGGCTGCGTACCTGTACATCTGCTTTGAAATATCTCTGCCACCTAGTGGTAAGAAAATCTAAATCAAGCAGTTCGAGATTATGTGAGAAGATAAACTCGTCTGCTGGTACTACTGTTCACGGTGCAGCAGCCCCGACAGCTAACATGTCTGTTAGTTTGGCACATTTTGTTGCATCTATTTTTAGTTTGTTTTTATTATTTTCTCTCAGCTTTCCAGCTCCACCTTCTCGCCATTTGATCCGTGAGTGCACAGCATGGCTATGGGAGGGGCCGGTCACGTTACGAGATTTGATTGGACAATCCAGTGTCAGTCATGAAAATGAACCAATGGACTGCTGTCACTGCTTGTTCGGCCGGTGCACAGTGGCCCTTCAGGCAAAAAAGTGATTGTCTTTCAAATTTTTTTTTCCAGTTTATTTTTTTTTTTCAAATTTTTTTTCAAATTTTTTACGTTAATGTCTTTACTTATATTGGGAAATAGACTTTATGAGCATGATTTACAAATGGGGTTATATATAAAATATTAAAATTAACAGTTTTTCAAGTGATGACTTTGTGTTATTGTACCTACTTTATAACCAATCCAACCCTTTATGGCCACTTAAAATATCCTTATAGACCTATTGTTATATTTGTTGCAATTTCTGCTATCCTCTTGGCCAGATTACTCTTAAAAGACATTTTTTAATGTCAGTGAGACCTTTTAACAGGATAAATAAAGGATATATAAAGGCGCTTTGCCAAAAAGTGATTGCGGCTTCACCTTGTGATAGGAATGTAGTTTGTGGCTCAAGATGACTTGATATCATTCATGATGGACTGGACACATTTGACATATGTTTCACATATTATAGGCCAAAAAGTTATTTATAGCAGTTTAAATACAGGCAATCACTTTTTGGCAAAATGCTGGAAATCAAGTTTTGGCACAACTCAACCCAAAAGTGCGTTATTCCACTGAGAAAATGATGAGTCGTAGCCCTTTAGAGTTTTTCAGCAAATACAAAATGAAGTTTTTCCTTGGTTTTCTGACTGAGGCCAAATTGTGAAGAAATTAGTGATGCTATTTAATGAAACAGCATCACATAAACACAAGCCTTATAGGACAGCCGGCCTTTTCTGAGAAAACAGCTAGAGATCCTGGGGAATCATAATGAACGACAAACAGTACAGAAGGTATCATGATTATAATAATTAATTAAGCCTTAACAAACAGTAGATGTAAACAAATAGATATTTACACAAAATAAAAAAAACAGACAAAACAATATTGCTCACAAAAATAAAAGAAATATATAGACCTGTGTCTTTAGTTTTAGTCAAATCTGTTGACACTTAAAATCAGAGGACACACTGATCTATTTATTGAATTTTATATTACAAAGCCAATTACCTTCACAAATTTCTGTGTTTGCATTACCCCTGAAAACTGACCATATTGTCAAATTATATATAAAAAAGAAACTTACAAACAAACGTCTTGATGCACGCTCAATCATCCTGGTAGGGAAATCGCTAAGACTGAAGACGTCACTTGGATGAGTGACGGAATGTTTTTCCCACTGAAAATGCTACGTCAAGATGAACAGAATCAACTTTTTGGGAATTACAAACAAACTAACAAACAAACAAACAAACAAACAAACAAACAAACAAGCAAATAAACAAAAACTGAACTGAAATGAGAAAGCCCACCCTGGGAACGTACTAGAACTAATGTACTGAACTGGGGAAAAAAAAAGATAATTAAAGGAAATCAGGAATTTAAGTAATCATGAAACTGTATATCTGAATAATGCATGGTCTCTATGCAAGTCTAAATAGACTAGATATATTAAACAAGATACTAAAATGTCCTTTAGTATGTGCTTGGCACTATCAAAAAGAATAATAATATGTCCTACTATTCTTATGCAGATGATACACAGTTGTGCTTTTTATTTTCTTTAATCATCTAACTACTGTTCACAGTTTAATAAGCTGCACTGATAACATTAACTGATGGATGTATAGAAACTTTTCAGAACTGAACAGAGACAAGACAGAAATATTTGTGATTGCACCAAAAATGTCAGAAACAGAATTTTGTCCATGTTTATCTTCTTCTCTCTGAACGCAGTGAGCAAGTCAGGAACCTTGGCATTATTTTGGAACGTGATCTCAGTTTGGATAATTATACAAATAAGGTCGCCAGAACAGCTTTCTACCACTTAAGAAGTGTATGAAAAGTTAGAAAATATATTTCTGAGACTGACTTTGAAAAATTGGTCTATGCATTCATATCAAGCAGGCTAGACTACTGTAATGATCTATTTGCCAAATCATCAGTAGGATTACTTCAGCTTGTTCAGAATACAGTGGCCAGAGTCCTTACAGGCATATTGAAATTTGAACATATTACCCCAGTACTGAAGTAACGTCACTGGTTCCCAGTTCAGGACGGAATTAACTTTAAAATCCTTCCTACAAAAACAAACAAAATACAAAAATTCTTTTGGTGTCAGTATACTAAACAGCGATTGGCTCTCTTTACTCATGATGAAAGCAGCCTGCCGCTGATCCTACGTCATCAACACGCGCCTGCTGTTCTCCCCGCGCCATTCCTACAAGCGTGTGTTTCCACCTCTCATTACATTACCACTGGCAGCGCTTTAGCAGCCACTGTTACAAGCACAGATTCTGTTTTCTACTGCTTTTCTTTTAGGTGAGTCCAGCTTCATATGTCTTTGTAGAAATATTTAATTGGTTGCCAGGACAAATACTACTGACGGACGTTGGTTTGGATAGAATAAGTTCAAGCTTGCTAGCTAGCCAGCCTAAAGTTAGCTTTGGTGTTTTGGGGTATATGCACGATGATGAACTCTGCCCACCCGGTTCTTTAGTGAGTGAGCGGTATTTTGATTATAGATGACGCGCACTGGGGCAAGACTACAGCAAGTTGGACTATATTTGCGAATCCTACAGCAGTAGTAAAAGGCAAATGTGAATCACATTAGTTTAAAATTTCTGCCCCAGTATTACCCCACGCCACTGAGCTTGTTTTGGTTCCTTCTGTGCTTCAGAAACAAACTAACCCACTGCGTATGCTAGCGACTGCGTTTGTATAATCATAACAAATACTTGCTTTGACTAAAGGCCTGTAGACACATATAGCTATATATAGTGTAAAATGTCCAGGCGTGTGTTACCGTAGCTTTAGTTAGAGGTAAATCAGTAAATGTACCGCTAGCCCCTGCAGTTGCCACCCTAGCTTTCTTGTCAACCGAGCCAACATTTGACAGCAAGCTAGTGTTAGCGACAGAAGCTACGGCAAGTGCAAAACAATATTTAGCTGCCTACCGCTGGATTAGCCTCATGTGTTGGCAATTTACGCGTGGGTGATATAACCCCCAAATTATATCACGATATTCAGGTAGTAGCATTTAATGTATGTAAATTAAGGGGTATTTTCTATCCTTTTCCAATTAGCTGTTGTCAAGAGTGATTACTGAAAGAAGGTGCCAGCAGCTTTAAATCCAGTGACACAGCATATGATTTAAAGTATAAAATAACACTTTAGCTTAACAGTAAATAAAGTATCTTAACCTTGTAACGCTTCAGAAACTGCGCAGCATCGTCAGATAATAAAACTAGAAAATATTTTCTGCGTGGGATGATCTCTCCTGTGTTGAGCTTTTTAACAGAATGCGAAACGCCCAGCTTTTCCACCGTGCAATTTTACGTCCATCTTTTGCTCTTCATGTGAGCTAGTGAGGGCTACAGTGGTAATTGGAGTGATTTGTTTGAGTCACACATCATTAGGTGCTGGTATATCTTCCTTTTTAGCTTGGTTGTACTCAGTGGCCTGTTTCTGTCTTAAGTGGCAAAACAAGTTTGTTTCTTCTATCTTCAGCGGGAACAGCTTTCTTTCCCTCTTTTGTGCTTTGTTGGAGATTATTGAAGTAGCTACCTTTTGACGTACTAAATAGTAATTTGAGGTTGAAACATTGGTCTTGCTCCTGCAGTCAGACTTGCCCCAGGTTTGTCTCATTACACTCACCAAGGAGCGTGAATAGCAGTTATATATATATATCTCACAGCCCCAACTGACAGCATAACAATTTAACTTAGGTTACAGATGAAACTGCTGTTTCCAAATTCCAAGAAATTAAACAGCCCATGTTTAAATCCTTACCTTTTGGCTAAAGGTTTTCCTGTAGTGGTTAAATACTGTTATGCAGATTTGGATTGTGGATGTTGTGGATGAACAAGTTTTTACAAGGTAAAAAAAAAAGCAGTATGTGATCAGAACAGAGTACATTCTCATACTGTATGTCACTGTAGGGAAAGCAAAAAACTGTCTAAGTGCTTTGTTTTTTTGGGTCGTGGTGTTTTTTTTCTGGTAAAAGTTAAAGCATGTGTCATGAAAAAGAAGTTTGGTATATTACAGTGGTCTACTGACTACCACCATTTTAATGATTTCTTTAACTAAAATACCCACCAAGAGTAAGCTAGATAATCCTGAAACTATCTTGAGATTCAGTTTCCACTCCGGAAATTGCCACTGAAACCATATTTAAAGCACTTTAAAATAGTTTAAAATGTTGCTCTGTAAACCTTCTTTGTATAAAACAGCCGTCTATGACAGTGAGATTATATCAGTAGACAATATCCTAGCAAACCAGGCAGCTCACACAGGTGAGTTTTCTAAATGGATGATATTTTATTACATTACAGTAAAAGATAAGCACAACTCCAACTCATAATGCTGCTGATTGGAGTCAATCTGCAGATTCTGTGTTATCAGAATTTCTTTCAGTAATGCTTTAATAATGTATTCCACCTCACCAGAAATTTGTCCTATAACATCACTAACCATAGGAAAATAAGTTATTATATTAAAGCATATATTACCTAAATAAACATTTTTAATAGATGGTATTTAATAGGAACTGCCTGGCAAAATCACAATGCCGTCATTGTTCATCCAAAGGCTTATTTCATTTGCCACTACATGCTCACTTAAAGCCCTTCCATTAGTACCTACTCAGGTCACCTTAGCAGTGCTCGACACGGTTTTTAAGTGATAGTACCTAAGGTAAACTTGGTGTATACCTTAGGTACTATGTGTGGGCTGCCTTGGTAACCCCAAGTCCAACGGATGTAACCTTTTTGTATTTCAGTATAATTTTATTGTTTTGTTGTTAAATTTGACTGCAGAGAGCGGAACGTCTTTATTTACCTTTTGATCTAACCTCAGCAGTATTGGTCTTGCATGGGGAGGAGGAGTTTGGGGACAGAGCCTGTCCTCCTGTGCTTTTCTCAGGGGGTTGAGTGTAACGTTATTAGCTGCTACTGCTGGAGCCAAGACTAGGCTCTTTGCCAAACCCGCCCTTCTATACAACATTTTGAAAACTGGACTTTATCCAAGTTTCTAATTTTTTCCCTCTGCTTTGCAAGCATTTCAGTGCTTGAATGCTCCACATAACACTCATTGTCATTTCGGTACCAGCTGAGTTTCTGTTGCTGCACCCTGTTTTTTTTTTTTTTTTTTTTTAAGCTTTTAGACTGGATTTAAACTCTACTAAACTTTAAACAAGAGAAGATTAAACCAAAAACACATTTTTCTTTTTTTGTATGATGTTCACTTTTATTTCAGTTTGTGAATCTTAGTTACAATGTATCATATTTTTTTTATTTTTATTTTACTGACTAATCACTATTTAACTTTAGTTTCTGCAGTAAACATACAGTACTGTCTAAAACTCTTGAACCAACCTTCATTTCTGTTGCTTCCAATGAGTCAGACTTTCTTATAGTGTTTTTTTTCTTCATGGCCTTGAGTGATAGTTCTCCAGTATTGCTGCAGGTCTGTCTGTCATGACCATTTTCAGAGGAATCTATTTTTGTTGAACGATTTACTATGACCTATGAAGCATTCATGCCGAAAAAGGCACCCAATTAAAGGGATAAAGCAGTGTTATGTCTACATACAGTGGTGTGAAAAAATGTTTACCCTCTTCCTGATTCCCCTGTGTTTTGCATATTTGTCACACTTACATGTTTCAGATCATCAAAATTTTTTTGTATTAAACGAAGATAACCCGAATGAATACGAAATCCAGTTTTTAAAAGATGATTTCACTGATTAAGGGAGGCAAGTTATCCAAATCTACCTGGTCCTGTAAAAAAGTAATTGCCCCTCTTGTTAAATCATGAATTAACTTTGATTGACCACATTTTTTGTAATGCTGAGTTCAGTTTTACTAAACACACTCGGGCATTATTACTGGCAGACCTGCTGAATAAAGAAATCACTGAAATAGAACCTGTCTGACAAAGTGAAGCAGGTTAAAAGAGCTCTAAAAGCAACACATCATGCCACGATCTGAAGAAACGCCTGAGAAACAAAGTCACTGAAATCTGTGAGTCTGGAAAGGGTTACGTAGCCATTTGTAAGGCTTTGGGACTCAATTGAACCAAAGTGAGAGCCATTATACACAAATGGAGAAAACTTGGAACAGTGGTGAAGCTTCCCAGGAGTGACCGGCCTACCAAAATTACTCCAAGAGCACATCGACGACTCATCCAGGAGCTCACAAAGGACCCAGAACAACATTAAAGAACCGCAGGCTTCACATGTCTCAGTCAAGGTCAGAGTTCATGATTCAACAATAAGAAAGTGACTGGGCAAAAATGGCTTGCATGGCAGAATTTCAAGACAAAATCCACTGCTGAGCAAAAGGAACATAAAGACTCATCTCAGTTTTGCCAGAAACATCTTGATGATCCCAAAGACTTCTGGGAAAATTCTGTGGACTGATGAGACAAAAGTTGAACTTTTTGGAAGGTGTGTGTCCCATTACATCTGGCGTAAAAGAAACTCAGCTTTTCAGAAAAGGAAAATCGCACCAAAAGTAAAATATGGTGCTGGTAGTGTAGTGGTCTGGGCTGTTTTGTTGCCTCAGGACCTGGAAGACTTGCTGAAATCTGCTGTCTACCAAAACATCCTGAAGTAGAATATCCGGCCATCCGTTTGTGACCTCAACTTGAAGCGCCCTTGAGTTCTGCAGCAGGATCCAAGACAAGCCACCAAGTCCACCTCTGAATGGCTTAAGAAAAACAAAATAAAGACTTTGGAGTGGCCTACTGAAAATCCTGACCTGAATCTGATTGAGATGCTGTGGCATGACCTTAAAAAGGCAGTTCATGCTTGAAAACCCTACAGTGGGGTTGAATTACAACAATTCTGCAAGATGAGCCAAAAATCCTCTCTGTAAAAGACTCATTGCACTTGTTGCTGGTAAGGGTGGCCCAGCCATTATTAGGTTTAGGGGGCAATCAGTTTTTCACACAGGGCCATATAAGTTTGGATTTTTTTCTCCCCATAATAATAAACACCATTTAGAAACTGCATTTTGTGTTTACTTGTGTTATCTTTGTCGAATGTTTAAATTTGTTTGATGATCTAAAACATTTAAGTGTAACAAACATACAAAAATTAGCAAATAGTATTAATAGAAGGGTGACTGTCAAGACGCTATACTTAAGGAAAGAAAATAGAAATAAAAATATGACATAAGTTACAGATGTCAAAACAAGGGATTTTAAATTATTGGACTGAATTATTGGATTCTTTGGAGTGAAATCCTTTTTTGCCATTTCTGATTCAGTTTGCATGGAGATGGTCAGGAAAGCGTTGTCAACAGCCATGAGAGTGGAATGTGAGTTGGAAATGAAAGTGTATGCTACCCGACCCTGTAAATAAAAGGAGAAAATCTTATTTGTCAAGTGCTTTGTGAAAAATAAATAAGTGAATATTATAATCAGTTGGCTCTGCAGAATGAGCCTTTCATCCTGCAGATGAACTTCGAATTCCACCGTCTTAGACTGCAGCTGGTGACAGTCCTTATTCTGGTCTGCAGGCTCAGTAAACTCACTGTAGCGGCACTTGAATCAGTAGTCACTTTCTGCAGTTTCCAGTTGGAGTGACCCTCCAGTTCACAGCAGTTCTGCTTCCACTCTCAGAGAAAGCAGAAACCACATTGCCACAATAACAACCTGGACACTGATTGCAGATAGTATCATTTACTCAGACAATTAAGGGGGGGGAAAAAGCTTGAATTGTACTTGGATAATATATTAAGTAATCTTCAAGTATACTTGGTAAGTATACTTGAAGTATACTTGGTAACTCTTAATATGTCTGGGTGGCCCACCAAGGTAAAGTTTATCTGTGAGGAAACGCTTATCAGTTTGTAGGTGAATTTTTATCTTAAATCAAGATGACTGTGCTCACAAAGTCAACCTTCATTAATGTCTTTAAGAATTGACTGGTACTAGTCTTACTATAATCAAAATTAATAATGGATAATGTATAATGCATGGACTGTGCACTAAAATAATTATACTTTGTAATGTGAAAATTGCACTGTCCGCAATGCTCCTGATGCATTCTTAATGCACATGTCGTTACAGAAGCACACAGTGTTTTGTGGTGCAGGATATTTATTTTTGGACTGTAGATGGCAGTCTTGTTGTTCCCTATGCTGTTTTTCTAACCTAATCATGAAAAGTCAGCCACCATACTACTAATGATTTCACGGATGGCACTTAAAATGAATTCTGTGCCAATTTAATATGACTGGTTGGTTAAAAGGAATTTTTAAAAACATTTTTAATGTAATGTATTTGGAATAACAGTAATAAATGTATTTTTTTTTTATTCATATTGTAAATGGCTCGTTTTGTTTTGTACTGAGGAGAGTGTTAAAAAAAAGGCAAACAAAATCTGTTAATCCCTTCGTTGAAATGTTGAGCTCATAATGAAGGATTCATGTTATCAGTGTAGGCCTGGTTAGGCAACAGTTCATTATTCAGACTGAAAGTGACTCGGGTACTTCCTTTGAGACTGAAAAACACCTTTGGACGTGTGAAGCTGGGGTGCTTGAATTCTATCTGGGACAGAACAGCTCTTTGTACAGCCGAGATGACTGTCAGTGTTTCTATTAGGTGCGCTTCTCTTTATTCGGAAGGGTTTGTTTCTTTCTCAGTCAGTTTGACAGTGATTTCAGCACTGCTTGATCTATAATAAAAATAAGATGGAAAAAGATGCAGCCACACACAAAGCAACAGAAATTCCTTGTACTGACATTTTTTTTTGTAGATGTAATTTGACTGCATCAGCTTTAGCTACACTGAAACTATTTTGAAAGGTTTTACTCCCAGCTCAACCAGAACTTTTCACGGACAGAAAAAATAAATTCTGCTTTCTGTCTGTCTCTCCTTCTCTCCCTCCCCTCTTATGTTTTCCTGCAGATATATCCAGCTATGGATATGGACAGTGCCAGTTCAGTGGTGCTGCAGGCCTTAACCCAAGCTACCAGTCAGGACACAGCTGTGCTCAAGCCTGCGGAGGAGCAGCTCCGGCAGTGGGAGACCCAGCCAGGCTTCTACTCAGTCCTTCTGGTGAGGGGATGATATCAAAGAAGAGAAATAAAGTCTACATCAAAACCACTAAAACTAATAAATAAAGATCTTAATGGGGTATTTTGCTGAAAGTTAGATGCCACCGGGTTTAATTTATCTGCTGAAACGTATCATTTTAGGGCTTCTTTGTTTTCAGATGGATGGAAATATTTCTCTCGGCATTAGAACAGGACACTGAGGAGTAAGATATTTTCTGTTTTAACAGTTTGTCCAGTCACCTTCACACGAAAGTATCTAACAAGTTTTTTTTCTTTTTTAACCACATCAACTGTCAATATGCAATATGTGGTGACAAAGCTGGTAAACAATGCCCTGACCGGCACCTACCACTTGGTGTCTTTTCACCACAAAGCCCTTGTGGATCCACAGTGGATCCTCACACATTTTTGTTTGCCGTCTAAACCATACAATACAATACAATACAATGAGATGGATTTCACTTTCATCTCTCTCTGCATTTCGTAAAGAAATTGGCTCAGGTTGTCTTTTGCAAGGCTATGCTCGAATGATTATTACATTCATGGAACAGTTTATTATTTTCCTTTATATTTGCCAATAATACACTGTAGATTTGTGAGACAACACTGCATGCTATTTCCTTTTCACGTTGGAAGTCTCTCTGAAAATTCCTTTTGAAACTACTTCTCCACGATGTGAAATATAGTGAAACTAACGATAGCTTTTGTTGTCGGTCTCCTCTCGTAGTCCTGTTGCATCTTTTACAGTGACATGATCTATTCAAACATTGATGATATTTGTTGATGTTACAACAGTTACTGAATGAGCCATGCTTCTTGCACAATGGGTACCATGAGTGAGATCTAACAGTACATCATGTAATATTAGATGCATTAGGTTAGACTTCCTTTTTTAACCGTATTAGAAGAAAACATTTTCACAGCTACTTCGATAATTTGCAAGATGACACCCTATCTAGTTATGCTGATGCATCCATGCACACTTTAGTAACCTTTAGTAAGTCACAACAACAATTAGTAATGTGTAAGTTTGTAAAGACAGCTGTGTGAGGTGAGGTACACAAAGTAATTTGTTGTTAGCTTCTGATTATTCCTGTCTTTATTTTGTTTTTTGTTTTTTTTAAGGCAATAAATGTAGTTACCACTGTTGTGCTATGTGACTAAAAATGCTGAGCTCTCTCCCTTTGGAGAAGCATAAGGATGGATCCTCCTGATGATGATGCTGCAGGTATTGAATCAGTGCTGCAGTATTAAATTAATGATGACGCTGATGAAGGCTACAAGCGGAAACGCGCTGCTTAAGCAATAAAGCTCTTCTGTATACTCAGTATTGGGAAGGTTACTTTTAAAATGTATTCCACTACAGATTACAGAATACATGCTCCAAAATGTATTTTGTAACATATTCCGTTACGTTACTCAATGAGAGTAACGTATTCTGAACACTTTGGATTACTTAATATATTATCATGCTTTTTACAACTACATGAATGTACTATTTTGTGATTTATTACTATTACTGAAGGCTACTCGCCATACCAATACCAACTAGATTTTTAAATCTTAATATAAAATGAGTAACAGTAGGTGAACATTAGGTAAGGATGCACTTTTTGCAGCGATCTCGTATAGAAAACTATTCCGTGTGCGTATAAAACAGGTCCGCGGCTCCGAACCGCAGTAAAGGGACCTCTGACTAATACGTCGGGTTCCGTGTTGGGCTCGTAGCCAAAAACTAGCTTTACTTTGTTGTTTGGGTCAACTTTGCTAGCGAGAGACAGAGAGAAGCGTTGAAAGGCTGCTCCACCAGAACTTATTGTTTCGGAGGAAAACACGAACACAGAGTACAGTCGAGTCTTAAGAGCTTACTTAGAACTGGGCTACACTGCCCATAAGGCTACGTTCTTTAGGGCTATGCCTGTAACACTCTGCCTATTGCTTTCATATTAAATCATTTTTTGTACAATAATTTTTAATTATGCGGGCCGCAAGTGGGGGTGAAATGGGCCACGAGATTGAGACACAGGCATTAGAGCCTCTTAATATGTGTTTTGTTTGGGTTTCCACCGGCGTGGAATTACCAAAAATAGAGGGGACAGCCTAACATAAGAAACAGGAAAAGACCGCCGTGTAATCCTTTTAATTCAACAAAGTAACTGTATTCTGAATACCACCTTTTTAAACGGTAACTGTAACGGAATACAGTTACTCATATTTTGTATTTTAAATACGTAATGGCGGTACATGTATTCCGTTACTCCCCAACACTGTGTATACTACAGGTGTTGCTGGAACTTCCATCTCTTTAGTAATCAGTTAACTCAGGAGAATAACTTTTAGACTTACCAGTCACATTGTTGGGTACAGCACTTAAACTGATGCTACTAACGTAAATACCTAATCAACAAATTATATGGCAGCAACTCAGTGCAATTAGGCATGTAGACATGACCAAGATGACCTGCTGAAGTTCAAACTCAATGTCAGAACAGGGGAAAAAAGGTGATTTCAAGTGGCTTGGCTTGGCATGGTTGTTGGTGCTAGACAGGCTGGTCCTAATATTTCAGAAACTTTATAATATCCACTGAACAGCTGCTCTCTGGACAAAAATGCTTTGTTGCTGCCAGAGGTCAGGGGAGATGGCTTCACTGCTTCAAGCTAATAAGAAGACCACAATAACTCCACTTGTTACAATCAAGGTATGCAGAAGAGTATCTGAACACCCAATACGAAGGTGACACTTGCCAGCTAAGAATAGGAACCTACAGTTCACACGACATCACCAAAATTGACAATAAAAGGTTGCCCCATACTTTGGGCCCCTTAGTACCAATTCAGCATTGTTTAAACACCCGAGCCTACCTGAGTAATGTGGCTGGCCATTTCCATCTCTTTTTGACCACACTTTGTGTGAAGGCTGTTTTTGTTCTCATTTTCTGATGGCTGCTTCCAGCAGAAGTAATGCACTCAAAGTCACAAAGGTCCAAAGATTTCTTTTAAAATATAGCACTGTACTTCAGTGGCCTTCAAAGTCATGAGATCATAATCCAGCATAGCACCTGTTGGGTGTGGTGGAATGGGAGAGTCACATCATTGATGTACAGCCAACAAATCTGGTGCAACTGTGTAATACTATTGTGTCTGAGGAATGGGGTCACGTTGTTGAATCTGTGCCACAAAGAATTTAGGCAGTTCTGAAGTTTTTTGTTTTTTCCCAAGTGCTTTTTCAGCAAAACAAGGGATTTTCAACATAGCATTTCTAAAAATACTAGTTTTCTTTAGAAAGCATAAAATATTTGTATTTACACACATTAACAGAATTATTTAAGAAAACTAAAAATTACCAGTGGCAATATTATCAGCTCTCTGGAAAACTAAACTTTTTATTGAGCACAAAGCACTGCTGTGAACTGATGCGTTTTAATGCTTGAAGCTTGTAAAATCAAGTTAAAACTGAAGGTTATCTTAAAAACCAGTATAAAAACTTGAGGAAAAAATATGACACTAAAAACAAAAAGAAATCCGATTAAACTTGAGAAATAGAATTGTTGGTGCTTACATATAAGAAGATGGATATACAAAGTTATCACAGCGTATAGTGTATAACTATTGAAAAATTGAAGAGAGAGCCACACAGTATAGAACAAACCTGGCAGAGGTAGGAAGCAAAAGATTTGAAGGACTCTAGAAAGAAAACTAGTGAAAGATGTGTCTAAAGACCCCAGAACAAGTGCCAAGACACTAGTGGATGACTAGCAAAGTGTCAAAGAAGACGATCCTGCACAGAAATGGACAAAGAAAGGTTTGCAACCTTGCAGGAAACGTGTGAGACTTGTTTAAAGCTACAAGTCACAGCGGGCTGTTACACAGAAAAAAGGATACACAATACACAATTGTCTATTAGTAACAGGGAGGCTAGTAGTAATAGTTGACCCTGGTAGTTTTTGTAAAATAATAACAAGCTGGTTTTTTGCATATGTCATATGTATAGGACCAACTACGAGATTTCCCTGAGTTTAGTTAGGACATAGAGAGTGATGGCGAGGCATAAAGTGAAAGTTCCTCCTGCATGGAGGGTTTTTTTTTTTTTTTAAATTCCCCCCTAACATTATTGCTGTTCAGGGCATTCTCCAACAAGCTTGACTGAGTGAGCTGAGCAACTAACGATGTGTGAGACAGTTCTGTGAGCCTGTCTCTTCCTGGATGCAGTTCAGACTTGTGCCATTTTAAAAGTGATAAGTGAGTGTTACCAGAGCCAGCCAAATAAGATTGTAACTTTTATGGGAAGGAAAAAAATGGTGCTCATGAAACTGATGCATTCATATGGCCTCAGATTAATGGAGGAGAATGCACATCAGAATGTGACATTTGTTTCTCTCCTTTAATGGCCCATCATATTTGCAAGTGTAGGATGGCCAAGATGTTAACTTTGACCTTACATTGGAAAATGTGAAAGCCATTTTTTTTTTCTTGTGAACTTGTTTCTATATGGGTTTCTTAGTCTGGATAGACATAGGTACAAACTGTAGCATAATTGGTGGGGACATACAATCACAAGGTGATTTATTATTACGTTTGTAATACTGAAAATCACCACAAACTTTTTCTTTAACTCACTTTAAAAGCGTGTGTGCTTTGATGTTTTTTGGAATTGGGGGTGGGGTCATTTTGCTAGACCCCATCTCAAAAATCCCATCTTGGGTCATCCTTAGCTTTGAGTTCAGTGTTATCTCTGGAGTCACAGATGATTTAAATTTTCACGAGATGTTCCTGATACCACGGTCCCTGGCAATTAGGCCATGGTGTGCTGTGTGCGCGCTGTCTCATCTCATTTAGTATGATAGCGGTCTCTCTTAATCTCTCACCTCAGAGATGGTACAGAAGGTATCAGTAAATAAAGAGCAAGGGAACCAAACCAGCTGAATTACTGTTTCAGAGAGGAATCTGATAAGGATTTAGTTTCTTTCTTAACTTGCATAGTTAAATAAAAAACAGATGGATATTTTAGGTCTGCATCTAAGCAAAAGTAAAAGTTATGGTTTTTGAAAAATCATGTTGAAAAGTCATGTTATCTCTTAAACTTGAAAGGACTAAGTTTCCAATCTTTGATGTTACTGTTCTCTCTTTATGGAGCCTCTGCCTGTGCCGTGTAAGGAAGAATGACTTTACACAGCAGTATTTTCTGTGGTTACATTTTAAATGTCAGTGATTTTGGCATTTATGATAAGTAAAGCTGCATTAGTTTGGTCACTTGAGACATATTGTAACATAAAGTCAGTGTGACCTGGATTTTAATGGTGCTGTATCTTAAAGGGCTTGTAGCCATCAGAGTACTGTGTCAGTCCTACTCATTTGAGCTAACAAGGCACTGTGAGCTGAGCTGATTATATGTTTCTTTTCCACAGAATATCTTCAATAACCACATGCTGGATGTGAATGTCAGGTGGCTTGCGGTTCTGTACTTCAAAAATGGCATCGACAGATACTGGAGGAGAGTTGCACCTCAGTAAGTGTTTGCTTGTCTCTCACGTTCTCTGCTGCTATCAGCCTCTCTATTCCGCCTTTCCATTTTAGACCTTTTCTTTTCTCTCCTGCAGCTCATCGTTTCCTTTCTTGTCTCTTCCACTCCTGAAGCATGTCTATTCATCAGTCTTAATCTCTTTGCCTGATTTTGAGGCTTTATTTTCAAATCTTTTTGTTTCATATTTGCAGTTGCAATTTTCTGTTTTGTCACAGCCTCCATGTCCTCCATTTTCCCATTGTCTTTCCTTCACTAGTTTTAGCTTACATCTGCATTTCTCTCTCCACCACTTCTCACAGCTGCCATTTCCCCCCTTTTTTACCTTCTGTTCTGATTATTCATATCATTGTGATTTGATTTTATGCTCGGTTTATTCTTTTGTGTCTCTTTTGTCTGGTGTAAGATCGGATTTTAGTATTCAAAACCTACAAATTTTCTTCGGGTATCTGACTAGCTGGCTTTTGTAAGGTTTGAATGGACGTTTGCTGTTAAACTCACAAGAGAGGAGCTGGTTGGAGGTAATCGGTTCTGCCTAAGCACTTGTGGCCACTCTTTGACCGCTTTGCATTGTTGCAGTTCATTTTTGTTGTTGTTGTAAGTTTGGTAAGTTTTCTGCTCTTACCAAAGTTGATTCACTCTTGTCAGTAGTTCTGTAAACTGAATTTTATTTGGAGTGCTGTGGTCCGTGGATTATTGATGCGATTACTTTTGGACAATGCCATTTACCCAGGGGTTGGATAGTGTGTGACTCAGCACAATTCATGTGGTGTCAGTGTATGAAGTGTAGGCAACATGACATAACATTTTTGTTACAGCAGCTTACAGTAATAGACTGTAACTGAATTAGTTTAAAAATTGCTAAAAAAAAAAAAATCTGAGTGTGTTGCCAGATTTAGTTAACTTGAGGTTTTGAAATACTTTGTCCAGGTACATTTACAATAGTTATTGTTTCTAAGTCATTAGTAAAGGCAAGTTTTTGCATCAGTCCTTTAAATAAGCAATTATTGAACAGCAAGCCTTGGATTTTTGTCTCACTTTCTGAAGGGACTTTTAGTTACAGTACTGGGTAGAGTAGTAGATGATGATAAATAGTTTTAACAAGTCATTGTTAAAAAAAAAGCTAATGCCCATTTCCATCCAAAATGGTGTTACTAGATACCATTACAGGCCGCACCAACTCGGCTCTGTGTCCTGGCTCATTTTAGCATGACTGTGCCACTTGGAGCTAATAGTGCCGTCATCAGTGTTAATGTAACACCTGTGCTGCTGCTGTGACCAGCCCAGAAATTCTCCTATGAAAAAGGTCAACTTCCTTTTTAATGGACTTAATGAAAAAGCCTAAATTAAGATGGTACAAATGTAAAAAGTAAAGCAGATTTACAATCAAATAATAATCAAATATTAAAACTACAGAGATGAATACAGTTAAAAATATGACATTAATGGATAATACAGTAATTTACCTGTTTACAGTTACCTGTTCCTGATAAACAGATGTTCCAGTGACTTCAAATTACAACATAAAAACTTAAAGCTGTAGAATTCTTACTTAAACTAATGTTAAACTGATAAATCTATTTGTTACATTTATGCCATCCCTGGTTTACTGTCAGCTTGGAGAAAACCGCTGATCTCGATGCAACCAGAACCAACATTGTACAAACAAAAAGGACGTTTATGCAGAACAGGGTGATTCACATTTTTAGTTGGAGATCAGTTGATTTAGCTGAATTGTTATGAGTTAATTTTTTGGAGTTGTAATATAGTGTGCCCTAGTTTGGCAAATGAATGAATAAATGTTGTTAAAGTAGGAGTAAAGTAATTTGCTTGTAAAATCACTTAAATTACTTGTAAAACAATAGAAAGCTGGCCTATATTCTCCACTGTTGCTGAGGGAGTGACTCACTTGAGCAACCTGCAGTTGCTAGAGAGGTTTTTACACCAAATCTGCTTTTTGTTCTGCATTTATTCAAATGCATTTTTGAAAATACATCTCCCTGCAACATATTATGTGGCTGGAAACACCCACATAATAGCCAGAACAACCTAATAAAATTTGGAGTTGAGTGTTTCCCTTTCAGGAAATTTTCAGTCTGTGCATTGTGTTAAATCTTTTTGTGTCTCTCACTTGGTTGATATTTTCCCCCCTCAAATCATCAGATTTTCTAGCTCCTTGCAGACTTACAAGGACAAAATGGGGCTCAGGAGCATACTTGCTTACGTTAATATATCTTTTAATCTTTCATCCTGTATTTCTTTAAAGCTTGCCTCACCCCCGTATTCCCAAAATATGTGTGTGTAGCAAATCTTGTATTACTAATTCGCAATCTCCCTGCAAGTAATTTGACTTCCACCCATCTCGCTTCTCTTTCTGCCACGGGTTACAGCATGAGTCACTCCTCACGGTTCTTCAAATCAGATGCTTTCAATGTGCCTAACTTCAGCAGCAGCTGAATTAGAACAGGGTAACTCATCATAAAACAACATATTTTCTTGCATATTCACACAAATTGTGACTATTTTGTGCCCTCCAAACTATATCTGGTTTGGAGAACAGCAGTTTTATTCAAAGTTTACTAATTAATTAATGCATTTCACAGGATCTTCACTTAATAATGTAACACATTTAATTGATTTTAATAAATCCCTTACCAAGTTGGCTATTTTGTCATATTCATTATTGCCATAATATTAAAGTCTGTGATTTGCACGTTTAGAATCCAAATTGAGATAATAGGGGTCTCTTAGGATATGTGCTGCATTCAACAATGCCAGGGCGGCTGGCACTCGCTCCTCGTAATGCGACATGGTGGCTCAGTAGTTGGCATTCTCGCCTTCAGCTAGACAATTCTGGGTTTAAGACTTGGTCCTGTTTTATTGTGGATAATTTGAATGAATATTTCTGCACACTACAGTCTGATTACTGTGTCTAAGATCAAAATGAATTAAATAAATCTGCAACATGAGGTACATGAATAAAGACGTTGTGCAAAAAAGTAACAGTTTATCTATGTTAGGTCTACAGTTAATGTACAGTAGTATGCAAAAGTCTTGAGCCACTCCTCATTTCTTCATATGCAGTGATTTATTGAAAGGTTCAAATATACATGGAAGTACAGTATGGAAGGTCAGTATTTGAGATGACCACCTTCTTTATCACAGTCTCACCTCTTATGCAAGCTTTCTTATAACATCTTCAAGTAGTTCCCTTTCAGTCGATTCACTCGGTACAACACATAAGTATGGGATATCACGCCCTCGCGTGTCCTGGCTGAAGAAACCTTTATTCACGCCTTTAAGGCAGATGACGTGTGATGACACGCGCACGGCCCCGCCCGCACATATAGCCGCTGTCATCACAGTCATCCCTCAGTTCTTACGCTCTTCACCTCGCTGAGAGCACCTCTGCTGAGTTGGGCTAGCTAGCTGCTGCTAGTTAGCTCCGTTGTCTGCCAACTTGAACTTAGCTTAACTGCCCCTGTTGGTGTTAGCCTCCACCGCCCAGTTGGTGCGTAGGCTGCCCGCGGAGCGCTATTTTCAAGTTTTTCTTGTGCAGCGTTTCGCTTTGCGTTTTGGAATGGACTCCAAACCGAAGCGAGCAAAGCAGAAATCTTCTGTTCGCCCCTGTCCTCAGGGATGCGGTTTCTCTTTGCACGACAGCGACCAGCACGATGCCTGCCCTGTCTGCCTGGGGATCGTCCACGCTAGGAGAGCGTTGACGGAGCCCGAAGCCTGTGCGTTTTGTCGCCAGCTCCGGCGCTCGACCCTGGAAAGACGGGTGACGTTTGTGGAAAGAGTGCTGGGACGCTCGGCTGTCGCACGGCATGACCCTCTCCTTTCCGAGTCTGGAGCCCCGGCTTCGTCCGAGTCCGAAGACGAGGATTTTCCGGTCGATGTCCCCGCGATTAGCTGGGCTGACCACATGGAATATGTTGACGGGTTAGCCGATGACGAGCCGGAACCATGCAGGAGCGCTGACGGGCTTCAGCCTGGGTTGAAGCCCGCCAGCGCTCCCCAGGAAGACGATGACGTGCTGGACATCGGCCTGGACATCCATGGTTTGTCGGAGGATGAGCAGGAGAGCTCATTGTCGGCCCAATGTGCCGCCGCTGCTGCGCCGGTCGGCCACGATGACACCTCTCTTTTCTCCCTGTTTCGCCGTGCTGCTGAGAAGCTGCAGGTGGACTGGCCCTCTCCTCCACCAGCTCGGAAGCCGTCGCGGTTCGCGGGTTTTTTCCTCCCACCGGAGCCCGCAACGGCCAAAAACTGCCTTCCCATGTTCCCAGACTTTCTCTGCGAGCTAACAGCGTCATGGGACAAACCTCTGTCTACCCGCGTCACTGTGCCCGGCTATGGACAGTACATGGAATTGGACGGCGCCGAGGGGGCTGGCTTAGCTAACCCACCCCCTATGGAGCCGTCTCTGGCTGCTTATCTGGCCCCGTCCCATAACCATGGTGTCGGTGGCCCCGCAACTCTGCCGTCCAAGCACTGCAGATTCTCTGCCTCGCAGCTGGAGAAGATTTATCGGGCTCAGGCCGGCACTGCTCGCGCCATGAGCTCCGTCACCATGCTCCAGACGTACCAGGCAATGTGCCTGGCGGAGCTTGGATCGCTGGTTCCTGATGACAGCCCGCTGGCACCTCTTCTTAACGAGGTCAGAGTCACCACGGATTACATCCTCCGTGCGTCTCGCTGTGCAGCGCTCTCCCTGGGCAGAGGGATGGCTTCGACAGTAGTGGCGCAGAGGCACCTGTGGCTGACCCTCTCCGACGTCCCGGATAGGGACAGAGCTGTGTATCTGGACGCACCAGTGTCTGCGGCTGGGTTATTCGGACATTCACTTGAAGCCATTCAGGCTAGATTCGATCTGAGGAAGAAGCAGACGGAAGCTCTGCGCGACATCATCCCCAGACGTCAGCTCCAGCCCAAGCCCGCAGCTAGCTCTCACAGGCCCGCCGCTCCTCTGACGACTGGCAAGAGACCGGCGCCCACTGCTGGAGTGGGTGTGCCGCCGGCGAGAGCACGTCCTCCGGCCCGAGCTCCACGCCAGTCGGCCTGGAGCAAAGGCCCACCCTCGGGCCCCCGACGGGACCCGACGCCAAGGAGGAAGAAGCCTCAGCCCTCCTAGCTGTGGTTTCGAGTCGAGAAGGGGTCCAGCAGCAGGGAGACGCTGTTTTTACCCCTCTGTTGCCGCACAAGAGGTGCCGCTTAAGTTCTGTTCAGGTTGTCAGCCCCAGAAGGCGCTGCACTTTCCTATCACCGTCTCCCAAGCACAAAACCCCTGCACACAAAACCCCTGCACACAAATTGCCTCAGGTAACTCCCTGTTCAGGTGTGTTAAATGTTCAAGTGACCACATCGAGTGTTCCCGCTGTTTTTCATTGTTGTGCCCTAGAAAAGGTGCATCCAACAAAATGTATGAATGTACATGTTTCCATGTTACAATCAATAAAGAGTGTTGTTTATTCTCAAACAATCACAAATGCTCAGCCTGCAGGCAAAATGAGCCAGGTCAGGCAGGTGATGCAGTTCCCTGCAGACACACTGGGGGGCGACGACGCCCCGCCGACGGTGCTGCAGGTCAGCCGGCTGGCTGCTCACTTCCCTCAGTGGCGCGCTTGCGCCCCCTCTCCGTGGGTGCTGCAAACCGTTGCCATGGGTTACCGGTTGCAGTTCCGGGTCAAGCCGCCTCGTTTCCAAAGAGTCGTAAACACGACTGTCAACACCGAGGCAGCCATGATACTCAGAGAGGAAATACAGGCGCTATTGCAGAAAAGAGCAATACGAGTGGTCCCCGCTTCGGAGACAGACAAAGGTTGGTACAGCCGTTATTTTGTCGTTCCGAAAAAAGGGGGAGGGCTTCGTCCCATCCTCGACCTGCGAGTCTTGAACACGTATCTACGAACGTACAGGTTCAAGATGCTAACACTCAGACAGCTCTTGAATGCAGTCGGCCCGAGAGATTGGTTTGCGACAATCGATCTAACAGATGCTTATTTTCATGTCGCTATACACCCGAAACACAGGCAGTTTCTGAGGTTTGCATTCGAGGGCGTAGCCTACGAATACCTAGTGCTGCCGTTCGGGCTGTCGCTCGCTCCCCGCACCTTTACGAAATGTGCCGAGGCAGCGCTAGCGCCCCTCAGAGAGAGAGGCATCCGCATCTTAGCCTACCTAGACGACTGGGCTCTCGTAGCTTGCTCCAGAGAGCAGGCGGAGACACAGCTGTCGCTGGTTCTGTCACACATTCAGACACTGGGGTTCTCTGTGAACTTTCAAAAGAGCTCGCTAATCCCGAGTCAACAGATTACTTTTCTCGGTCTGGAAATATGCTCTCTTTCCAGCCGCGCACGTTTGTCGGAGCACAGAGTGGCCGCGTTTCATCGCTGCCTCGCTCAGTTTCAGCTGGGACGCAGACTGCGTTTCCAGACGATATTGCGCTTGTTGGGCATGATGGCATCTATGATCGCCGTAGTGCCACTTGGACTGTTAAAAATGAGGGCGTTTCAACGCTGGACTCTCTCTCACCGTTTGTGTGCTTCGCGTCACCTCCGGAGGAGGCTGCCGGTAACCGCGTCTTGCATGCTAGCTCTCCGTCCTTGGAGGGAGCCCAGGCTGCTGCATCAGGGCTCTCGGATTGGGAGGGTGTTGTTTCGCAAGGTGGTGTCCACAGATGCTTCCCTAAGAGGGTGGGGAGCGCTGTGCGAGGGTGCGTCAGTGAGAGGGATCTGGTCCGCAGCTCAGCGCCAGCTGCACATCAACCACTTAGAGCTGTTAGCAGTGTTCTTAGCTCTAAAGCATTTCCGTCCAGTCCTGCAGGGCCAGCATGTCTTAGTCAGGACGGACAATTCAACAGTGGTGTCTTACATAAACAGGCAGGGAGGAACACGCTCTCTTCCCCTGTTGCAGCTGTCTCGCTCTCTGCTGTTATGGTGCAGTGTTCATTTTCTGACTCTAAGAGCCACCCATGTCCCGGGCCACCTGAACCTGGGGCCGGACCTTCTCTCCAGGGGGGGTCCTCTGGTGAGAGAATGGAGGTTACACCCTTCAATAGTGGCTCAGATTTGGGATCTATTTGGCGAGGCGCAAATAGATCTTTTTGCTTCCAGGATAAATACTCACTGCCCCCTGTACTTCTCCATAATCGACCACGATGCACCCTTGGGCTTGGACGCGCTAGCGCACCAATGGCCAGACGTGCTCCTGTATGCATTTCCCCCAGTGGAAATGATATCTCCAGTTCTAGAGAGGGTGCGTCGGCATTCCCTCTCTCTGATCCTGGTGGCCCCTTGGTGGCCCGCGAGGTCGTGGTATGCAGAGATAATCAGCCTGCTAGCAGCGAGTCCTTGGCAGCTTCCTCTCCGCAGGGATCTCCTCTCTCAGGCGGGAGGAGAAGTGTTTCATCCGCGCCCGGATCTGTGGCGCCTTCATGCTTACCTGCTGAGAGGTTAAACTTGGTTGCTAAGGGTTTGCCACCTAGTGTGATAGCGACAATTCAGAGCGCTAGAGCCTCATCTACTAGAGGCTTGTACGCTTACAAATGGCGAGCCTTCGAGCAATGGTGCCAGGACCGCCATACTCTCCCATTTCAGTGCTCTATTGTGGATGTTTTGACATTCCTGCAGGAGCTGCTGGATAAAGGCCTTTCGTTTTCGACAATCAAGGTTTATTTAGCAGCTATATCTGCTTGTCATATTGGCTTTGACGGGGTGACACCAGGTGCTCATCCCCTCGCCATACGTTTTCTGAAAGGGGTTCGCCGGCTGAGGCCCGTGCTTAAGTCCAGTGTCCCTGCTTGGGACTTGTCTTTGGTGCTGGAGGCCCTTTGTAGCCCCCCGTTTGAACCCATTGAGTCTGTGGATATGAAATTTCTTTCATATAAGACCGCATTACTTCTCGCTTTGGCTTCAGCGAAGCGAGTGGGTGACCTTCATGCGCTGTCTGTGCATCCCGCCTGCACACAGTTTTCTCCTGATGGCCACAAGGTCGTATTGCGTCCAAATGCTGCCTATTTTCCCAAGATCATGCCTGTATCTTATAGCTCAATGGAGTTTGAGTTGCTGAGCTTTTGCTCCCCTCCTTTTGAATCTGAGGAGCAGAGGAGGATGCATTCTCTTTGTCCAGTGCGTGTGCTACGCACCTACATTGAGCGCACTCAGGATGTGCGTTTATGTGACCAGCTGTTTGTCTGCTTCGCTAATCCAAATAGAGGTAGAGCTCTGTCCAAACAGAGGCTGTCCCACTGGATTATAGAAGCTATCTCACTGGCATACGGCACCAGAGGTCTTGCGTTGCCCCACGGGGTGGGAGCTCATTCCACCAGGGGGATGGCGACCTCATGGGCTCTTTTTAGAGGGGTGCCTGTAGCTGATATTTGTGCAGCAGCTAGTTGGGCATCGCCGCACACTTTTGTGCGGTTTTATCGGTTGGACGTTACAGCCCCTTCGGTGGCTCATGCTGTCCTTTCTGCTGGGTCTACCACTCACTAAGGATGTGGTGGTCCCATTCCGGTTCGGTGGCTGCTCTGCGGGGCGTGTATATATGTCCCATACTTATGTGTTGTACCGAGTGAATCGACTGAAAGGGAACGAATAGTTATGTCTATAACTTCTGTTCCCTGAAGGAGAGGAACGAGGTACAACACAGGGTGGCCCCACTGAGCAGTTTGGCTCGGTGAAGAGCGGCTATCGAACTGAGGGATGACTGTGATGACAGCGGCTATATGTGCGGGCGGGGCCGTGCGCGTGTCATCACACGTCATCTGCCTTAAAGGCGTGAATAAAGGTTTCTTCAGCCAGGACACGCGAGGGCGTGATATCCCATACTTATGTGTTGTACCTCGTTCCTCTCCTTCAGGGAACAGAAGTTATAGACATAACTATTCGTTTTAACGAATAGTTCTCAAGCTTCTTAAAGGACATTCAAAGCTCTTCTTTGGATCTTGGTTGCCTTTGGTTTCATTTACTGTTACCGATCCCACACTGCTTAAATAATGTTGAGGTCCGGGCTCTGGGGATGCCAGTCAGTGACTTATTACGTCCATTGTGTTTTTTTTATTTATTTATTTTTATATATCCAGGAATGTTTTTACTACATTGGCAGGGTGTTTGGGATGTTGTCAATGTTGCCAATCTGATGCTTTCCATATGGTATTGCATGATGGATCAAAATCTGTCAGGTCAGGTCAGAACTTGGCTGGATTTTTTTGTTTCTGTTTCTCAACAACATGACCATCAGATACTGTTCATGTGCAAGAATGTCTGGCTGCTTGGAAGTAAGAAATGAAAGGTGGTTTAAGGTTTTTGCACAGTACTGTAAAAGTAAAATTACTGTGGGGCAAGATTCTTTTAAAGTAATACTGAAATACTGTACTCATTTATCTATAGACATTTTCAAATGTGTCTGTTTTTCTATATTAAGTGCTGCCTTTGTCTTTTTGTCAGCTTTATTGTTTCATCTCTCTCGACCTCTCTACTTCCTCTGAACAGCTTTTTGATTGGTTTGTTCGCAGTGCATTATCAGAAGAGGAGAAGACGTCATTGCGTGCTGGTCTAATCACAAACTTCAACGAGCCTGTCAATCAGGTGAGCAGGGAAAAAGGAGAGGGAAATAAACATGTTTGATCATTGTATACTAATGAATAAAACACTGATGTTGATTAAAGTGCTTTTATCAAAACCAGATAAGTTACAAAGGATCTGACTGACAGCATTAAGATTTTTTAGGCTGTCACAATGCGACTCCATAGAATGAGATTTGAAAGTGATGAAAGCTGCTAATTGTGCATACTGGGACATTATTTGATGTTGAAGTTTCTTGATAGACATTTTTTGGGGGGGCTGTGTGGGGAAGGTTACAACAAGCAAATAATTCAGGAATCAAGCAGCGTAATACATCTGTCTGAGGGGACGTGGAACTTGGCCCTAAATGATGGCCATCCATCTTGGTTTCTACAGGCTGTATGTCCCTGTGGGACAACTCTCGAACATCAGGGCTGATCGGGTCCATATGGCAAGCAATGAATACGATTTGGACACCATATGTCTCTCTAGTCACAGCCTCTTGTTGAGTCCAAATTTCATGAGGGTGCTTTATGCTTGTGCGTGAGAGAGTGAGTGTAACTTGTGTACAAATTGACTTACTGATGCTTAATCATTTGTGAGGATGCAAGTTTAAATACTTAACTGTGTACTGCAAGACATTCTGAGATAAATCTTTTATACAACCATAAGAACAAAAACTCACGCAAGGTTTTCACATTAAAAAAAAAAGCTATTTGGAGTGTGTTCAAATAATATAAGGAGCTTTAATTTTTATCATAAAATGTCCATTAAGTCTTGAGGTATAAAGTGTCTTTTTCATTTTGAGCTTGTTATTAATCTCGAAATATTAAGTGTCTTACCGGCAGTTTGTGTTGGAGTAATGAGTAGACTTGAGCGATATTTGCTCAGCTGTTGGGCTCAGTGGAAAGCCAATAAAAAAAAAATATGAGAAGCGAAGCTGTTACCAGATCATGTGATGCACATTGCAGATATAGCTCAGGCACAAGCGCTCTATTTTAAAAATCAACTTAATCCATGCAACTGATTCCCTATCTGTCACCAGATGCATGTACTATGTACACTGTGTTGATTTTAAAAGTTTGATATTCTGTGTCATATTTGTTCGAGCTACGTATTTTTAAAAGAGAACCACGTAATAAAATTCCCATCAAGTTTGCTCCACCTTCTGCTGTGTTTATGCTTTGCCCCTGGTCAACTTTTCTTTCCTGCATGTATTTTTTTTTTTTTTCAACAGATAGCAACCCAGATCGCAGTACTGATAGCCAAGGTGGCCCGTCTGGACTGCCCCAGGCAATGGCCAGAGCTCATCCCCATTCTGCTCGAGTCTGTGAAGGGTCAGGATGGCCTGCAGCAGCACAGAGCACTGTTAACCTTCTATCATGTCACCAAAACTCTGGCATCCAAACGACTGGCGCAGGACAGACGGCTTTTTCAGGATGTAAGTCCACAATATTAGCTGGTCCAGTGTTGATACAAAATTCTATTACAACCTTTTTGTTCGCCATTGCTTCTTATTCTTATTTGTATTCTTATTCTTATTCTTATTCTTAGCCATTTAAAGTGTTTTTGTTTTTTTTTTAGCTGTGTTTTGCTCTTTATACATCAGTTATATATACCTGAATAAAAGGTTATGTTAGGTAATCAAGTAAACAGTGAAACTTTCTGGATTTTTATACTTTGCAGGTTGCAGCCTCCTGCTCTCTGCAATATAACTTTTTTCTTTGTTGCTATTTTTTTTCCTCCTTTAGAAGATTTTGAAAATGAATAGATGAATACTAAGATTATCCTGAGACTTGCGTTGTTTTTTTTTTCTTCTTTTTTTCAGTTTTAGGTTTTGTCTCTAGGAGATGCTGTTTAGCTTCTGTTAGAAGCATGTTAAATACAAGATTTATAGTAAAAATATTCCCTTGTCATACATGACTCAAGCATGGTTGACTTGTTTAGAAATGGTTATCAGCGTTTCCGTGTCTTTGTTGATATTGCGCTGAGACAAATGAACTTTTGAGTAAGTATTTTTGGTGTTTCTGGTATTTCTGGTGAATACAGCGTACATTATACAACATTTTTCTTTCATGCTTGATTTAAATTTGAGTAAAAAAAAGGCCATTTGTGGAGAGAAGGATTTTAGAGGAATGAGATGATCAAGCAGAGGGAAGATGGAGACCAACAGAGGGTGAAAGGGACATGAGAGCAGTGACTGAGACCAAATAGTTGGATGCCAGGCAGAGGCATCCTGTATGCCAAAATTTCTGCCCTTAGGCAACACAAGAAACAAAGGCAGCCTGAGCCCCATTAAACAGTGCACTCATTTAATGATGCACTGACGACTTTGACACTGAATCTCCTCTCTTCCTCCTCTCCTCTTTTCTCCTCTCCTCCTCTCTTCTTCTCATAATCATGTGTATACTTATTCATACAAACATTTTGCTTATGCTGTAATTATATTCTCGGATAGTAATTGGATAGTAATTCTAAGACTGGTAACGCTGCTTATTTCATTGGGCTCCTGTTTAGTTTGGCAGTGTGAAAGATTAAAAGTATCATTGTAGTGTTAGAGGGCCATTAGGGAGAGGACTAATTCAGAAATTAGGTTCGCCTTATGACCTTACAGACCTATACTTAAAGGCACCTTAACAGTTTTTAATTTTTTTATGTTCTTTTTGATTCATGGGGTAGAAAATGCAAACGGCAAGGATGTACAGGTTTTTTTTTTACACAGATGTAGCACAGTGAGAAATAAAAAGGGGGATTAGAAGGTAGACTACAGTGCACCTGTCGACTGGAGTAGGTTGTTATATTTTTTGAATGTCTGTAACATTTGGAAACTGTGTATTGACGCTTTGATGCGATTTACCTGTTGTGCATTCACAGAATGTAATGAAACTGTAAAAACCCATTTAAACAATAGCGTATTAGTCTACTGAAACACCAAGACTGAGGAAGTCATGAGAACAGTATGAAGTTGTTTCCTGAACTTGGCTCATCACTTTTAGGCTCCATGGGTTGGATTAGTCTGGGATCTGAGGAATGGAAAAGGACAAGCTGTAGAGAAATCTCTCCAAAGAAGAAACTTGCCAATCTTGCGGTTTCTCTAAAGAATATATCAAAGCCTATGCTGTGCTGTCAAAGTAGGGATTTCTCTTTGAACAGCCGAACATCAACTTAACCACTGATTCTCAGATTTTTCCCACTTGACTCTTGAGTGTTACCAAGAGCGCACAGTTCCTCTGGCTAGAAGTTGCTTGCTTTCCTTGTTTGATATATGGTGTTCACAATTTTCCACAGAGTAATTTTAATGTGGGTGTCTTGTTTATCTTAATCAAATAGCAAACACTTGACTGTTATCCCACTGCAATGTTATTGTCAATTTTGAATAGTTCATGAGATTTAATGGTTAGAATCCCCCCCCCCCCCCTTAAAAAATTCAACGCTTACTCTCTTCCTTTGGCAGATTTGTTGGATGTTTTAAGCAGACATTGTCACACTTGGCTGATAGAACTGAGTGCTTTTATCTACCTCTGATGATCTTGTTTTGCATCTACAGGAGGCTGCTATCATGGGGGGGGGAAAGTGTAATTGGTTTGAGCCCAAATAATACTGAGACTATAATTGGAAGTTCATTTGGAGCTAAATTAGACCTGTTATTCACAGGTCCATCTTTCCTTCCTGTTTGTTTGAGTGTATCACCAGCAATTGAGTTTCTGATGTTACATGTAGGGACGCGCCAATTTAATGGCCGCTCGTCAACACCGACCTTGTTGTCACCATATCAACAAATAAAATGACATTTTCTGATGTCAGTGGCCGATGTTTACCTGTGGTCACATTAATTTACTGGCAAAGTGATCAAAGATGGTGTGCTGAAGGGATATTTTTAATGTTAATAAACCAATAAACAATAAAAAAAAACAGGTAAATAAAAACAAAAGTAGGGTCTTGTACAAAGCTACACTCATATTAGCCCAGAATTTCTTACGCATTTATGTTGAGTGAAATGCCCTCAAATGCTTTTGAGACCCAGATTAACCCAGGTGTGCCTGACCAAAATGTTAATGTGTATGTTGGCAGCTGGCATCGGGCATCTACAGCTTTGCATGCTCCCTGTGGAGCCATCACACAGACTGCTTCCTCCAGCAGATCTACGCCAGAGATGAGGCTGCGGCACTCAGCTCGCTGGAGAGGACACTACTCTCTCTTAAAGGTAGCAACACTTGCACAGACACATGCACGCATGCCACAAACCTGCATTATCATGCAAAGACATGCAGTCACCTATTAGCACAACATGGTAATATAATCGTCATGATCCCACCATTTGATTAAAAACATAGATAATTGAACATGCAGACATGGAAGTATTAATATATGCAGCTACTTTGTGAAACACTAATTATGAGGAGATGTTGAATATAGTTAATTTTTAATTAGTGAAAATCCTGCATTGTGATGTTTTTGTGCTCCTTTTAGTGCTTCGCAAACTGACAGTCCATGGATTTCAAGAGCCGCAACAGAATATGGAAGTAATGGTGAGTCTCAAGTTATTTCAGCTGTGGCTGCTTTAGTACCTCTCATATTTGGGAAAAGCTGATATTTTTCTGTTGGTGTTTTGGGTCAAAAACGACTCCAATCACAGCGTGCAAAATATGGATGGGCACGATGATTGAAAGTGCCTTGAGCCTTGTCTCGGTTCAAAGAGTCAGGAGCTCTTCTCTCACTTCTAGTGTGAAGAAAGTTCGACTCCATGAAACTGTTAATTCAATTTAGTTTAAATCTGGTTTAAAGAAAAATCTTTAGCATGTGCCTGGATAGGGCTTTGGTTTCCTCATGGCTCAGAGTTAATGGAATCATTTGCACAAACTGTCCCAGTTCTTTGAACTCCAGTTTCATATTCTGAGTATCTCCTGTTTGGTGAAAGAATAATAATGAATGCTGAACAAGAATAATTGATAAACCATGTTCCTGGTTATTTTTTAAAGGATTAAGTCTTTTTGAATTTGATTTTAGCCAAGAGAATTCATGCTTGGAATTTTAATGTATTTTAGCTACCAAAATAAAATGGAAAACATTTTGGTGCATTTACCTGTTCTGTACCTAAACGAATTGTATCTTGAGCACATTGTACAGTCCTATAATGCTGCTAACTATACTGATGATAATTATTTTTTTTATCAGATAACCTTTTCAGTATAGCAAATTGAATGCACTTAGGACTAAATTATCTACTAGTGCAGTGAAACAATAGATATAAACCTTTAGGCTTACTGATTTAAAGCTTTCAGGTGCTTCTTAACATTCAGTGAAGGTAAGTGCTCTTGAGGGTCTGAAAAAAAAAATTACCTGAAATCACTATACTGTGTATGTAGGCAAGTGAAAAGAACATAAATGAATTCCATGTAAAACTGTGATCAGCAGTATTTCTTATTTTCCTGGATTTATGCTTTTTTTCACCTAAAGGATGCCACCACTGGTATAACCTGTGGGCTGAAATATATAACAATATAGCCTCGGACATATGTGACCTCATCAGATTTTTCATTAAAAAACAACAACAAAACAACACGTAGTCTCCTACAATTTCAAAACGTCTCAGTTTTTGTTTATCTTCTGTGAATTTTAACTCGTAGTAAAATGTACATTTGTTACATATTCATACACACAGTGTGATTAAATTGACAGATCCCAAACTGTTGTAGTTTTGTTCTCTGGTGTTTTTTGAAAGCACTGAGTAATCATCTATGGTACAGGCTGGAAAATGTTAGTGAACCTCTGTGTTAATGACTTCCCCAAAAGCTATTTGGAGTCAGGGTTTCCAATTAAGTAGATTAGATTGGAGGTGCGGGTCGTATGTTGTTGCACTCTGTGAAAGTAAAGGCAGTCAGTAACAACTTTGACATTAAAGAAATGCTTGAAGCTATCCAGAATTGCTGGCTATTACTAATTTATGATATACATATATATAGGTTCTGTCAATCTATTAAAGCCAGAACAACTGAAAATTAAAAATAAATGTTAGTTGCCAAAAGGGAATTCAGTTTGTCCTTTTGTCTTTGATACAATGTAAGTCGTCACAAAAGGTCAACGAGTCATTAACATTAAAAATGTGCTCAGTTGTTGCTGTGCCGTTTCTGTCTTTGTGCTTCTGCTGTTATGTTTCTGTCATTTCTGATTTTTATTGCTTTATTTGTTTTTTCCTGCTTTTTTATGCTTGTAGATGGCAAGGACATTTTTATGACAGAAAAAAATGTTTACTGCGCCCTGTTTCTCCACTAATGAGACGACAACTTAGCCTCCAGGCTGAAGGTTATAAGATGGTCACAATATTTTCATTAAACGGATGTTTGCCTCAAGCTTTCACTGGTTATTCCAGCTCATTGTAGTGTTTTAAAGTAAATATTTCATATTTACTTTGTTGCTTTTCTTAGTAATTACTACTTTAATAGTTGTCATTCTTCTGGTGCTGAATAAACACAGGAATATGCCTACCTTGAATCTACTTAGGCAACCATGTTTTAATATAACTCACTATGTTAAAATCAAGTTCTATAAAAATATTAATATTAGGCTCCAAGTGTGCACTGTAAGAAGTTGTGTAATCTTTTAAAAATAATTAGGCGTTCTTCCACTTGTGGATTGTGAAATTGAAGGTTCTCACAGAAACAAGTAAGCAACATAATGCCATTATGACTAAGCACAGAGTAACTATCTTAAACTGTTTAATGCTGTATTTACACTTGGAAAAACAGTGGTTTGAAACTGACATGACAAAAAGGATTGCCATTGTGTGCAATGATCTTGTTGCCTTTGAAATGATTGCTGAAAAGATGGGGACCAGGTCTGCAACTACTCACCAGGTGCAGTCTTGAAAGAGACTTTGGTGCATCAACATAGCAATAAAATGGCAAGAAGATATAATCAGTCTCCTATCAGTCTGTTATAAGATTGCGATTGAATGGGGTCAAATTTGCAATCTGCTTGTGATAAGTAAAATTTGTAAATCTGTTGTAAACATGTTGCCGTCTACATACGCAGAAGTTCACATTAACTACCACATTAATTACTTACATTCAGAGTCCAGCCAGAGTCTTGTAGATCTGAAAGAGAATTCCCTCCTCTGATAGTGATGTAGCTGCTGTGGATGGAGAGTTATCTACAGAATGATATGGGCACTCAGCAGTCTTGCATTTATATAGGAATATAACCGGAATACAACCAGTTGGCAACCATTTGAGTCGACTCCTCTGTTGCACAGAGATGCGTCATAGCCAAGTTGCGCTTATTGGAGCAGACTGTCTCACATTGATTGCAATGTGTTGGCAATGGCAATTATTATTATCTGCAATGGCAATTATTTGAAAAGCTGTCTGAGAGTGATTGCAGTGAGTCTGAGTCAGACCCTTGATTGTTTGGAGACAAAGGAAAATGTTTCCTTTTTCCAACATTTTATTCCTTTCTTTTTATTGGACATAACTTAAAGTTAATGTTGGGAAAAAATGAGCTGATTCAGAGTGGGTAATGTCTCTTAAATCAATTTAAAAAAACAGTTAATAAGAAATTACCCTATTTTCTCAATAGAAAACTTAGTTATTCACTCTTTTGCCATGTGTTAAGCTTTTTACCCCTCAGCTCAAAAGACTGATGGGAAATTGTCACTACCACGCCGGCGGGCGGCATGGACACGCAAGTTTGTGAGTGTGATAACTCAAGAATAAGTGCACTGAGGAGTTTCAATTGATGTCCTAGGTGTGTCTGTTAGAAGGCTGAGGGGTAGCACTGGCAGTTGCCAGTATTTTTTAAATTTTATCTAGTAACAGGAATCTCATTTAAATTGTTTTGAATGTTTTTAGCTACTGCTCCATGTTTTTTATTTAAGTTTGTCAGAGAGTTGATGGTTTATGGATGTGTCATGCTCTTTTATGTATTGATTAGTTCTTTAAGAATTTGATGAGTTGTCACCTCTCATTTTGCTCTTCCTTTGATGATGGGTGTGATGATGAAGAAAACCCTTTTAATTCATATTGCATGATCTAATTTCCAGTTCCCTTTCAAGGTCATGTTTCTGTCAGGAACTGAAGTGAAGTGTCTGTAGGTTACTGGGTTGCTTGAGTTGCTTCATTGATTTTGATAGCTGATGTGTGTCAAATGTTCTATAACAAAATAATAAGAATCGTGCTATAAGATGAGCCTGAAATTATGGGTATAAAGGACACCTTTTATATGCTATAACTTATGTTGATTGAGCACCCTTTTCGAATAATAATAAAACTGTAACCCTTGAAAATTTCTAGTTTTTTTTTTCTTTTCTTTTTTTTTTTTTTTCTTTTCAGATTTTAGGTCATGAGTAACAGATAAACTAATGCTGCTCATTCCTGTCAGTCTACATTCTAGACATTAAATTTGTATTGTTTTGCTCAGACATTATTATTACCCAACAATAGTTATGAACCAAAAAGACTTTTTTTTTAATATGTTGTGACACTCGGTTGTAACTATGTCCTCTTCTTATGAAGTTATGAGGGCTCAAAAATACTCAAAAAATAAGAAAAATGAAATACAGCAAAAATTCAACCCATTCATAGCTTGATGTTATAATTCTGCATTGTTTCATTAAATATACAAAAGTTATATACAAAAAACAGTTAGCCACTTATGAAGTGGTCAGGAACTGATTGACTTTACATAGAATGATCCTAAAAGGCTTGGTTAGTAGGTCTTGCTTGCGTGCTCATTGTATATAGAGACTAATTTCTTTGTTCTCCTCATACAATAGTGTGCATTTGCTTTTGCTTCCAAAGAGCAAAACGAAGCAGTGTTGAGCAATAGTTCTGCAGGCTTTGTGAAGGTCTTTGAAAGTTTTTCTGTGGACACTTTATTTTTTGGTCATTTTCAGTCCAGTCCTTGTACCTGACCATTTTCAGAGGAAGTATTTTTGTTAAAGCCACTTAATGCTGACCTCTGAATCATTCAAGCATTAAAAAAACCCTAATTCAAGGGATCAACTAGTGTTGTGCTAGACGAATAAATTTGATTTGAGTTGTCTACACATGACAGATAGGATAGCGAAGAACAAATTTTAAATTGTATCTTTTACTGAAAGCACATAATTTGTTCCCGTTTATTTAGTTCAGTGCATAAAACCCCCCACCAAAGATGACAAACTAATATTTTTGCACCAATAAGGTGATTCCCAAAGAGCAATTAGCTGAAAACATGGTATATCATGGCATGGTGTGCAGTGCCCTAAAAACAAACAAACAAAAAACTGGATCAGGTGGATGATAAAAGAAGTGTCAGGCCTAAAACTGAAACCTGAGAAATGGATCTGACCTTTCAGATGATCCATCTACTGTTCACTGAAGCTTCAACAAAAATGGTCTCAGTTGAGGGGTGATAATCAAGAAGCCATTCGAAAGGAAGGGAAATAGGCAGAAAAGGTTTGAGGTATGACAAATTACACAAGAACTATACTGAAAATGAGTTCTAACTGGCAACAGGTCTTATGGAGTGATAAATGCAAACTTGAAATTTTTTAGTTCAGATTGTTGTCAGTATCTACAGGGGAGACCGAGAGAGGTACAGCACTGAGTGTGTACAGTAAAACACAGTGGAGGCTTTGTGGAGGATCCACCATCAAATACTATCTGGAAAATGCTGTTGGTAGGCAATAGCTTCATTCTTCAGCATGGGGATTATCCTAAACACACTGCCAATGTAGTAAAAGCATACCTGCATAGAATCTCCTTGCCTCCTGGTAATGTGCTAGTCGTAAGGTTAGTGGTTCGATGGCTGGTTGCTCCAGTCTGTATGATAAGTATCCTTGGTTGAGATACTGAACCCGAAGTTGCTCTCCGATCTGTTCATTGGCGTGTGAGTGGAGTGTTAGATAGAAAGCACTTGGGTAGAAAAGGATTGAAAAAAAGTGCATGTATAAGTGGGTGAATGAAGCAGATTGAGCGCTCAAGTGGATTAGGAAAGAACTATATAAAAACCAGTTTGGTGCATAAGAACAATGGAACACCACTCATCCTAGATTGGCCTCCCCAGAGCCCAGACCTCAACATCATTGAAGCAATGTGTGATAAAACCGACATAGAATGGAACAAAAGGCAACCAACATCCAAAGAAAGCTTTAAATGTGCTCTTAGAGGTTCGGAGAACTGTCCCTTAAAACTACTTGAAGACTGTAAGAAAACTTGCATAAGAGTTCAGGCTGTGTTGGAGAATAAATGTGGTCATCCCAAATATTGACCTTCAAGCTCATTAGAAGTGTGCAAGCTCCCTTTTTCGCCTTATAGACTACATTTCCATTTGTGTACGTTTTTTAAGACATTGCTGTTCCCATTTCCCTAGCAAAATTTAAAGGAACAAAGAGGTGGACTGATACTTTTGCACATTACTATATGCCATTGATTTGAGTGTCCAGTGTATTCAAATTCCACATTTTCAGAAGAATGAGCTGTGCAGCCATCTGTTCTAAGTTGGCACTTCCCTTGAACTCTGCTTAGTGTGTCACAGCCCTATGGCATCGTTTATGGAGTTCATACTTGTGGTCCCATTAAAAAGCTGTTTTACAATGAATCTCTTTACACATGACATGAGCGTTCTGAAAAGATTACTTTTGTTTTCTTCTCACCACAGTGGCTGCATTATTGCAGAAATGCAGTGAGTTGGAAAATACTGTCTCTAAGAATAAAGAACATTGTCACTCTGCACACAGGCTGCCACAGTGATGAATTGTAAAACTCATTTTGCAGTTGATAATCTTCCTGGCTTGATTGTCAAACAATCACTAAAAGAGTGAGGATGCAATAGAATTTCAATAGAGCTTGTTCGACATAGACAAAAAACACTAAAGCTGGATGAATAACATCCAGGAGCTTTCCAGCATCTTGGTGTCACTCCATTCCAAAAAGTTATGCATTAAAAAAGGCACATTCACTTGTGCCATTGTAAAACTGGTCTGTGCCCATATACTTGATCACAGAGCTAAAACATTCACTACTTAAATTGCCACTCACTGCTTTTCCCTTAGATCTTTTCTCAAAGCGAACTAGCCTATTTGACACTCATCTGCCTTTTTCATCTCCTTCTCACAGTACTGCTGACATACCCATTTGATGACTATCACTCTGTATCCATTTTCCATCTCTGTTCATTTTGCTGACATTTGTTTGCTTTTCTCCTCATCCTTGTGCATTCTTCCCTGGCATTGCTATTAGCCTCATTTCCCTTCCTCTTTAGTTCTAGAATATTTTTTGACATGGCTGATTTGATTGAAAATAATTTTGCACCCCCTTTTCACAGTTTGTAATTTCCTACATGCTCCATTTTGATATCCCCCCCATGCACCTTGCCTATACCCCTCTGTCTAAATCCCACCATGAGCATATCGAACGCTTGCTGTGAACCGTGTTCTCTGTAATTTTCCGCACTGTCTTCTGTGCTCCACTTGTGACCCCCCCGTTTCTTCACTCACTCTTTTTAGGACCTTTAGTTGTTGACTAGACTGTGTTGGCTGAATGCGTGATTAATGCCACTGCTGTTGACCTCATGGCTGCACATTATTGCAGAACTAAACAGTTGTGTCTCCATCTATCATCTAATTTCCCATGCTAAGCCATGACTATACCAGGCTACAGAAAATTGATTCTCTTTCATACCGAGTAGCTGGCACTTTTATTTTATATATACTCCTGAGTAAAGCTGCAAGCGTCCCCACCTACACAAATACCAAAAGTTATTCCCTTGTCAGTATATATCCTCTTGGGCAATACGAATGAAGCAATCATCAGTGATTCAAATGCAAAAATGTCAGAGATTAAACTTTATTTCACCCTCTCTTCCTTTTTAGGGCTTCCTGAATGCAGTGTTTGAAAGGCTAAAACAGTTCTTGGAATGCTGTGAGTATATGTTGCTTTCTTTTTCCTTAAGTATATGATTGTAGGCTTCACACTTCAGTCAACGTGTTAGTGGTGCTTCATGTAGTGCATGCAGAAGGCATTTCCTGAAAAGTCTCCGATAATTTATAATTTCTGAAGTTAGGTGGTCGAATTGAAAATGAAAAGTTCAGAGAGAATCATCCTAACGGGCCTCGTTTTTCATTAATTTATATTCTGAAGTATTGGAACATGTCTAATTACAAGGTTTTTTTAAAATTAAAAAAATAGTTTGAATTAAAGACGCCCTAATCTATGAATATTTTATGTCTTGAGGAAAAAAGTAAAAGACATCATGAATTGTCTTTGATAATCATGTGCGTGCACATGTGAACATAAGTTCAGAGTATAAAAAAAGCATGACATAATCCCACCTATCAGCCACTCCAGTCCTATTCTTTGCCTCTTTTCCTTGATAATATGTTGTTTTAGTTGTGATGATAGTTCTTTACTGTGTCGTTTTTTCAAGGTTTTCCTGACCTATAGTTTTATATTCTGGTTATGAGCAGCAGTTGAATTTAAAACAGTATTTCTTTCACTTCACAAACTTTAAACTCAAAAAGCCAACATTGCAATTTAATAGTGTATTTATTGAGTTTCAACAGTGCTGCTCAAAACAACCTGAGGGTGAGTAGAATGTATCCTGTGTTTTACTTAATCACAACCTTTGAGTGGGGACTCCTTTTGATGGAAGGTATTTGCAATTTTGGGCCACATTATTCTAGGTACTAAAGTGTCACAGAAATTCATCCAGGAATTTAGAATCTACTTTTAATATAATCTCCAAAGACCCCTTTTTGGTTTTCTTTCATCTGGATCACGATGGGCCTGTGAGGTGTGACTACACGGTTGTTCACGATTAGTCTGTGATCAGCAGACAAAAAGCCTGTTGCTTCTTTGGCAGAAATGTGCATTTTTCCATTATTTTCTATTTGATAATAAAAAGTTTCTGGCTCTATGGACAATAAACCATGAATACTAATATTCCCTCCTTAATACTAGAGTTGACGTGTACTTTAGCTATTGTGTAAAGAAATGGGAAGGGTCCGGAGTGTTAACATTTAAAAAGCAGGGACTTTCTTGTTAACTAGAACTACAGCAAATGATCTTAGTCCCTACAGTGTATACTGCTTAAAAAATAGGGGAACATATTATCATTGCATACCACAAAGTCAGTTAAACTTCATGCACAGTTGGGAAGCACAAACAATTTTGAATCCATTTTAGCTGTTTGAAAGTGCCAGAGACACAGAAAGGGCAACATCCAAGACAATATCCAAGACGGGAATGATTTTGGAGGTGACCATTGATCTTATCTGTCTTGACTTTTTTCTCTAGTTTTTCTTTTAGCAAGTCCTAGTCCTTGTACTACTGATAGCATAAGACAGTATCTGCAGCCCATTCAGGTTGCACAAGTAGTCTAGCTCCTCCAGAATGTACATGGAGCCAGTACATGGTGTTGGAAGAAAACTCGCTTTGTTTCCTAGCAGTTTCAGGGGAGTAGGACAGGGTTGTAGAACGGCATCAACCCAGCTCTACATCAAAAGGTGACAAAATGACTTCTAATGTCCATGTTCCTGACCAAACCGTCAGAAAAAGACTTCATGCAACACTCATGAAGTCCCAACATCCTCAGTGGGACCTGTGCTCACAGCCCAGCACCATGGACGTTGGCCGCCTGTTTTACCTAATTGAAGTCATGGCTTCTGTCAGAACCAGACTCCGTAAAGTCTTGCTTATGGAGCCATTGATTTTCTTGTGATGATCAAGTGTTCCCTTAAGTTTTTGTGAGCAGTGCAGTTCCATCAGTTAAAAAGGTTTCTCATGCCCTTGTGCTGGATTTCTATCCACTGGGAGCTACTTGGGTCATTGGCAGCTGCGTAAGCTTACTTTTCTTCTCATCTCACTGTTTATGGTCTCTTTTTCTTTTCTATAAAAGTTTGTCATAGCATCCAATCAGTTTGAGATAAATCTCAGGCACAACTCCACCATCTGCCGTAGCAGCAGATGTTGAAAAATATCATTAGCAGTATCAGCCAGTACTATCACTTCTAATATTCACCCTGCTGATGGCAGTGGAGACAGGATCATGGTCCTGTTGGTATTTTAGCCTGACAGATAGGGGAAACGGAAAGACAGCTCAGTGCTTGTGGTGAGAAATATCAGCTCTGCACAGTCTGATAAGGTCAGCTATATACACTGGTTTCTTGGGGACAATGTTTGTGGTCCATTCTGATGTCAGACTCTTTATCTTTGAGGTTTTTACTCCAAGACAGATCGCCTGTCTATTTTTGTCAGTCACTATATTCTTGTAATATACATATATTTTTTTTTCTGAGCTGCTTATCTTTTAATAACAGTGAATAAAGGTTTAATTCTTCAAATATGTTTCTTTGCTTAGTTAAAGATATTTTTGATCGCTCAGATGGTTCCTTAGTATGTGGGTGACTTTGCAGATCTAACATTACCAACTGTTGCATATCATCAGAGAAACATTGGCATGAGCACGAATTCAGTTAGAATGCAGTGGGCTCTGAAAATTTGTATGGATCAAGAATATGTGGCCAAAAAGAAGTAAACAAAGCAAAATTTACCTATTTTGCTTTTTTAGTGAAGCTTTTGTCATTTCAAATTAGTACATGCTGATGGAAGTTTAAGTGTGTATGAAGCTGAAGGAAACAATGACCTTGCATGCTCACAAGTGGTTGGAGGAATGTGTGAGACTGTTGTTGGCAGAGCTGATTTCAACAATGAGTTTGGCAAGGATGTAAACTATAGAGGACATCTTTATTGCCTCTAGAATCATGAGTGGTTTTATGGAGCCAAAATTTACATCAGAGGGAGCGAGTCATTTATTTTCTAGCTTTTATATTACTGTACTTTATTATATGCATCAGCGCTTGTAAAGGACTCATGGGATTATCAGAGGGTCAGCAAGGTGTAGTGGGCATCTGACTTTAAAGAAAAGGAAGTCTTAGCTGGAGAGTCAACTTTCTTGCCCCCCTTTCTTTTCTTTCCGGTCTTCCTTGTACTGCAACTATTGATGTAAATGGCATTGTTAGCTCACTTGGGACAATAAGAGCAACATGTTTTTGCAATTTTTTTTTCTTCCCATCAGTCTGAGATCCTTGAAAGGGTTTTCCCCTATCTCTTGATAAGTAAAATGTCAATTATGTTTTCTACTATCGGTTAAAAGCATCTCTTTTTGGTGTATTACAACTTGTAGTGATTTTAACTCATATTCCAAGTTGACTGATGAATGTGTTCCTAGGTATTGGACATACTGCTGTTTATTTTGCACATATGAGAATACCATTTTTATGCTGATGAAATTGTATTTGTTGCATAGATGTCACTGGAATTAAAATATACTTTTAAAGATATTCAGACCTGGATTTTAATATAAAATCATCCTAAGTTCTTAAGAAGCAAAAATGTGAATCTGACTGAGAACCTGAGGAGACCATACACATGCAGTAGGAACTTTCAGTCACAAGGTAGCCAAGCCATAAATCATATCTGCTTTGTTTTAATCTAAAACATTAATTTATAAAGTGAATATCAAGCATCATTGGGAATGACTTAAAAGAAGCGGTTGTTACTTTAATATGCATTAGGTAAATGTTTACTAAAATCAAGTGCACCAATTGATGGGCATTAGAAATTATAAAGACTTCGGACACTTACTTATTTGCTTTTCTTGTCAGACTTTGAAACTTCTTATGACCTTTATCATGATTATTTCTAAATCCTCAAACTGAAGATCTTGCTTAAAAATTTAGATTTTTTTTGCCTTCACAATAGAGTAACTCCTCTATAAAAAATAATGCCACTATACTGCCAACACAGGATCTTTAGAGATGATGTGTCTGTTAATGTTAGGTCGCTATCACTGTCATCTAGCAGGCAGTCTTTATCTTTAAGGCTTTTCTGCCTAAGCTCTGAGATCTTAAACATTTTTATTTCAGATGCAAGTAATAATCTCTTAATCAGTGAAGAGGTTGGCCTTGAAGTGGAAAATACTAGGGGAATGGGGAAAGAGATTTCTTCTGTGGTGTACCTTAATACCCCTATAACCTCATCGCTGATCCCAAAGACGTCATAAGTAAATTCTTCCAAAATAAATACATCTAACGACTAATTCGGAGTGATCAGGTTTTCAGTTTTTTTTCTCCTCCTTTTTGTCATTTGTGCATTGAATATCCAGGATTATAAAGCTCTTAAAATTTTTATCATTGCTTTCTTTCTTTTTTTGTTTTTAAAAAAAAGAGTTTAATAAGAGTTGCAGATGCAGTTCCTGCTTTCTACCTTTTAATCCGGTATCTTTCTTGGATCTAAATGAAATGAGTTCCAAGAATGCTGCATGCATATGTTCAGTGTAATACTGCTTCAAGTAACAAGGATGTGTGATTGTTTTATGTTTCAGGTCGCCAGGTTGGTTCGGACAGCACATGCAGAGAAAAGCTGGAAAAGACCATCATTTTGTACACTAAAGTTGTGAGTTGACCCATCTATTAATTTATAATGATATAAATGACTGCATTACTTGTTCATGAATAAGTTGTGCATCCTGCCTCTGAGGCTAGCCTGTTATAGCTTCTTCTTTAAAATATTTTAATTTACCACTGTTTTTATGTATCTGTCCTTGTGTTCTGTCTACTCCTTCCTCTCACGTAGTTGTTAGATTTCCTGGAATACCATCCATGCGCATTTATACCGCTAATCCAGCGTTCCCTGGAGTTTGCTGTTACCTACGTGTTCACGCCTGCAGGAGAGGGAGTGACCTTTGAACGTTTTATTGTTCAGTGCATGAACCTCATCAAGATGATTGTAAAGAATGATGCCTACAAACCCGCCAAGAACATTGATGGTAAGTTGTGAGTGTCTTGGGGAAAGAGGAGTCTGAAGGGTTGGAGAATAACTGAAAAATATACGCGATAACACTAAAAATTAAAATGATGCTTTAGGTAGGTAATAAACATTTCATTTTAGGTTTGTGATTTAGAAGTCAGCAGAAATGCCACAAGCCCTTGAATACGCGTCACTGACAGTGAGTTTGAATAGCACAGGGCTATAACGCCATCGGTGTCACTGTACTTTATCGCAGATCCATGTATTTTTTTTTTTCTTTTTTCTTTTCCCAAGCTGTCTGAGGTTTCTAGTGCTTCATTAGCAAATGGCACAGCAGTTGGTCTTTCTTCTGTCAGCTAGCATAATCTCTGGGGTTCCTTACTCGAGAACTTTCCCATTCTAACAATCCAAGGCTCTGGGTTTCATTCGAATATCTGACTGTGTTGTTGTGTCAGAGTTGGTTATGACTTCAAGTTTACTTTCCTATAACAGAGAAGATAAATGAGGAAGTTAAAGGGCTGTTTAATATTCTTCTTTTACTGTAACCTTAAATCATGCACAAATTAATACAAAATAAAAAATGAGCAACACAGTTTTTTTTTGTTTTTTTTTTGCCAGAAACATTATTAAAATGTATTACGATTTTGAAGTTAATGAGCAGACAGCAAAAAAATTTGTCACACTTAAGGATAACTTCAGCTGCTCCTTGCCTAAAATTAAGAGATTTTGCCTTGCAGTCCTTATTTATATTTAGGAATCTTACGTACTAAATGTCTGTAGCGACAGTACTGATATAATACAATGTTTGGATTGTATTAAGTAACAATATTTTGAAGAGAAGTGTCTGTGTTTGTGATGACTTACGACTGAAATGTTGTCTTTTTCCTTTATTTATTGTTGTATCTCTCCATCCTTCAGACAGTAAACCAGAGAGCCTGGAAGCTCACAAAATCAAGACGGCATTCTTCACCCACCCCACACTGACAGAGATTGGACGTCGGCTTGTCTCACACTACTTCCTTCTCACAGAGGAAGAGCTAGCAATGTGGGAAGAGGACCCTGAGAGCTTTGGTAATATCACATCTACAAATATGCTCGCAGATTTGAACTTGTATGGATTTTGCAATGATTTTTTTTTTTGTGTATTTTGAATTTTGAAGTATTAGGGAGAATCTACAGCATTAGGTAAATGATTGATACAATCATATGACCATATTATATTAATACCCTTAATCCATAAATTGGACAGTTTGCAGATTTAAAGCAATTTAAATCAATACTTTGTGATTTATAATACTTATTTTTGATTCTACTTAAAACTGTCAATTGACATAATTTATAGGGTGTAGCTCTTGGTGCGCTTTTGTAGTTATAGGCAGCATTTGAGATCTTGATATATTTTCAAAACATTATAGTGTCCTCACAGGCTTTATGTAATGACACTGACCACTCAGACATAACACTTCATAAAGCTAAAACCACAAGGGCCCAGTGTGGGAGTTCAGTCTGTTGACATTTGAGTCCAATTTTATAGTCAGTCAGAGCCACATACTGGAGTGTGTGCGAGAAAACACATTTGCAATTTCAGGGCTTTGTCATGATATATATGATGTTTCTGTTGCGCAGTGTCAGCCATCACCTCCTGATCAACATTTTCTAATAGATAATTATTTTTTGTAACTGTTTCAGCTGTGGAAGAGACAGGTGGTGACTCTTGGAAATACAGTCTGCGGGTAAGTATATTTTTATATGTATCTATATATATGTGCAGAGAAATGGTAAATTAATAGGGTAGCTGTGGCTCAGGAGGGTAGACCAGGTCATCCACTAATCAGAAGATCAGTGATTCAGTCCCCTCTACCAGCACATTCATGAGCATTTATGGATAGGTGAATGTTTTGCTTTGCTTTGAGTGCTCAGTTAGAATAGGAAAGTGCTATATGAGTACCAGTACTTTGAACTGTTACATATATAGCACACTGAGTTGGTTTGGAAGAACAGTCCGTTCAGTCTTATGCTCAAAAGAAGAAGGAAATTAAACATTTGCCTCATCATACAAAAAAAGCATTAGAGGAATAAATAAAGCAAAATAAATCGATCCCCTGTGTTTTTGGGTAAAACTGAATGTCGAGAACAGACAGAAATCTATTCTAATGTCTGTCTTTACAATAATAAAAATGTAGATTTAAATGATCATAACAGCCAGTTTCATTTCAGTTAATTGCGGCGGTATTGTTACATATTTCTGTGTGTGCTGTATTTTCAGAAATGCTGTGCAGTTCTGTGGTGGTTGACTGTATACATTGCAGCATCATAAAACATTTAGTGGTGCCTGGAGTTTTAAAGGTTGTCATGAGTCTAGTTAGTTTTAGAGGCTTATCTTCAGCTGTTGCTGATGCATGACAAAATCTTTTATCCATGGTCCTATTTCTTCTCTATCCCCCTCCTGTGTTGTGCCCCATTCCACTTACTTTCATCACTTCAGATGACAAACGTCTGCCCTGCTGTTTCTTTGAAGTACAGTAACACATTCTTTCAGTGAACTCCAAGCCTTGTACAAATTTTTATTCATTTAAGGCATGCAGCAGCAGAAGAAAAAATGGCATTATGGTCTAAGAACTTATTAAACATCTAATTACTTCATAGTTTTGAATTCTTCTAGAAAACAACAATTTTGTGAATTTTCATACCTTTTAATCATCGGTGTTCCTTTCTGATAGTTTTTTTGTTTGTTTGTTTTGTTTAAAATGCAGTGCTATAAAACTGAATGCCTTAGAGGATGATTTTATTTATATATTTTGGAATCTAGTAACTTCTGAATTCACACATCAATTCATACATGTGCATGGCAATTAATTATGAAGCTTTTCTGTTTTTGAGAGAAGTTAGTCTTAAAATAGCCACAGATACGCTCATAGCCTCAGGATCCACAAATGTATGCTGCAACTGCAATGTATCCTGATTTAAATGGATTCATATATAATTTCAAAGAAATTTGTTAGGAGTCCACGTGACACTTTTGTTTTTTTTAATGAACAAAAGAGTTTGCTGCTTTTCAAGTAGAACACTTACTTTTAAAAATTGTACATTAAACTCTAAATGTAAATATAGGCTAAAATAACCAACCACTAGGCTTGGTGGCAGACTTGTTATTTTCTCAAAACTTATTTGAACAACTTTTTAGCACATTGTGAACCTCAAGACGGATCGTTTCTGTATCAGTTAGAATCTGTTTTGTTTGTCCTATGGTCGTTTTTCTTAGTTTTTTTCTACTTTTTTCACCCGTGTGTGGGGACCCAGAGCAGGGATCCTTTGTTTACAGTAAGGATCAGCTATTAGCGCTGCGTCGCACAGCAGTACTGCCGGCGGACAGACCCGACATTCCCAGCGAACTGAGGAGGAAAAGACGGGGGTGTCGTGCTGGGAAGGAGTGCCGTCGCCCGAGAAGGAGACGTTATCGACCATCTCTTCCTTCTGTAATTATTGGAAATGTACGGTCTTTGCACAATAAATTGGATGAGCTCACGTCGCTAACCTGGTCACAGAGGGAGTACCGGCAATGTAGCATCATGATGCTAACGGAGTCGTGGCTAACACCGCTAACTCCGGACACGAGTGTGACACTACCGGGATTCCAGCTGCTTCGAGCGGACAGGACAAGAGACAGCGGTAAGAGGAAAGGAGGGGGACTGGCAGTGTTTGTGAATGACAGATGGTGTAACCCTGGGCACATCACTGTAAAAGAACAACTCTGCAGCAGAGACATTGAGCTGTTAGCCGTTAGCATGCGTCCGTACTACCTGCCCCGGGAATTCTCGCATGTTATCGCGATAACAGCGTATGTCCCCCCCTCGGCCAACGCGGATGCAGCCTGTGACACTCTCCACTCAGTGGTCAGCAGACTGCAAACACAATCTCCGAGAGCCCTCCTCATAATATCAGGGGACTTTAATCATGCCTCACTGGACTCCACACTGCCCACCTTCACCCAGTATGTGACCTGCCCAACCAGAGACAATAAAACACTGGACTTACTGTATGCCAATGCTGAAGAGGCATACAGTTCATCACCTCTCCCTCCCCTGGGCAGATCTGATCACAACCTGGTGCACCTTGTCCCTGTGTATGAGCCCTTAGTGCGCAGTGAGCCACCAGCCACCCGCACAGTACAGAGATGGTCGCAGGAGAGCGAGGAGGCTCTTAAGGATTGTTTTGTGACGACCACGGAGAGGACATCGACAGCCTTACTACATCCATTACGGACTATATTAATTTCTGTGTGGATAACACCGTACCTACCAGGACTGTACGGTGTTTCTCCAACAACAAACCTTGGATTACCCCGGAAATTAAAGCTGTCCTCAAGCAGAAGAGGAGGGCCTTCAAATCCAAAGACAAAGAGGAGTTGAAAAGGGTGCAGAGAGAGTTGAGGGGACTGATAAGGAATGGGAAGGATAGCTACAGGCAGAAGATGGAGAACCAGCTTCAGCAAAATAACGTTGGTGAAGTCTGGAGAGGCCTCAGAACCATCTCGGGCCACAAACATCAGAACTCTCTGCCTGGGAGGGATGTGAGGTGGGCGAATGAACTGAATCATTTCTTCAACAGATTTGATTCAGCCATGAGGCAGTCTTCAACATCGGCTGCAGACTCACCCACCCCCACTGCTGCTGTTCCACCTCTGACACCTCAGACACTTCACACCTCCTCTATTCACCCTGCTCACTCCTCCCCACCCCCAACAACAGCATCCAATACACAATCAACACAAGGCTCCAGCCTGTCTCTCTCAACCACCCAGGTTAGGAGGGAACTGAGGAGGATTAATGGCAAGAAGGCAGCGGGTCCAGATGGCATCAGCTCGAGGGTCGTCAGGTCCTGCGCGGACCAACTGTGTGGTGTGATGGAGCACCTCTTCAACCTGAGCCTGAGCCTGGGAAGAGTCCCACAGCTCTGGAAAACCTCCTGTGTTGTACCAGTGCCAAAGACTTCACGCCCCAAGGACCTCAACAGCTACAGGCCGGTGGCTCTGACATCCCACCTGATGAAGACCCTGGAGCGGCTGGTCCTGGCTCAGCTTCGGCGCCTTGTGAGCTCATCACTGGACCCACTTCAGTTTGCCTACCAGCCTGGCATTGGAGCGGATGATGCCGTCATTCACCTCCTACATTGCTCCCTCGCTCACCTGGAGACCGCTGGGAGCACTGTGAGAATCATGTTCTTTGATTTCTCCAGTGCCTTCAACACTATTCTTCCCTCGGTTCTGAAGGACAAGCTGGAGAACTCTGGAGTGGACCATCACCTCACTACCTGGATTTTGGACTACCTCACCGACCGACCACAGTATGTGAGGACTCAGGGCTGTGTGTCGGACAGGGTCGTCTGCAGTACGGGGGCCCCACAGGGAACGGTTCTGGCTCCGTTCCTCTTCACCATCTACACTGCAGACTTCTCCCACAACTCCACCCAGTGCTTCCTGCAGAAGTTCTCTGATGACTCTGCTATAGTCGGCCTCATCACTGATGGGGACGACAAGGAGTACAGAGGACTGACTCAGGACTTTGTGGACTGGTGCCAGCTGAACTACCTCCAGATCAATGCCAGTAAAACCAAGGAGCTGGTGGTAGACTTCCGCAGGCACAAACATCGTCCACTGCAACCACTGAACATCCAAGGTATGGACATTGAGACTGTGGACAGCTACAGGTACCTTGGTGTTCATCTGAACAACAAACTGGACTGGACTCATAACTCAGACGCCCTCTACAGGAAAGGGCAGAGCAGGCTGTACCTGCTGCGGAGACTCAGGTCGTTTGGAGTGGAGGGCCCACTCCTGAAGACCTTCTATGACTCTGTGGTGGCCTCAGCCATCTTTTATGGTGTGGTCTGCTGGGGCGGCAGCATCTCTGCTGGGGACAGGAAGAGACTGAACAGGCTGATCCGCAGGGCCAGCTCTGTTCTAGGATGCCCTCTGGACCCAGTGGAGGTTGTGAGTGACAGGAGAATGGTGGCTAAGCTGTCATCCCTGCTGGACAACATCTCCCACCCCATGCATGAGACTGTGACAGCACTGAGCAGCTCCTTCAGTGGGAGACTGCGGCACCCACGGTGTGGGACGGAGAGATTTCGCAGGTCTTTCCTCCCCACTGCTGTCAGACTCCACAACAAAGACTTTAACTGATCATACACACACATCCACAAATGTGCAATAACACAAATGTGCAATAATCTTTCTGGCACTGTTGTATTTTTCACTCTGTTGTATATAGTATTTGTATTCTATTTTTATCCTATTGTATATTTTATTCTATTTTATTCTACTGTATATAGTATTCTATTTTTATTCTATTCTGTACAGTTGTGTACTGTATTTATTCTTATTTTATTTTATTCTAATTGTCCTTCATAACTTTTGCACTGTCCACTTCCTGCTGTGACAAAACAAATTTCCCACGTGTGGGACTAATAAAGGTTATCTTATCTTATCTTATCTTATGAAGCTGATTGAAGTACCGTGTGAGAGGACCGGTTATACTACCAGTATACCAGTTCTCACTAATATTGTGGCAAATGGCATGTTTTCACAAATGGCACAGACCATGACCTCTTTCTTACACCTTTTTAATATGCTTTTTTTTAACCCAGTAAACTAATGAAGTCGTCTAGGCCATTTCTTTATTGAGCATAGACACACACAAAAATCCCCCAACAGTGTTATATTGATTGTATTTCTATTGAACTGGGAACACAATGTATTGTTTATTTATGTTTGTCACACGTTTTTGTATGACTTTTGTTTTTGTCCTTATCAAATATTAATGCGATAGTTGCACTCCTCACCTTATCCCACCTCTAAATGCCCAGCAGAACCCAAGGTGCTGTTGAGACTGAAGAATTGTGATCCTATAAAAAGTAACTGTAATGACTTAAGCTAACTGTGATGCTGCATGTGTTAATATTCTGTCAACTACTTGTCTCTATTTTTATTTGTTCTAACTTATTTCTGTATTTAGCCCTGCACAGAAGTACTGTTCCTGGATATCTTCCACAACTACAGCCAGACCCTGACACCAGTGCTGCTGGATATGGTTCAGAATCTCCAGGGTCAGTTTAAGCATTATACCTACAAATCACATAGTCTACTCTCATTCCAGTGAATTTTTAACACCTTGGCAACAAAAACTGTATAGGCAGGAGCCAGTCAATTGGGCACATTTAGCTAAAAATAATACACTCATACATCTTTATAATGCATAAATAGATTCCGTTTATCATCATTTTAGAGGCTGTTTGTGCAAATCATTTTGTAGCCTGATTGTGGTGAACAGTGGGTTTTGGGGTTGTTGTTTTTTTGGTTATTAACCTTAAAAAACAAAAACAAACAATAGAAAAGGCAAAAATATCCCAGGAGGTCCTTTCTAGGGGAAAAATTGCAAGTATCACAGAAACAAAACACAAACTTTAAGAAAAAGTCTTTTTTTAAAAATAATTTTTGTGCCAAGTAATCTTAATTTCAACTTTTTATAAAATAAGTGATTTTCTTAATGCATTTAAGAAGAAGTTTGCATAAGAAGTTGTATTTGTGTAAAGATTGTGTTGAATACGTCTGTTCAGCTGCAGTATATACCCTTACTCATGCAGCTGAAAGTAGTGAAATTGGCCCTGAGTCACTAATATTTGCATATAAATGTTCTTACAGTGTGGAAGAAAAAGTAAACACACAAAACTACCATCAGATTCATTGAATATTCTGGAGTTTGAGCCAATCGCTAATATAAGCAGTGCAGTAAGAACAGAGTCTGCAACACTTCCATTTCTCTAAATAAAGAAACATTAACTTTGGGGCGTTCTGTGCAGGAGAATTTCTGACAAAAAAAGAAGATAAAAAAATAGTGCCAGAGAAGGTTCAACTTTCCACAGTGTTTCCTCTGAAATGACAATGGTAAAAATGGGAAAGAAAAAAGCAAGGCTCAGGCTCCAGTAACAGAGGAGATGAGTTCTGTATCCCCTGAGACATGCACTGTGGCTTATATTGAAGGCAAAAAAAAAGGTCTGACATCAAAGTTTGTGTGGGGGGGGGGGCTACCAGGTAGACCAAAAGAATATGAAGGAAGCAGGTGAAGGTACTGCTCATGTATCAGCCCAAGATAAGAAACTCACTGCTGTTACTGAAACTCAACTGGAGTAACAAGTTATAAATGACATCATGAAGTGTTTTTAATTATTTTCATACACTTAACATAAGAATAAGATGAAGAGAAAAAAAGCATTCAGACAGCGCATTTGGTGTCATTGTGACATCATTGGGCATTGCATTGAAAAAATAAAAAGTCTGCTGTAGAGCTTTCTCCATGCCCTTTCATATGACTATATATATTACTTGACATGGTTTATTGTATCCCCACCCAAGTATCAGCAGTGTTTAGTGATAACTTGGAGTTTATTGTGGGTGTTGAGTAGCCCGATGGCTCATGGGAAGAAGATATTTTTGTCTTTATGATAATATTATAATAATAAATATTAATATTCTTACTTTTGACTAAATTTTAGGTGACATCAGTCTGGAAAGCTAAATTAGTATGTATATAAAATTATTAATGTTGTTGTTTGTGTTATTATTTGCTCATACACATGGTCTGAGGGAGTTTGCATAGTACAAACAAGTCTATTCACATCTATTGATGAATCACAGATTTAGTTAAAGCTGTGATTTTTAGCCCTTTAACATTCAATATTTAAGCTTAACAGTCAATATGAAGTCTGCTATTGGCTGTCATTACGTCCACCTTTCTAAACTCTCGGTCACGTACACGCAAATTTGGCACACTGCTCCTCATCTCATGGGGGTACTGGTGTGTAGCTCTTGTTCTCTTGCTGAATTGGTCGTGCTATTGTTCGCTTGGGTGGATTACAAGGTCCACTTCTGCCCTGTCTCTCGAGCTACTTTTCCTTTTAAGTGTCAGAGTGGAAATTGGTTTTGCTGGAGCAAGGAAAACACCAGTTTGGGTAATTCTATGGTTGAAAGAAGACATCTATTGATTTTGAAACCTGAGTATACAACTAGAGCGAGAGAACAACCCATCAAAATGGCTTAAGCAAGACCGATCTATTTGGAACAGTGTCTGTTTAATTTCCAGTTGTCAGTTGCATACCTTACATACATTCCACTGTCAAAGAACAATACTGGGACAATAGATATGCTGCTATATTGCTTATTTTATTGATTCTGCCTTGTTACTGAAATTAAATCCAGTGTATATTTGTGTCTTTTCAGGCCCAACCAATGTGGAAGACTCTGTTCAGTTGCTAATGAAGGATGCAGGTCAGTCAAAAGCTCACATACTTTTTACTCCATTGTAATTATTACTCTGTCGTGCTGGGAGTATCAGAGTTTGACTTTTCTAACACAAAAATGTTACTGCTGCCAAATGGGTTTTTTTCTGAAATTCTCCGACCATATTCCCTGAACAATCTAAATAGTGTGAGAGAAAGGCAAAAGAATAATTTGAAGGATTTATATTTATGATTTATATGATTGAATTTAGATACTGATACACTTTTGAAATAAAATAGCTACAGGATGGTAAATGGCCTGTATTTGTATAGCGCTTTACTTAGTCCCTATGGACTCCAAAGCGCTTTACACTACATTCAGTCATCCACCCATTCACACACACATTCACACACTGGATGTGCAATAACCATTTAGCAGCAAAGTTACAGATTTTCAATAATCACGTGGTTACATTTTTATAATCGAACTTATTCTTATTAGTGTTGCATTCATCAAATCGCTCATGTTCATATCTTTTCATGCTGTTTTTTTTTTCTTTCTCAAGTTCCCCTTTTCTTATGGTCTACCACCTTTTAGTATTTAGAAGTCTTTGGCAGAACAGGGATCCTGACGAAGGTTTTATTTAATATACATCTAAATCATTGCCTGTTAAGAGTGTCTCTGCTTTATACCTGGAGATATCTTAGCAGTCCGTTGACGGATTTGAAATAGCATGTGGATTTTGATGCTGTGCTGTGGTCACAGCAGCAGTGGAGGACAAGTGTGGCTGTGGGAGCTAAAATTAAATACTGAATAAAAACAGGTGTCTTGAAAGGAATAAACAGCAAAGTAGTTTTAATATTACTAATATTTTTTTCTGATTAAAAGTTTAAGACTGTTTCGGAATATTTGTTCATCCTACAATATGTGATGATAAGACATTTGTCTTTTAAATACCCGACTTGTTGTACCATGACCTCATAATGACTTTTGTTTTCTCTACGTATATAGGGTAAGATTTTCTGGTGGGGCGATAAATTTTCGTTTCCTCTGGCCTAAATGTCCCTGCCTCTGCTAAACTATTCATTATCCCCACCAATAAATTATTCCTGCCTTATATAAATCATGTTATCTCCACCAATTAAAAATATAGGCTAAATTTGTATTCACTCCTTCAGAATATACAATGCAAAGAACAATCAAATCAGAAGTCTAAGGAGCTTGTTTTTGTTTAAGTTGCTTGAAGACGTTTCACCTCTCATCGAAGAAGCTTCTTCAGTTCAAATCAGAAATTTACTTTCATCCGCGATGGTAGAGATGACACTGCTTATAAGGGGGCGTGGGGTGATTGTTCCAACTTTTCATTGCAGTGCTGTTTCAGTGAAAACTACCACTAATTAATTAAAAGAGAAATAAATTGGATTCAGAGTGTCTGATTTACAGGAGTCTCGCCAAAGAAATGACACTCCCCCTCCCCCTTTTTTTGTTGGAGTATTCTTCCCCAACAAAAAAAAACAAACAACAACCCCAAAACAAAACAAGAAAACCAAAAACCTAGAAGCTTCTTATTTCAACTTGTTGAACTGTAGTTATGCACAGAGGTTGCCTTGCTGTCTGATGGAATTGCATGTCTGTGAAGAAATTACATGTCTGGTTTGCTGGCTTTGCAAGTGATGACAAATATGAGACTGAGAGTATTTGGACATATGAATCGTAATTATTCTACATTACACACGTAATAAATACTCAAACAGGCTTCACATTATATAGGGCCTCTTTGGCTCCTAAATTGTTCACAATTGTGACCCAGTGGTCCTGTGACAATCCCACACTGAAAATGAAATGCTGCTGCCCATGCAGGATTAAAAGGACTTTCAATCATTTAAGGGCACCAGCATTTCATTATCAGAGTTATTTAGGTTAGAAATGGGTCTGTTTTGAAATACCCAAAATTTAAAATATAAAAATAGTGTTTAGAAGGACAGTCTAGCACTAATGGAGACCAGGACATTACAATGCCAAATTGTTTGGGCAACAACAATTTACCAACAGCAAAAATGTGACGACATGCTAATGAAACAAACAAACAAACAATAGTAAAGACCAATTCCAAAGAGCTCTTAGCTGCCTTTTGAGACTTTCCTCCCTTGTCAGTAGTATATATAACCCAAATGTTTTTGTGATAAAGATTGCTACTTTTGCACCACTCCAGTATCCATCTGTACATCATATCATTAGTCCCGTTTTTTTTTCAAAATAAATTACAGAATATGTATCTAAAGTGTTAAACTCCTCTGAATCTGCTCATAGACACCTAGATGATTATATTTCCCTTGTTTTTGTTGGTTTATGGTTTTGCTCTTTGTTTCACAAGTTTAAATTCTAATATTCTCTTGCCCATATTCAGCCTTACATAATACAAGAGAATTAAAATAATGGAAAAAGTCTGTTTCTTTCTCCTTAAATCGGATCCCTCTCTCTTCGTTTTGTTTTTTTTTAATTAGTCCTGTTCTCTGCTTTTTGCCATTTCAAAATTCATTACTTCTGAAGATAAATTATAAATAGTAACAGTCACTATCTCTTGTATTGCGTGTGTTCTTTTATCCTTTTTTATATTATATTGTTCTCATTCTGTCACTCTTTTTCTAATCTCATCTTTTATTTTATTCTTTTATCGCACTCCTCTTCATTTTAGTCACCATTACACCAATTTCTGCCTGAAGCATAACCTATAGTATAATTATTATGTCTATTTTTCTATAACATGCACTCCTTTTTGTTTTGTTGTTTTGTATGTTAATATTTGCCTGCATATTTGAAGCATATTCAGCCTACTGTTAGCAGAATGAAAGCTTCACAACAAGCATTCATTTGTTGGAAACCACAGCTACATTCCAGTAACCCCAAATTACTCTACACCCACATTCACCTGACATGTTTTATCTTACCAGCTTCCAAGTTTCCTAATAACATCTCAAACTTGGTCAAGGCCGGCAGAGCCTGACTGGCTCTGAGCTCTGTGTAGCTTTAGCTTTAGCCATTTTGCTTTTATTCGTTTCTTTAAAATGTCCATGTTAAGTTGGATGAAGTTACATTTTTGTGACGGTCCCCTGCAGTTTAATTCATCAAATTTTGTGTTTTCACTTGCGTCAAAGAGCCTCAAGAGCTGTTTGTCTGTGCTGCTGTGCATGTGTTGCACAAGCATTTAACCAATGGTTAAATGAAAAGGTTCTTGTAGGGGAAACATGTCAGTCGTATTGTGAATATTGTAACCAGTGTAACTTTGTCTTTTTTCTCTGCAGTATACAATGCAGTGGGATTAGCAGCTTATGAACTGTTTGACAATGTGGACTTTGACCAGTGGTTCAAGAATCAGCTTCTTGGAGAGTTGCAAGTCAGCCATCACAGGTATTCTTTTTTTTCTTCTCTAAATATTCTATTTTTAATTGTTTCTTTTTTTTTTAAATGTATTTTAATATTAAAGCACGCACTAATGAAAAAAAATACCAGATCTAACTAAATTAGAAGAGGTTGACCACTTGACCGTGAAATGAGTTTTTGGAATTTCACTCTAATTATTACTGGTTAGATAAACATTAAACAATAAAATTATTTTTTGGCCTAAATCACTAATGGCTTCACAGAGGTAATATACCACACAAGTAATTTATTAGCCTTCTATAAGGATTTGTTTTTGTATGACATGGTTACTGAATTATTAAAAGGAATGTTGTTGTTGTTACTATTATTATTATTATTATTATTTTTATTTATTTATTTATTTATTTATTTGGGGGGGGGGGCTTGGAGGGGGGATACTTACCTTTTTTGAACATGTCTCATTTGACCACATCGGTCTCATTCAGGGTTGAAATGATAATAGTGAAGCAGCTTAGCAGTTCTTTTGTAATAGGTGTTTTACTGTATGCAAGCTCAGTTTCAATGTCTGTTATTTTGCATATTTAACACTCCTTCCAGTGTACTCAAGTTAATTGAGTATTAACCTCTCTCCAGCTTTCTCAAAGCCTCACAGCCTGTAGCACATTGAATGCATACAAAAAAGCTCATAAGTAACAAATACTTGGGATGTTTTTTCTGTCATGGTTATGTTAAAAAATACTGCTATTTTTCACATCACTTTACAAGCAGCAGACAAATGTGGACATCAGCAGCACTCAATAGAAAAACTTTTTTTAAACTGTGAAAGAACTCGGTAAGGGCTCTACAGACAGTCAGCTAAAGTTACGAGTTGCTACATGGATGGATTTAAAAGGTGTTAGAAAAGGGAGACACTGAGCAGAGGTGAGATGGTGTGGAAATGAAGAACAATGGAAGTGCCCTACACACACACACACACACACACACACACACACACACACACACACACACACACACACACACACACACACACACACACACACACACACACACACACACACACACAGACACACAAAACACAATCAAAGCAAAAAGCTTGCAGCGCTCAGAAGGTTGGTCACCGAGGGTTGGTGCTGACGTCACAGTGCATGGTATCTGATGTCACACTGATTCTTCCTCCACGCTATGCAAGTGCAGATAACCCCTCCACTTTTACCTGGGGTTTAATCTCTTTTTAAAGATTAATCCAGTCTTTAAAGAAACAATACAGAATGCAGTTTTACTCTAAGGGAGGATTTAAAATTTTGAGACTCCTGGGAAACACTGAAGATGAGTAAAAAAACAAAACAATACACCATTATGCAGTCAAATGTCAGCTCTGAATTTTTCTCAATTTTTTGTGCACTCATACATATACACATATTTTATTAATGGTGTTAGTTGCAGACTATTTGAATTACTGCACCAACCAGAAAACACACAAGTTGCAGCTTAACAAAGATTACCAGTTCATCATCTGACCAAATGTGAAATATCATCAAAATCCTTGCATGTTATTTATTGATGATTAGAAAATAATTATGGACAAGATTCTGTCAAAGAACAGTACACCTCTGACCTTTTGGGCATGTCATGAGTTTTACCTGATAGACTCTGTGTTATATTTTATCACAATTGGCATATAAATTCTTGAGTTGTGGTCCAAAACATTTTTTGCAAGGTCACAGTGGCCGTCTTTTAATCCACTTGAATGTTTCTTCCAAATTTTAAGAATTTTATCCATGGCCTTCCCAATAAAGGGTGTGGATAAAATTAATGAAGAGAGAGAGAGATAGGGGAGATGGAGAGGCACAACTTGAATCTGAAAACTCAGTGCCTGAAGCTACGGCTGTTGCTAGTGTAGAGGCATTAAAATTGATGCAAATGACAAATTGAAATTAAAACTGCAAAGTAGAACAGTAATTAGAAGCCAGTAAGAAATTCCCTTTCGGCTAAAACTCTGGAAACATGTCATATGCGGTGCTCCTCAGTTGCTGGGAAGTGGTGAAGCAATGAGTCTCGTAGTTCTTTTTGCACTACTGTGTGAATGCACAATCAAAGCAGTAGACTCTGCGGTATGACTAGCCAAAGAAGCATGACACTTAATATGTGTCATAAATTTTACAAAATGTGTCTGTGTATTTGTTTTTAAAATAAAATACTTTCAATGTTTCATGATGATGGTGAAAGAGTGGCACACAGTGGAACAGCCTGTTCATTGCTTACAATATAAATTCATTATTGTCTTTTATCTTCTCAGTAAAAATGTGATCAAAAAAAGACACTGGCCTTATCAATCAGTCAGTCAGTCAATATTCCGACTCATGGTCCACCAAAACAAAGCAAGTCATATAAAACACATCCTTGAGCTGTACTCGGATTCAGCAAAGCCAAGGTTAGTTACATCGAGGACAGCAGATAAACTTTTCAACTCTCATTGATTTCTTTGTGGTGTGCAAATGAAGCTGTGTTTCTGTCACATGGTTCCCACAGTACTTTGATGGGGCTTCTGAAGTGGGAATGTGTATTCATCATGGATGGTTTAAAACGGGACATGCTTGATGATCTCCCTTGGTGTGTGGAGTTTTTCTCTGTAGCAGTCAGAGGTTTTTGTTTTCAAGTGCTCATGCATGACTGCCTACATCTGTTAATGGACTTCATCTTTGTGATGCTTGTCTTTACACTGTCAGTATATTATCTTGGTTTTCAAGTTGCAATGTAGTATTTTATTCTCAGCTCTCAGTGGGGTGTACTAGAAATAAGAATACACTTGTGTAATGTTACTGCAATTAACTTGCTGTTTGTAACCTGCCTTATCACAGCCCGCTAACCCCCCTCCCGCACACATATGCACACGTTCCTACCTAGTTGATCTAAAGCCACCTGATGTTAAAGCTGTATATTGAGAACACTTTATTATGACTGCAATCCAAACACTTTAAACTTCCAAATATGTGTGATCTGCAGGTTTTTTGATATGCAGTGAATCTGAACTACTCATTTTATATAGTATATCTATACGATATGCACTCCATGGCCATAAAGTTGAAAGTCGCTGTTCCATACAGTAAAGGCCCACATTTGAAAGAGTTGTCACCCTTGTGGCGCTTACTGAACCACAGAGCCGTCGTGCTCTTGGTATCAAAGCTAACCAAGCAGACATTAGTGCTTTGCACAGCTCCCCAAGGTTTATAAGTGGAAGTTCTTTTTTTACTGATGCTGCTTTGAAGTTCACCCCAAAGGTGTGTAGGTGGATTTGGTACTGCTGAATTGTGGGGTCCAGATCATGAAGTGTTCTATTGTAGACTTGTAATTACTTGTAGTGGCCTGTGCCACCTGACATCTCTGCTTTGTTCAACTTTCTGTGATTTGCTACATTTTTGAAAGTATCACACCTTTAAAATATTCTAATAGTCCTTTCTGTTAAAGAACTGTATTGCTGCAATTTTTGATATTATTATTACTATATTTAATACCTGATATTTGTTACTAATTACATGTTTGTGCTTATGGAAATGATAATAATCACTTTATTTGCTAAACTAAGGGGGTTTCCCCCGTAGTGACTGAGTATACAAAAGCAAGCAATTAAAATCTAAGGTTCTTAGATGATCTTCTGTTCTGATTTCCATGCAGGTTTACACTATTGTGTAGTACACCATTTTTCTTCCCTGAATAGCAAAGTTTTTCCATCACTGTCATATTTCTACTGTGTTTCTCATGCCACTTAGAACTCACTTTTTCATTTTAGTAGCTTCATACACTTTATTTGGTGTAAAGTAATTAGACGGGGAAAGGGACTCGTTAGGAAATAGAGGGTTTGGTTCCACCAATCTGTGTCGCAGGTCATCTTATGAATGCTTGGGGGAAACTTTAACCAGCCATAACATGTACTTGCTCAATTTTAATCAGCTTGCTTGACCTAACCTAAACATCTAAAAACTTTAAAATGTATTCATTTATTTAAATGGGGGCCTTACATCTAGTGATAATTTGAGTATGTAAAGTGATTAGGGCAGTGTATACACACACACACACACACACACACACACACACACACACACACACACACACACACACACACACACACACACACACACCAGCCACTACTAGCACCAAATAAAGCACAGCATCAGAATAGCTAAAATAGCTCTCTAACTTGGCAGTGTCAGTAAGAAGAAAGAAGCAGAGGGACAATACCTGTTTGGTATTTGCAGACGTCACATTCAAAGCAGGTTTTCTGGCTGACACACTTGCTCGATGCACATTTGTCACTGTTACCAGAACATTCCCAGATGCTGCACTGTCTGCCTTCCTTGGCCCTTTGGGTATTCACTGTTGGAGTGTTTAATATGGCGTGCATATTGTGATCTCCACATTTTCACACATAATAGAATTCCAGAGATTAACAGTAATATGCTCAGGTGACAGGTATAATTGTTATTAATGCAAGAAAAACCTGTTTCTTTGCAAATAACAATATCATTGCAATAGCTGAATCAATGTCTTTGGCAAACTCCTTTCACTCACAGGATTTTCTGTTTCCTGATTGGATACAGTTTCTGTCCCACTTATCATCTTGAGTTGTTTCTTTAGGGTTGAATATATTCTTTAGATCAGAAGTCTGCCAAACCTTTTTTTTTTTCATTCCATTTTAAAACAAATCAGCATTTCAGGGCTAAGGGCTGTGGGTCCCTAACCGTTTAGCAAAGTGTTGCCTACGAATGCAAACTTAAAAAGTCTACAGTTCAAAAACAACTTGAATATAATTTGCATTCAAATGATATTTGATTGTGAATTGTGATGGCTGTATTAAAGACAAATCACACTCCATCTAATGCTTCTGAGCTGCTCATCCAGTAGAAGCTATGTAGATGTTTATTTGCTATCTTGCGTTTTTTTTTTAATATGTATTTTTTCTTACAAGGCTTTAATAGTGCCCTTGCACCTCTTGCAGTTTGCAGGTTTCATGATAAGTTTAGGCCCTGGATAAGTCTGCTTGTATCACTTGGTGTGAAGTAGTAACAGTGCATGTATTCACACCAAATCTGTCAGCAAAGCTGCTGTGTGTGGCTTACACCTATGGCTGAGCCTCAGGCAGCCAGTGAGTTGTTTGTCAGTATTTGGCATAATGACTACACAGATGCACATTGTGTACAGTCACACTTGAGCCCTCATGAGAAACAGTACTTTAATTTTTGACTTGCTGTCACTATTTTCCTCCCTTTTCTGCCTAAACCAAAACAGCTGTCTTACCTGTGACGGGACAGCGTGCCTGACAAGAACAGAGGAGATAGTGAGGCATCTTGAAGCTCATACATATTCAGAACTAACACATGGCTTGTATTTGGACATAGCTGAGAACTTTTTGTGCGTGTTATTTACTTGGACATCCCAGTTTAGCCTAAAAAAACCTTTTTGTTGTAACCTAAACAGATATGGTTTGTGTTCAATTATTTTGCTTCCAGGCTTTGCCAGCATAGAAGGCTGTGAAACACTTTGGCACTTTGACATTCCCTTTTGTTGCTTGATTTGTCTGTCTGGAGTAAAAAGCATCTGTTGGTTAGCCAAGAGAATTTTCAAAGTTGTTACCTTTTAAGTTTTGGTGTTCTCTTATTGCTAGTTTTAGACACATTGGGTTGATTTTTGTTAGGTTTGTATCACAAGCACGTTGTGATACAAACACGTTTACATGGGGTCAAGTCTTGGTGAAAACAAGCACTCACAAAACTGGGCTTATTATGAAGTCCAGATCAAAAGTTTAAGACCACTTGAAAAATGGCAAAAAAAAAAAAATCACATTTTGCATGGTTGGATCTTAACAAGGTTCCAAGTAGAGCTTCAACATGTGACAAGAAGAAATGGGAGGGAGACAAAACATTTGTTTGAGCATGCAATTTATTGAAAACCAGGCTTAAACTGAAACAGGCTGATCAAAAGTTTATGACCACATGCTTTTAAAAGGTCAAATATGTGGATTTATCATTACTTTCTGTCAGGTAGTCACACTGTCATGACATTCTGATGGCAAAGGCAAAAAAACCCCAAAAAACACTTTTCCTTTTTGAACATGGTCGGGTTGTTGAACTGCATAAGCAGGGTCTCTCACAGCGCGCCATTGCTGCTGAGGTGGGACGCAGCAAGGCAGTCATTTGGAATTTCTTAAATGATCCTGAGGGTTATGAAAAGTCAAGTGGAAGACCCAAAAATTTTAACCAGCACTGAGCCGGAGCATCCATTTGGCTGTCTGTCAAGACACTGGACGATCCAACTCCAATTCCTGGAAGTTTGATTTCTGTTTTTTTTTTTCTTTTTCTTTTTCTTTTTTTGTTTGTTTTTTTAAAGCATTCACTCACTTCCATTTCTCCTTGTTACATGTTGACGCTCTGCTTGGAAAGTTGTTAAGATCCAACCATGCAAAATGTGATTTTTTTTTTTTTTTTTTTTTGTGTGCCAACTTTTGATTGGGACTGTATTGGGGTTCCATTTTTATCCCTCAACCATGAAGACCTGTGCTATCACAGGCAGCTTGGTCACCCAACTTTGTGAATACAGTAACTCAAGAATGAGGCGGCATACATCTAAAAATCTTAGGACTAGTTGATCTCGAGTTGAGATTAAGTGTTCTGTAAATCCTGTGAACAGGATCACTCAAGAAAGATGACACCTAGGATTTTCAAAATGATTCCATAGGTGCATCTACTAAAAACCTTGGATGCATTCGATTATCGTAACCTTGACCTTTAGGTGACCAGAGGTCAAGTTTTGTGAAAATCTTGTGAATACAGTAGCTGAAATGAGGTGATGTAGGATTTTCACATTTGTACTAAAGGTGCATTTACTTGAAAATGAGGGGTAGCTCTGGCAGCAGCTATTTTTTTTTAATACTACTTGTCATATAATTGCATTTTCTTCAGTTTCTTTTGCATTAGCTCTGATTGTGACTTACAAGCTCTTCCATTTGGTGTTGACTAAGTGAATTAAATTTGAGTCCCAAAATCTAAAAATGGTGCTTAAATCTTTACGGCACTGCTGTAGAACTGTTCACTCAAACCTTAGGCCCAGGCTGAATCGCTTTTTGCAGGAATGGTAAAGGGAATTATTTTGTGCCACTGCGTAAAAGGTTCTTCATACTTTCAGACTTGGAAGTCTCACACTACATTGCTTAGGAATTTTAAGTATTGGGAAAATAAAGTTTTACATACACACAGCAATGTATGAAATAAATTACATTTATGTGGCCTCAACTGTGCAAGATTTCTTTCTCGGCGATAATGTAAAATTCCTTTGGGCTCATTTCTATCCACGGATTTCCCATGGGCTTGCCAAAAATGATGAACAGGGTTCCTGACAGCTGTGTGAAGTTGTGGAGGAGGAAACGGCTTTAGCATGGATGAGTCATGTCTGACCTTTGACAAATACCTCTGTCAACCTGTCTGTCCATCTGCTTCTCTAATCTTTTCTTCCACTTTGCTACTGCACTAATAATAGACTGTACCACCTGTAATCTCCCTTGCTGAAGCAGATATTCAGTGTTTTTTTTCCAGTCATGCACATATGCAACATAGCCCTGGAAATGTGTAGTCTGTTAGTCACGTCAGTACAAAGTCAGAAATAATGCTGAGAAGGTTAAAGATTTATTTGTTGGATACTCAAACACATTTTGCAACTGGTTTTCTACAACATAATCTAGAAAACAATATTGCTTATATACATAAATGTTGTTTATTTCTTTGTGCGGGACAGATCCTTGCCAAAAATCAAACATTGATAAACCATCACCAAATCAGGAAATGTGTTCCTTACATGGACTTTCCTTCTTTGTCTGTTAATCATAACTCTTCAAATTCAGCCCTGAACTCTGCTGAAATTCCTGTGCCACAGAATTAAAGATTAAAAAATGCATACATGTTAGCATTTGCATATTTTAAAAAATTGTCTTTACCAATCTTGGCTCACGATGCCATCTCATTTTTGTGTGGCAATGCTGCTGTGGTCGCAGTTTTTTGTCTCTAAACTTTCCTGACGTCTGTGATCTGAGCATCATGCATCTCCTTTAACATTGCCAATTTTTCTGGCTGGTTCCTCCTTTTGGATGCAGACAGACTCTCTTTAATTAAAGCCGATGCCATTGCCTGTTGATTCTTGGATGTGCCTGTTGATGCCTCATATGTGTGCTTATTCGTTAATTAAATGATTGCCCTTAGATTTATTCCAGAGTTGAAAGCAATATGGAAATATTATTGGGGCCAAGATTCGAAGGGACCGTTATTAAGATTTTTGTGGAAAGTAAGTAGGGTTCAAACATGAAGCTGAAATCTTGTTAGATTAATGAAAAGCAGTGCAAGTCTAAAGGATAAAGGTACTATATTCTCAGAGTTTTAAGAACACAAATCAAACATTAGCAGTAGCCACAGATTTTAACTTGTGTGAGTGATAGTATGATAACAGATGATCATGGGATAATTTACATGCAGTGTCACTCTCTCTTTGGATCAGAGACGCTTGCATTTTGATTTATTGAGAGCTGGTTGAATGTTCCCAGTTGCCTGTTTACTGCCAGTGGCATTGGCATACCTGCTTTCTCATCATGGAATCATCACGTGTTATTGCCTCAAAAAAACCTGTGGAAATCCAGTTTGTCTGGTTAACTTTTTTTTACTTTGAACAATCCATCAATGACTTTTATTCTTCTTTGATGCTCCAGTTCTGCTGAGCACTTTAACCACTTTAGTTTCTAAATGTGATACTGTGCAGCACGCCTTTAATTTAATGTTGTTTGCTATATGTTATTAATGTTATTTGCTATACATTTTTAAGATCAAGACTTGTAGCTTGTTTTGTGCATACACACTAGAGCTGACGATTTGCTTCATAGTCCAGTCGTCCTGTTGCCCCTCATGGTATCTCCAGTGAGTGATGGCATCGCTGCTGGGTGCCAGAGCATCATACCACTATGGTATCCATGTGTATCCACTCGATATAATATGTACCCTGTTATGTATATAATATAACTTGCAGTTATGGTTTTACTATATCGTCCCCCTCTGTGTTGCAGGTATTGGTTATATGTGGAAGTGGGACACTGTAGCTTGGCTTTTTTTAAAATTATTATGAATCTCAGAACAATGATAATAATATCGATTTATTGCATCAGTGGGTAAACTGGAAAAAAATAGCCTTGACTGGTGAGCTATCACTATTAACCTTTTGACCGTCATCGATCCCTGACATCATCCTCCATCAGCACGACTCTAATGCACACATGCAAGGTTGTTTTTCCATCTCCACCTCCTGAGTCATACTGTTGTTTAGCATCTTCTGGCTGGTGGCCCAGGCTATGATCTCTGCCTCCCTGTGGATGTTTGACAGGAAGCCAACAAGAGTGTCACTCCCTATCCTCATCTGTCTCTTCCCTTGTCCTTCAGTCCCTATCATTACTGTCAAGGTGGTCCTTAGACAATACAAAAGGAGCTTGCCAAATATAATTGTCTGAAAAATAACTTCCAAACGTATAGCGTCTTGCAATTTAGACATGCAGCTTGCTTTTGTCACATAACTACTCCACACAAGTTTTTTTTTTTTTTATTATTAAGTATTCTAGTTTTCTAACTAGGCCAATTCTCTTACTTGGTCATTAGTCACAAGATTCATTGTCCCTCAGGCTTTCAGTCTCTTGCTCATATGAATTCAGCTAAACAAATGCCCATACAGTAGAATGTGTCTGAACAAATACATTCTTTACAGTCCAAGTTCAGACTTATCTGTAGGGTGTAATAAAGTGACAGTGATATTTACCTGAGAGCACAAATTGTGCCATAGCCTCCAGCATACAGGAGGCAATGATAAAAAAACACAACACAAAAAACAATTCTGAATAAGCCTTAAACAATGACAGTGCAGATTTCATTATTTGAATAGGCCCAGCAGTTTTTAATGGTCTGCTAACTACTGCTGTGTATTCACATTATGGTTCTAAGATTATAGCGCCAGCTGGTTAATTTCTCCATATTACGATATAATTGAAGAGCACAGAGTAGTCATCTGTTCAGGTTTTCAGCTAAAAGTTACTTTGTCTTCTTCTGTCCTTCAGGTACAAGTTGATTCGTCGACGAGTCATCTGGCTAATAGGGCAGTGGATTTCTGTCAAGTTCAAATCTGACCTTCGACCTTTACTCTATGAGGTCATCTTAAGTCTCATGCAGGATCCCGACTTGGTGGTAAGGCAGCTACATACAGTTTTTTTCCCCCACTCAAAACTGCTTGGTGATGAAAGTGCCAGGTTCCCCCCCCCCCCCCCCCCCCCACCCCCACCCCACCCCCACCCGTTCAGTTCATAATGACTGAAATGGGCTGTTAGTGAAAGTGCACAGTCGGCTACACAAACACAGTTTTCTGCTTAATAGCGTGAAACCACAGCCACTGTGCTGCCATCTTTCTACATAAAAAAGCCAAATGTAATCAGAGTTTGTGACAAGATTTTTCCATCTTTTTTCTCAACTGTTTACTGCAGATTTTATTTTTTGAATTTTCTTTTATGTTTCCTTTACTATCCACTAACATTTTTATTTAGCTGTGGCCTTGACAAAACCATAACCCCAATTTGGACTGAGTTTCACCTTAAGGTAAAATTAGATTAATCATTTGATATGCTTTCTGCCTCATGCACTTGATTGTTTTCTTTTAATATAATTTATATCTAGTAATATGATAACATTTTAATTAAAGTTACGATTTTAATACTTAATCTCCAAACAGCCAGAAATGTGATCAGGGATCGGTTCACTCATGAGGTAGAAGTTAAATATAATTTTAGCTGTCCACTAACTGACACTCAATTATCATCTGTCATGTTGTGGGAGTATGATGTTCAATACAAAATACATTTCATGTATATTGGGTAAAATTCATTGCAGAGGGCTGACTTTTCTTTGCCAGTAGGTGGCTAGTTAGGATAGTTACTCACTATTAACAGAGATTTATTTGTGCCTGTATGTAGACTGGAAAATGTACTGCGCATTTGAATTTCAAGAACCTTCTATTAAGTTGTGAAACAATACTTAATGCTCTTAGAGAAGTTTGTTCAGGGTTCAAATACAATTCAAATAGCACACACTGAACAAATCTGGAACATGTCATTCAAAGGGGCTCACTTTTTGTGTAGCTGAGTGTTTCTGTCCATTCCTGTACATGCAACAGGAGTTGTCAGTCAGTTTTATAGGTTAGAATTTAGAATAAAAACGTGTGTACTTAGCAATTTGCTTTGAGGTGGGAGTAGGATATATTAAATTCTGCAAGTTTGTTTTTACATCAAAAGGCCCAACTTCCATGTCAAATATTCAATGGTGGGGAGAGTTGTCTATAGCTATGACCCCGATAACCAAGCAGAAGTCTATGCCATGCAAAAGCCTGCAGTCTTCTTGACTAATAAAGGCGCATCTGGTCAGGAGTGTAACCGGGAGCTTGCTTGTGGTTTTCTTAGACATTCACAGTGATATGCCAATTGATGAGCACTGCTGTAATCCCTCAGATGTCTTGGGGAGAACAAATATCAAAACAGTTGTAACAGTTTCAACTCCCCACTGCTCACACTCACACAATCTGCTGGCTCCAGATTTGTCTTTGTTCTACCCAAACAAAATTCAAGTTGTAGTGAAGTGAGCCTCAAAATTATGTCATGATAGATCAAGGAAATTTGCTATAGTGATATTCTGCCTCTTAGGCAGTCTAAATGTGTAGCACCACTATATCAAATTTAGCCTAATTGAAATCACTAATAATTTTTGCTTTTTAAAGGTCCAGCCTGAACTTTGATCATAATTCGTGTGGTGTTACGCTATATACCTTTGGCTGCTTTGATCCAGATGTTCTGCACAGATGGTTTTTATTACACTTTAAAAAATGCGCACTTAATGTGCACATTTAGTTACATGCAAGTGTTATCTGTTTTACTCTTATTTACACCCTGTGTAGGTAAATGGACTTTGTAAATTGTTTGTGATATAAAGTAGAGATTAAGTTCAGTGCTGTTACAGTTTCAGCTGCATTTCCTCATACAAGCTTGCATTTACATAACTGACCAGCTCACTTATCATGTTGTAGTTCGTGATCAGTATCTGTCTGGGCCAATTAGAAAGTCTTTACCTGAATGAATTGTTAATCAAATCTCGAGACTTATAAACAATCTAAGTTGTTAATATCCTTGTTGCTGCTCTGTGGTCCTTGTTAACATGGAAAGTTATTCACTTAATTAGTTGTGATATCTTGTGTCCAAAAATTAGACTGAAGCGCCATGTCATAGTCGCATTGTATTTAAAAGATAGATTTAGGAGCTCATGCTGCAATGCAGCAAACTCTTCATTGTTATGGAAAAAGGAAGGTCATTTGGTTGCATAAAGAAGTCTAATTGTGCAGAAGTCTATGGTAAAAACAACATGATCTGTGACCTGTAATACTTTCGCGATGAGTTAATGGCCTCAGTCATTGTACTGAATACAATATGATGAGCTTTTTTGTCATTTATGGTGGCATTTACTGTTAGAAAGTGTGATAAAGCATTGGCCCTTGGTGTCTTGATCAGATTAACATTTTGATTATCACAAGCATGCTCTCTTAAATAGCTTCGAGATGCTAATCATTTCAAGTTAATTGTTTATTGGCTAAAAAAAGAGAGTATCATTAATAAGGGTGTTTTCTTCTACAGGAAGTGGTCTGTGTCTAATTGGAGTCTAGTATGTATTTGGTTTGCTGTTTGTACTGTAAATTGCATGTACAATCCAACAGTTATGTTAATGTATTTACAACCGGTTTAACATGGTTAGTTATTCAAGATGCAAATATATCTGTAATTGCTTTCCTTTTGAGAAATGTAAATTTTTACAGTATACACAGACTTCTGTGGTAGTGTTGCATACTCGGGGAGCTTTATATGTGAGACAGCCATCCATGCACACACTTTATTAGCATCCATCAGTGGCATTCATGAGCTAGATCACAGATGCGTGTTACTTCGATTGTGACAGGTTTTATTTATTTTTTTATCTCCTCATTTCCTTCAAGGTGTTTTAGTTTTTGCTCTTGCAGCAGCATTCTTGTTTGTTTACTCACAGAATCTTAGTAAAGATTAAAAATAGTCTTGTGGTGAGTTTAAGCTTTTAACTCCTTAAGCTTTTACATATACACACACATAAATGTATTTATGTGAACACTAATCATTAATTTGTTTTTTTCCTCATGTATTATAAAACAACTTAACTCATCAGTAACTACAATTTGTGGAAATCATTGTTCCTTATCTACCAACAGCATTCATATTACATTTTTTTAAGTTAACACTTATAATTTATCAGTGAGCACTAGCTGAAATATTTTCCAGAAGAGGATATGCATTTGTGTTACTTAATATGCATGTAGGTTTCTTAGATGGTGCTCATTATCATTTTACTTCAGATGATTGTTTTGGATTTGGTATTGCTTTTTCACGTTGGTTTTATCTTACTCAGATTCACTGAGTTGGTTGAGTGTAAGTTTTCCCTGGTTAGACCTTCAGTTACTTTTATAGTTGGCATAAATCTGATGATTTTTGGATGAGGTTTTTTTTAGCTTCTTAACCCCTCAGATATTTTGAACATCAGTAACATTTTAAAGTGAATGTTTCATGTGACTGAATCAGTGTCAGACAATACATATACGTTTGTATAAGACCCATCTGAGTATTTTATCTCCATCTTTTAACCCATGTTTTTTCTCTATGCTTTGTTGAATTAGAATGTAGTTTCACTCTTAAGTATTCCAATTGCCAACAAGGCCAGTGCTGATGGCACTTGCAGGGCCCACTTCATCAACATACTCCTTTTGTTGCTTGTTAATGTATGCGGAATTATTAAAACCATATTCAGTATTTTATGAACATGCAGACAGAAGGGCTATGTTTTTGTTTTTTTTTTCTTCGTGTCTAAACCAGACTGTCTGAATTTCAGATTTATCTTCCTTAATGTACTTTTTCCATTTGTTTTGTTCGTCACCTGTATTTTCAGCATAGAACAGATGCTTAAAATTCTTGTCTGTGGATTTATAATATTGTTAGCCCATATTATTATTGTTATACAGATGATTGTATTCATTGAAAATGGTCAAATGTATCATATCTGTTTAGTGGACAAATATCATACAGCTTATATTTTATTGACTAAGCTGCTGCCTAATGTGTCAATATGCGAGTTGTAAGTTAATTACCAAAGAGATGCAGACCTTAGATTATGCTTACTTACAGTTATTGCAGTCATGTCATTTTTTAAAAATAATATGAGAATCAATTTATTTTCTGTGCTTCAGAAACATGAGCTGTTCATAGTGTTAGAAAAGTATAAACACCACAAGCTGGAGAAGTTGTTATGCTGCTTATTTGAGTAAGTCAATTAATAATTGAGGAAAATGTGCCAGTGTGAGTGTGATCATACCACTGGTTTGGTGCCAGTAATTCCAAAACCTTGACTTGGCATGATATGATGAGGCAGAATAAATGGAGACCAAAAACGTCAGTAAAAATGGCTCAGGATTTTAAAGATATTCAGTCAGAAATATTGACATTTGTGATTTCTGAATTAAAAAAATAAAATACAAACGCCTTTTTTTTCTATTATTGTCCTTTAAAAAACAGAACAATAATACACTTAATTCGGATTTGGCAGTATTTTATACATGTAGAAATATGCGTGAATAAAGGGAGGATAAATTATGACATGACTGATGTGGTGGAAGCAGAGAATATACGTGTGTGTGTGTGTGTGTGTGTGTGTGTGTGTGTGTGTGTGTGTGTGTGTGTGTGTGTGTGTGTGTGTGTGTGTGTCATAAGAATGGAGAACACAAATCTTGTTCATTAAAATTTTTATTTCTGCAGTTTTCTGGCTTTACCCTAACAGAATAACTCTAAAAATCAAAGAAGCCTATTGAACTATGCAGACCATGCAAAAATGTTTGCAGACTAAAAACGATAACATTCCAACCTTAACAAAACAGTCAAAATCACACATGTTGATTTGTTGTCTTAAAAGAATTTCTCAGATCCGGGTTAGCAAATCTGGCCAAAGGACCAATAAGTTTATGCCATGCTGATGTGTCCACAGTCCATCTGTCCATAATTCACAAGATTTTCTGTTCCTTTGCTTACATCTACAGTAACAGATTTAAGCAAAGTCTCACACACTGATTACCTAAGGGTTCTTCACCCAAATTGCGCTCAAGGTCACATTTGTCAGTTTACAGGCAATAACCCCAGAGTTGTAACATATCGTTAGATGGATGACGACCTATGACTGTTCTGGGTTATCTTACCTGAAATAACCAAAGAGGCATGTGAATTTAAAGCTTGAGATATGTTAGTAGACTGGCATTTGGGGTTTTTTGCCCCTAAGTTGTCCCTAACCTTTAACCTTCTGCCATCATACTCATTGCCGGATTATGCTGCTGTGATACAGAAAGCTGAGCAGCCACTTCGAGCATTTGATGGCCTTTATTAGGCTAACATGGTGCCTTGCAAACTAGCTTTGTTTATTTCTGAAAAGTTGTTTTACTTTAGGTTTATGGTTTCTATTTTTTTCTCTCCTGATGTGAGTTTGTTTGTATGGGTTTAGACGGACAGTGTGATGCTTAATTTTACCTTCTGATCCATATTTTTTTCCCCCCCTCTCATAGGTGCGGATTGAGACGGCTACAACTCTTAAACTCAATATCCTTTTGATAGGCCTATTTGAAAATAAGGGTAGTTAACTTCAGCAGCACATGAATTTATCATTGTTTTGAGTGTTATTGTAAACTGACTTCATCTTTGCAAAAGCAAATGTACAATGGTTAAGTGTATCTTGGTGAATTGCTTTAACATCTGTCTACCCTAAAGCTTGAGTTCTTCTTTAACTCATGATCACCTGTCGATGACTTTGAGTTCCGGACAGAACAATTCCTTCCAGTGAGTACAAGTTTCTGAAATTCAAGTTTTAGAAAACACCAAAAAAAGGTTTTTAGACATCAGTATTTATGTCTGACATTTAAATTCTGTCTCCCTGTTTAGTATCTTGAGTCCATCTTTGGGCTGCTCTTCCAGTTGTTGCAGCAGGTAACAGAGTGCGACACTAAAATGCAGGTGCTCCATGTGATCTCCTGCGTCATCGAGAGAGTAGGCATCCAGGTAAGATGTTTGATATCAGATAGAAGTTTTCCTTAAGTAATATGCATATTTATATTACTGCACAATGACATTTATGGTATGAAAAGTTGAGGCAAACTCCAAAGTGTCTTTGAAGGAGCCCTTGTGTTAGACATCTGAAAAGATATATTCTGGCAATGCTCTTTGAAGTGTAACTCCACAAATTGTACTTATTGACTTGGACTCTGCAGGGGACATGTGAAGCTGTTAAAAAACATCAAATCACAGATACAAATCACCAGTCACCTTGTACTATACCCACACCACCAAGGTAAAACGGCCATCTGTCTTAAAAGATAAAGCCCAAATCTTGATTCTTTGTAAATCACAAAGCCTCAAGCAGCGCTTGTTCTGATGTCTGCTCTCATTTACAATGAAGATACAGTCTCTCCTCTGCCACTGCAGTGCTTTTGTAACCATATGGATTAGATTTTTTGAGCATCCATTAAGTTGTTTTAATCCATTTAACTGCCAGCCCTGAAAAAAATGACTTTCCTTTTGACCCCCCTACGTTCTATTCAGATCCATTTTAAGTGCCATCCCTTAATAATTCCTTGACTTAAATCTGTCACAAAAGTGGCTTTTATCCTAGCAAACTGTCAATCTGGTTAAGTCTTCCCCCAGTCACTGGTCCTGGCTAAACTTCTAGTGTCACTGGAAGTCCCATTAATATTCTAACCGTTCTCACGAGGGATTTTGAACCCACAAAGAGTGGCAGCAGTTGAGGAACTAGGCAATGAAACCACGAATATGGGTTGAGTTGAAATGAACATGATAACAGATATGAGATTTAGCTACTTTTTATGCTGTCAGTCTCACAAATGTCATCCTAGGTGGTTTTGTGGGTCTGTTTTTCTTACTTTTTATCTTTCTCCTCAAGGCTCCACAGCATTTCTTTCTTTCTTTCTTTCACTGTTCTCTCTGCTCCTAGGTGGCTCCTCATAAAGGTGTAATCGAGCAAAAAATCCCAGTGTGGGGTCTGCAGCTCGGCCACATAGCCACTATAGGGAATAGAAAGGGCTAGCACAAGTCAGTACAAGAAAAGGCAGAATACTTTCTGTAGTTGTTAATTCAGTGCCATACTCAAATGTCCTGGAGTTGGCTGGTTGCAAAGTAACTGCACCTAAATTGCACAGTGTGCCATCACATTTTGTAATTTCACACAGGAATGACAGTGATGACATCCACTTAGTGTCTAACTACCCAGATATTTACACTATTTAAACAAAAGTTTTGATGTAATCTAAGAACGGAAATGGATATGATACCATTTTGGTTTTAGAACAGTGTTTTGTAAAGGAGGAGGATAATGCTTGAAGATGGAGAAGTTTTTTCATGAACTGTGCATGTGTCATATCCTCTATAGTTTGGTAAAATGTAATGCCTTAGCTGCTGTGGAGCTACAGACACTGACAACATGTGTCAACAAAATTAGCTTCCATAAGAGCTTTTGCAGATTATGAAGTTGACACATTTAATTTTCACATTGCTGACAAACAGACTTAAAAGAAAAAAAATATTATGAATTTTCACCTACCTGTCTAGTATTTTATTTACTCAGCTTTTCCTCTGAAATATGTTTTGAAGTGACTGATTTGGGCTTCTAGGGAGGCCAGGGAGGATAAAAGGAAAGGGATCTCAATTTCTCACTTAAACACCCCCCCACACACACACACAAAACCTTCTTATTGGATGGCTGTTTGTTTTTCTTATGCCAAGTTTATATACAATATTAAGAAAATTTTGAGAGAAAATATGCCCGAGTAGTCTCCAAGTTTGTTTGGGCATGCAGTAAATATGCATAACACTCTGTTGAGACAGCAGCGAATCAGAATTCACCATTGTCCCTTTTTCTGCTCCCAAATGAGACTTTTAATTTCTGCAAATCCACGGGAGTCTGATGTGAATTGAACATGAATTGCAACTGTTGTGAAACCTGCAACTTAAGTTGCAGAGCATTTTCTTTTCTTCTTATTTGCCATCTAATGTGATTCTTTTTCAGATACGGCCCTATGTAGGCTGTCTAGTTCAATACCTGCCTCTGCTCTGGAAGCAATCTGAAGAACACAACATGCTTCGGTGTGCCATACTAACTACACTTATCCAACTGGTACAGGTATGGTGCATCTCAAATTTACAATTTATTATTTTTGCATTAGTCGGTCCAGTTTTTGCAAATCGAATATTCACACACTATTCAATTCAAATAAATTGAGTGAATTGACTGATTAGTATGAGGAGTCAAAATGTTAAACAACAAGTTGATCTGTCGTATCAACTTTACAGTTATTAAGTTTATAAGTGTGATTCACAGTTTTCTTAAACCCCCCCCCCCCCCCCCCCCCCCAAAAAAAAAACAAAACAAAAAAAAATGCAAAACCCCAAAACATCAGGATTGACTAAATTTCAGTTTAGTTGTGAATTTCACAATCCCCAGAGCTTTAATCCTTGTTGTAGGTACACATTCTCAAGATCCTTTCAAAACACTCTTGGCAAAAATCTCAATATTAATATTCAGTGGTCTGTTTTTTAATTTCCCAAAGGACCCCAGGGTCACAGCTGGTGCCTCTTTCAAATAATTAATTACATTTCAACTATGAGCAGAGTCAAAGTCAGAAGATATCCACCTGATTTTGATTATCATTAGAATTAAAGATATCATCAAATAGGAGTTGTGGGTTGTGAGAATTAAGCTGCAGATTGCAAATATCTGCAACTTAATTTGGAGATATCAATAATGAGAAACCCCATAAACTTAAATAGTGAGAAGAACATTTGTCCCAAGAAGAATGCTGTTATGGATTGAAGGTGCTTATCTCAGACTTGAATAAGATTTGGACCCCTGTGTGGCTGCATAAGCTCATGGTGGGAAATGAAATGCCTGGTGATACAAGCATGTTTCCTCTGGGAGAGTAACAAGAGTACACATCTGGCAAACGAAATGAAAATCTGCAGCTGAAGGGCCTCAGATTATCTAACTGTGTTGCCACATGCTAATTTGTTTTTGTTTTTTGTTTGTTTAATACATGCAGAAAAGTGTTAATGTTTAAAAGTTAAAATGTAAGGTACAGGAGACTTGTGTTATTAACCCTTTTATACCTGGACCTAGTCCTAATGTACCCAGTCCTGTGCCTGCAAAGAACTGCAAAGAAGTGTGTATGGATTGTTTGGCTTAGGACCAGCTGGAACTGGCACAAACAGCTCATGCCCGTCAGTGATCCAACAGCATAATAGCCGGCGTATTGGCTTACTTGCTTTTAAACTTCAGTTTTGCCTGTAGGAGACTTGGTTATTTTTTTGTTGTTTGTTTGATGGAGAGAGAAGGGTTGCACCATCTGGGGATTGAGAAATGCTGTCTTCGTTTTACACCCACATAAATGTAAGAGATGGCATATTTAGACCAAATTAATGTCATGCTATCAGTAAAACAGTGCTGACAGTTCTGAAATGCTACTTTGGATCCTGTCTTCCTTCACACAGATTAATTCCCCTGCTACACGCAGAGTCATTTTTCAGCACTTCTGAGGACTTTTAAGATGCATTCTAACCATAACCAGTACTTGCCTAATCTTAACAGTTACTTTAAGCTTGCGATAATCCTGACTTTACCACAACCTCATGCTAAGTCAGGCTCTTAGTATTTGATCATTTTTTTATGGGGAGTTGCTTTTTAACTGCATAAAAGGAGCTGACACCCCCAAAGTGGGACTGTGTCCAAGCACTCAGCATCATCAACAGCATCTTTCCCTTATCCTCTTCCAAATGATATTGTGTTCTCTATAAATACACAGAGTGGATGTGTAAAGCTTAAAGTGATAGAGTGCTTTAAAAGGCCATGGTGTCAGATAGGGGTTAAGTTTTCATCAAGAGGAGTTAGTGGGTATGTGTGAAGAAAGATGGAAGTGAGGTATCAAGGGTGAAAAGTGCTTCAGAAGGCATAATCCATAATTTAGAACAATCGTGTTTGTTGGCACTATAATTGGTAACTTTGAGTGCTTGACTTGTGTGTTTGTGTGTATTCTGATTTATGTAAGTATTTATTTTTTTGCTGTGTGTGTGTTTATGTACTTGTCTTTGCTTTTGTCAGTAACTGTGCTGACAGTTTTGCTTAAAGGAAGGTTGTCTTTTGCCTTTTATGAAACAAACTTTGAACTGAATTTGGATGACTTTTTTCTTGTCAGTTCAATAACCGTGTCATTGTTTGAAGTCACTCAAACAGTGCATTCACATATATACTTACATATATACACACGCGCACACAGAGAGATAAGGGCTGTTAACGTTAATGTGATAATAACATGTTAACGCAGACAATGCTGGACAGTTTTCAACTGAGGCGTCTGAACAATCTAAAACAAGGGACAAACTTTCAACAGCCATAGCTACATGGGTGGCTATGTCTTGCAGGCAGTTATATTGTGAGGAAGTATATGCTTAAGTCTACTTTTGGCATATTTTTTGAGCACCAGTACCCTTGAGATTTTTCTGGAGAATATTCTGAGCAGTATTACATAAACATACATGTGACTAAAGCAAGTCTGTTTGTCCACCTACATGCTGATATTGAAACGTGAAAAAAATATTGTTAAGGTGCATTTAGGAAAGATAAAGAAATCTGTGATTAATTTATGATTAGTGTCGAGCTAACTGTAGGGAATCATGCGATTAATTATGATTAAATATTTAAACTGACAGCAGAGGGAGAAGGCTGTAGTGATAGATGTATCACTCCCAAGTGCTAACCAACATCTGGAAGAAAGAACATGAGAACCTTGTGATTTACCAAGGGCTGAAAGAGGAGCTAGAGAAGATGTGGAAGGAGAATGTAGTAGTGGTCCTGCGATAATCGGCGCACTCAGGGCAGTGATCCCCAAACTGGACAAATGGCTCCAGCAGATCCCAAGAACCACATCTGAGATCCGTCCAGAAGAACACAGCTTAGAAAAGGCAAAGATAATGCGCAGGACCCTAAAGCTCCCTCTGGTAGACGGCCCAAGTTTGAAAGATAAAGACTGCAGGGGTTTGCTTATTGAAACGATGCCAGCCTTAGATGGTTCAACTAAATATTGACATGTGTGACTTTTTTGGCCAGGAAAGTGTATAGGGAATCAGCGTTTTTTTGGTTTTGTTTTGTTTTTTATAATTTGAAAACGAAAACTCTCTTTCTCTATGATATGTTGAGTGAAGCATTCAGTTTAGCTATTTCAATTATACTATGTGTTGCCAAATTGATATAGTCTATAGCCTGGTTGAAACATTACAGGTAGTAAATTATAATCAAATGGTTGGTCATACTCTGGATATGATGCTGTTGCATTTGACCCAAACATATCTGGAAAAAGGGATGCAGAATCTTTACTAGATGACCAGATTTTACTTCAGAAACAAAAACCTCTAACAGTCATGTAGAGCTGAATGTGTGTTGAGCTGTGTCCTTTCTTACAGTCAAATCCAGCGTTATAGCTGTGGTAATGTACCTTGAAATATGGGTTTGGTTTTAAAGTCTTCATCTTTGCTTCCAGTAGCACTGTTTTATGTCCCCTATTAGTTGAAAGCAGTGTGATACTATTGAGGTCAAAATGACACACTACTCGGTTGCTCATTCCCCTTTTCTGTCTTACACTATGGCCACATACGGATGTCCAGTGCATTAGTAACAAAGGGCTTGTGAAGTAGACTTTGCCAAGAAAAAAATTTCCCAAGGGGAAGTTCCGTCATTTCTTACTCTTGTGTCATCTTAAACGTCATTAAAATCTAAACGACCAAGAAATGACCTCTGACTTAGTTCCAGGACTTGTACCCATGCTTTTTTTCCAGAAATCGAACTTAATAGGTCCATAGTGTTTTAAAGGGATATAAAGTGAGGATTTTAAAAAATAAATCCATAAACAACTCTTGCACCTTAAGGCAAGTATTTTGCAGCCAAAGAAACATTCTGTGCTTACAAAGAGCTTCCTCCCTGTTAACCTGATTCACTGAGGTATGTTCTTTCACTAGTTGCTGGGAAAGGGTGTGTCAGGTTTTGGATAAGCCGATGTGTCTCTATTCCACACCATTCTGCTAAAGTTATCTGCAAGGAAAACCCATTAAACTGAAGCACATAAGGTGGAGTGTTTAAAGTGCATTCTTTGCCAGGCTTTCTTTTTGCATTGACTTCCTGTATCTTTGTGTTCTCACAGGGCCTCGGGGCAGAAAGCAAGAACCTGTACCCTTTTCTTCTTCCTGTCATCCAGTTGAGCACTGATGTTTCGCAGCCGCCACATGTGTATTTGCTGGAGGATGGGCTGGAGCTTTGGTATAGAGGCATATGCAGTACACTAACATTTATGACTTATGCACACTATTCTCACATGTGCTCGCATACCCATCAGGACACTAGATACTTTGGATATAGCTGTCTTTGCCTCTCTATTTCACCGGAGTCCTTTTCTCATGTTAAACTTTAGCCTCATTTACTGACTCTCAATTTTCTTTTTCAAAGGCATCCATTCTTGAGTTAAATGCAGGTGTTGTTAATTCATACAGCTCAACCACAATCTTAACTTTATCTTAATGTTTGGGAATGTACCATTTTAATGAAGGTGCCTGCTGCAGTACACTATGTTCACTTTTGGAAATGCATTACCTCCAAAAGGTTCAGTTCAGCAGAAGAGAATTTGTCAGGGTTACCCTATATTGCTCTTTTATCATCCATTTGCTTTTTAACGTCCTACTTAATCTCTCTTTTTCTGTCTGCCGCGCTGGAGAGCTTCACTGTTCAGCATGCCGTGTCTGTCTTGCAGTAGAAACCCTCAGTCTTATATCTATTTTCCTATCTTTTAGTCTACTTGATAAACAATGGTACCCTAAATATTTGTTTGCTTGGTTTACAGTCAAAATCGGGTTGTTTTTTTTTTTGTTTTTTTTGTTTGCTTCTAAGTTTATGTTGTGCTTATAGTATCCTGATGATGTGTCAATAACACATTTAGTAACCTAAAAATGTAAATGAACTGTGTATTCAAACATTTTCCTTTTAGATGCCTAGTGTTAGTTCTTTTTATATAGACTACAACTTCCATTTCAATTTGCTTAGTGGACTTCATTTATAGCCAAAATTTAGCCATTCGATGTTGCTTTTATGATATTTTTTTCTTTTTCTTTGTACACAACCTTCATAATTCCTTGTTTTTCCTCCGTTTTAAATCCCTGTGACCTTCTTTCTCTTCCTGTAATATTTGTCGTGTTGCTGTTTCTCATCCCATTTTCTTTTGCCATCTCTAATCTAATGAACATCTCTTTTGTTACTTCTTGTTTTTTGCGCTTTCTCTCTCATCTTGCTTTTTTATTTTGCCCTTGTCTGCCTCTCATCATCATGTCATTATGCAGGTTGGTGACTTTGGAGAACAGTCCAGCCATCACTCCAGAGCTGCTCAGAATTTTCCAGAACATGTCAGCTTTGCTAGGTGAGCTCACATGATGTTTCTTTATTTGCTGGTTTGCCTGGCCATGTTTATGACCACACACACACTCCCCAAAATAACTTTATGGCATTTTATATGCAGATAACATTATTGTTTAGAAAGGAAGCTGTCACAAGAATATGAAGAATAATGTCACTATAATGTATTTTAGAGTGGGTTTCCTGTATAGTGGTTATATTTATTTGTATATGTGTTGTTATGAAGAGAGAGACAAAAAACATTTCACTCCAGAAATGGTCATAACAGTGATGCAAAATTGCTGCACAATCCCCCCCAAAAACAAGCCAGCGTTGTCAGATCAAATAGTTGAGAATCACAGAGAATGGGGAAGGTTGATGCAATCCATGACCGTGGACTTAATTTTCATAGTTTCATTACCTCAGGCTATTGTAGCTTGTAAAGATCAGAGTTGTGGCTTTGCACTTGCCTCAAGGCATCAGAGTCACTACTCTTGGTCTGTAGGCAGCTGTGAGGGGTGGCAGACTGAATAGAACTGGCTGGATGATTTATCACGGGCCCACAGCACTGGGACACACCTCACATGTTCTACTCTGTAGTGGTGTATGTGTGTGGCCTTGCGTGTGATGAGGAATAGTATTGATTTAGTGCTTCTGCACATAACGAGTGATATGACCACTAGTGTAGCTTGATTGGCTTGGTGGAGCATTTGATCACTTACAGTGTGGCTGGGGAATCATGAGACAAGAGCAAAGGACTCGGGTTGACAGTTATGGATTGATGTATTAGAGGATGAGGGAATTAAGGAGGATGAGGAAAGGGGAAAGCTTGATAAAACTTGGCATGGAGGTGGTGAATGAAAAGGAATTATTTAAAAGTGATTGCTGGAAAATTCATAAAGAGAAAGTCACATAAAAGAAAGTTTGTGCATTGGAGGAGCGTGGACATGGATGGATGAAAGATAAGAGAAGGCCTTATCTAGAGCTGAACAGAAACAGGAAGCCAAGGAGATGAAAACAGCAGGAAAAGGGATGCTTTTTTTTTTTGCAAGGCATCACTGCTAGTTATGTTAAATTTTAGACCAATCACAGAAAATTACAGAGAGGTGGCATGAAGGTGACAAAAACAACTACTGTTGCCAAGAAACCAAAAAAGAGAAGTGAAAAAGCAAACCAAATCCTAGTGATAGAGAAACTGTTTTAAATTCAGATTAAAGTTTGTGGGAAGGAGGTGATCACAATGAGTCCAATCATTCAGGAACATTTTTCAGCACAGAAGATGAACTAATAATGCAAATAACATTTATGCACTCATAGAAGTCTTGACTGTGTGATTGAAAGACGTCAGCCCTGATTGCCTCCACTTGATTGACGAAGATCTGTCATATAATCAGCGCGTGCTGATCAGCTGCCATATTACTGGTTTAAGTGGGCTTAATGCGTGCATCGAAGGAGGGAAGACAGACTGTAATATTGATAAGAGGGTGTCAGATTAAAGAACAGCACAAAATTGAAGGTTTAATGGTGGGAAATGAGAGACAGATACACACGGACAGATAAGGTTGTGTAGAAATGGAGATTGACAGATGGAAGTGGAAACACAAATTCCAGGAGAAAAATTAGCTCAGTCATAAAGGTATATGAGAAAAGGCTGTGATGGTTGTTAGAGAATTGTGGATCAATATGATTGTCATTGTGCAAGATGATTAGATCTTTAGCAAGATGATTAGCTCTTTAGCAGAGTGATTATATCTTTAGGATGAATGCTGACTTCTGTTTCCTATACAGACACACATACGCATATGAATAGTTATGTCTATAACTTCTGTTCCCTGAAGGAGAGGAACGAGGTACAACACATAAGTATGGGATATCACGCCCTCGCGTGTCCTGGCTGAAGAAACCTTTATCCACGCCTTTAAGGCAGATGACGTGTGATGACACGCGCACGGCCCCGCCTGCACATATAGCTGCTGTCATCACAGTCATCCCTCAGTTCGATAGCCGCTCTTCACCGAGCCACCTTGTGTTGTACCTCATTCCTCTCCTTCAGGGAACAGAAGTTATAGACATAACTATTCGTTCCCTTTCAGTCGATTCACTCGGTACAACACATAAGTATGGGACATATATACACGCCCCACAGAGCAGCCACCGAACCAGAATCGGACCACCACCTCCTTAGTGAGCGGTAGACCAGCAGAAAGGACAGTATGAGCCACCAAAGGGGCTGTAACGTCCAACCGATAAACCGGTGATGCCCAACTAGCTGCCGCACAAATATCAGCTACAGGCACTCCTTTAAAAAGAGCCCATGAGGTTGCCGTCCCTCTGGTGGAATGAGCTCTCACCCCCTGGGGCAAAGCAAGACCTTTGGTGCCGTATGCCAGTGAGATAGCTTCTATAATCCAGTGGGACAGCCTCTGTTTAGACAGGGCTCTACCTCTATTTGGATTAGCGAAGCAGACAAACAGCTGGTCGCATAAACGCACATTCTGAGTGCGCTCAATGTAGGCGCGTAGCACACGCACTGGACAAAGACAATGCTGCATCCTCTGCTCCTCAGATGCAAAAGGAGGGGAGCAAAAGCTCCGCAACTCAAACTCCATTGAGCTATAAGATGCAGGCATGATCTTGGGAAAATAGGCAGCATTTGGACACAATACGACCTTGTGGCCATCAGGAGAGAACTGTGTGCAGGAGGGATGCACAGACAGCGCATTAAGGTCACCCACTCGCTTTGCCGAAGCCTAAGCAAGAAGTAATGCAGTCTTATATGAAAGAAATTTCATATACACAGACTCAATGGGTTCAAACGGGGGCCTCCAGCACCAAAGACAAGTCCCAAGCAGGGACACTGGACTTAAGCACGGGTCTCAGCCGGCGAACCCCTTTCAGAAAACGTATGGCAAGGGGATGTGGACCTGGTGTCACCCCGTCAAAGCCAATATGACAAGCAGATATGGCTGCTAAATAAACCTTAATTGTCGAAAATGAAAGGCCCTTATCCAGCAGCTCCTGCAGGAAGGTCAAAACATCCACAACAGAGCACTGAAATGGGAGAGTGTGGAGGTCCTGGCACCATTGCTCGAAGGCTCGCCATTTGTAAGCGTACAAGCCTCTAGTAGATGAGGCTCTAGCGCTCTGAATTGTCGCTATCACACTAGGTGGCAGACCCTTAGCAATCAAGTTTAACCTCTCAGCAGGTAAGCATGAAGGCGCCACAGATCCGGGCGCGGATGAACCACTTCTCCTCCTGACTGAGAGAGGAGGTCCCTGCGGAGAGGAAGCTGCCAAGGACTCGCTGCTAGCAGGCTGATTATCTCTGCATACCACGACCTTGTGGGCCACCAAGGGGCCACTAGAATCAGAGAGAGGGAATGCCGACGCACTCTCTCTAGAACTGGAGATATCATTTCCACTGGGGGAAATGCATACAGGAGCACGTCTGGCCATTGATGCTCTAGCGCGTCCAAGCCCAAGGGTGCATTGTGGTCGATCATGGAGAAGAACAGGGGGCAGTGAGTATTTACCCTGGAAGCAAAAAGATCTATTTGTGCTTTGCCAAATAGATCCCAAATCTGAGCAACTATTAAAGGGTGTAACCTCCATTCTCTCACCAGAGGACCCCCCCCCCCGCCCCGGAGAGAAGGTCCGGCCCCAGGTTCAGGTGGCCCGGGACATGGGTGGCTCTTAGAGACAGAAAATGAACACTGCACCATAACAGCAGAGAGCAAGACAGCTTCAACTAGGGGAAGAGAGCGTGTTCCTCCCTGCCTGTTTATGTAAGACACCACTGTTGAATTGTCCGTCCTGACTAAGACATGCTGGCCCTCCAGGACTGGACGGAAATGCTTTAGAGCTAAGAACACTGCTAACAGCTCTAAGTGGTTGATGTGCAGCTGGCGCTGGGCGGCGGACCAGATCCCTCTCACTGATGCACCCTCGCACAGCGCTCCCCACCCTCTTAGGGAAGCATCTGTAGACACCACCTTGCGAAACAACACCCTCCCAATCCGAGAGCCCTGATGCAGCAGCCCGGGCTCCCTCCAAGGACGGAGAGCTAGCATGCAAGACGTGGTTACCGGCAGCCTCCCCCGGAGGTGACGCGATGCACACAGGCGATGAGAGAGAGTCCAGCGTTGAAACGCTCTCATTTTTAACAGTCCAAGTGGCACTACGGCGATCATAGATGCCATCATGCCCAACAAACGTAATATCGTCTGGAAACGCAGTCTGCGTCCCAGCTGAAACTGAGCGAGGCAGCGATGAAATGCGGCCACTCTGTGCTCCGACAAACGTGCGCGGCTGGAAAGTGAGCATATTTCCAAACCGAGGAAAGAAATCTGCTGACTCGGGATTAGCGAGCTCTTTTGAAAGTTCACAGAGAACCTCAGTGTCTGAATGTGTGACAGAACCGTCACTGGTGTGTCTCCGCCTGCTCTCTCGAGCAAGCTACGAGAGCCCAGTCGTCTAGGTAGGCTAAGATGCGGATGCCTCTCTCTCTCAGGGGCGCTAGCGCTGCTTCGGCACATTGTGCGAGGAGCGAGCGACAGCCCGAACGACAGCACTAGGTATTTGTAGGCTACGCCCTCGAATGCAAACCTCAGAAACTGCCTGTGTTTCGGGTGTATAGCCACATGAAAATAAGCATCTGTTAGATCAGGGGTCGGCAACCTGCGGCTCTTTAGTCCTTATAGTGCGGCTCCGCGTGGTTTGGGAAAATAAATTAGAAGTATTTAGCTGAAGTGTATTTTATTTATGTTAGTTCTTTTTTAACTTGTAGTTCTAAATTGGAAGATTATTGTGATATTGAAATATAAAAATAAAATTATATTCTATTATTTTTTCATCGCTCAAAATAAGCGTCACACTCGCGGAAGCCGGTATACCCGCCGAAACACCATGCATTTATCGAGACTTTCAACCCCAGGTAGGCCAATTATGGCTCTTCGGATCCACATTATGTCAGCAGCTATTCTCCACCGTGAACTATGTTAAAAACAAACACCGCTCGCGCCTCACAGATGACAGCTTACAGTCCTGCGTAAAGATGAAAGTGACTTCGTACAGCCCCGATTTGCAGACGCTGTGCGCAGAGGTTCAGGAGCAGAAGTCCCATTGTAAACATATCACGGCAGACCCGACGATGTTTCCATGAACATGCTTTACAGCTTCTCTTTATTGACCACTTTTCACACACGGTTGCTGTACGCACACAGCCGGTTGTAGCTTTTCAGCTCACAGCCCGACATATACCAACAACAGCACAGATAGCACAGACGTTAAGGTGGCGAGGCGTGATTGCGGGTGCCGCTCAACGCCTCCCCTGCAGCGGCGCTGCAGACCATACCCCGCCACACATTAACCAGGTAAAATAGATATTTAGGCAGAATTTTGCAAATATCTATTTTTCTTTTTCCTTTTTTTTTAGCAGCATAGTGCTTTTTTTCCCAATTATTTTTTAAAAGCCAGGCCAAGGCTCCAAAAGCCCAAAGGCGATATAAGGCTGGCGGCTCACAACAGTTTTTGTTTGCTACATGGATCATTTTCGTTCAGCTGGGTGTCTTTCCTTTTGTTATATTTCTGTAAGAGATCAAAATGTGTTAATTACATAAATAAAATGTCATTTTCTCTGTAGCACTTCATGGATTTCATAAGCAACACACCTTAGTTGTTCACACAAAGCATAAAAGTAAAAAACAATATATACAGTGTTATCTTCATTTTAGATGTCAAAAAGTATTTGCGGCTCCCAGTGTTCTCTTTTGCGTGGAAACCAGGTCCAAATGGCTCTATGGGTGTTAAAGGTTGCTGACCCCTGTGTTAGATCGATTGTTGCAAACCAATCTCCCGGGCCGACTGCATTCAAGAGCTGTCTGAGTGTTAGCATCTTGAACCTGTACGTTCGTAGATACGTGTTCAAGACTCGCAGGTTGAGGATGGGACGAATCCCTCCCCCTTTTTTCGGAACAACAAAATAATGGCTGTACCAACCTTTGTCTGTCTCTGAAGCGGGGACCACTCGTATTGCTCTTTTCTGCAATAGCGCCTTTATTTCCTCTCTGAGTATCATGGCCGCCTCGGTGCTGACAGTCGTGTTTACGACTCTTTGGAAACGAGGCGGCTTGACCCGGAACTGCAACCGGTAACCCATGGCAACGGTTCGCAGCACCCACGGAGAGGGGGAAGTGAGCAGCCAGCCGGCTAACCTGCAGCACCGTCAACGGGGCGTTGTCGCCCCCCCAGTGCGTCTGCAGGGGAATGCATCACCTGCCTGACCTGGCTCATTCTGCCTGCAGGCTGAGCATTTGTGATTGTTTGAGAATAAACAACACTCTTTATTGATTGTAACATGGGAACATGTACATTCATACATTTTGTTGGAGGCACCTTTTCTGGGGCACAACAATGAAAAACAGCGGGAACACTCGATGTGGTCACCTGAACATTTAACACACCTGAACAGGGAGTTACCTGAGGCATTTTGTGTGCAGGGGTTTTGTGCTTGGGAGACAGTGTTAGGAAAGTGCAGCGCCTTCTGGGGCTGACAACCTGAACAGAACTTAAGCGGCACCTCTTGGGCGGCAGCAGAGGGGTAAAAGCAGCGTCTCCCTGCTGCTGGACCCCTTCTCCACTCGAAACCACAGCTAGGAGGGCTGAGGCTTCTTCCTCCTGGGCGTCGGGGCCCAAGGGTGGGCCTTTGCTCCAGGCCGACTGGCGTGGAGCTCGGGCCGGAGGATGTGCTTCCGCTGGCGGCACACCCACTTCAGCAGTGGGCACCGGTCTCTTGCCGGTCGGCAGAGGAGCGGCCTGTGAGAGCTAGCTGCGGGCTTGGGCTTCGCCTGACGTCTGGGATAATGTTGCGCAGAGCTTCCATCTGCTTCTTCCTCAGATTGAATCTAGCCTGAATGGCTTCAAGTGAATGTCCGATTAACCCAGCCGCAGACACTGGTGCGTCCAGATATACAGCTCTGTCCCTATCCGGGACGTCAGAGAGGGTCAGCCACAGGTGCCTCGGCGCCACTACTGTCGAAGCCATCCCTCTGCCCAGGGAGAGCGCTGCACAGCAGGATGCACGGAGGATGTAATCTGTGGCGACTCTGACCTCGTTAAGAAGAGGTGCCAGCGGGCTGTCATCATGAACCAGCGATCCGAGCTCCGCCAGGCACATCGCCTGGTATGTCTGGAGCATGGTGACGGAGCTCATGGCGCGAGCAGTGCCGGCCTGAACCCGATAAATCTTCTCCAGCTACGAAGCAGAGAATCTGCAGTGCTTGGACGGCAGAGTTGCGGGGCCGCCGACATGAGACGGTGCCAGATAAGCAGCCAGAGACGGCTCCAAGGGGGGGGGGTAGCTAAGCCAGCCCCCTCGGCGCCGTCCAATTCCATGTACTGTCCATAGCCGGGCACAGTGATGCGGGTAGACAGAGGTTTGTCCCATGATGCTGTTAGCTCGCAGATAAAGTCTGGGAACATGGGAAGGCAGTTTTTGGCCGTTGCGGGCTCCAGTGGGAGGAAAAAACCCGCGACGGCTTCTGAGCTGGTGGAGGAGAGGGCCAGTCCACCTGCAGCTTCTCAGCAGCACAGCGAAACAGGGAGAAAAGAGAGGTGTCATTGTGGCCGACTGGCGCAGCAGCGGCGGCACATTGGGCCGACAATGAGCTCTCCTGCTCATCCTCCGACAAACCATGGATGTCCAGGCCGATGTCCAGCACATCATCGTCTTCCTGGGGAGCGCTGGCGGGCTTCAACCCAGGCTGTAGTGGTCAGGCCAGGTAATTGCATCGACCGGATAATCCTCATCTTCGGACTCGGACGGGGCTCCAGACTCGGAAAGGAGAGGGTCATGCCGTGCGACAGCCGAGCGTCCCAGCCCTTTTCCACAAACGTCACCCGTCTTTCCAGGGCCGAGCGCCGGAGCTGCCGACAAAACGCACAGGCTTCGGGCTCCGTCAACGCTCTCCTAGCGTGGACGATTCCCAGGCAGACAGGGCAGGCATCGTGCTGGTCGCTGTCATGCAAAGAGAAACCGCATCCCTGAGGACAGGGGTGAACAGAAGATTTCTGCTTTGCTTGCTTCGGTTTGGAGTCCATTCCAAAACACAAAGCGAAACGCTGCACAGGAAAACTTGAAATTAGCGCTCCGCGGACAGCCTACGCACCAACTGCGCGGTGGAGGCTAACACCAACAGGGGCAGTTAAGCTAAGTTCAAGTCGGCAGACAACGGAGCTGACTAGCAGCAGCTAGCTAGCCCAACTCAGCAGAGGTGTTCTCAGCGAGGTGAAGAGCGTAAGAACTGAGGGATGACTGTGATGACAGTGGCTATATGTGCAGCCGGGGCCGTGCGCGTGTCATCACACGTCATTTGCCTTAAAGGCGTTAATAAAGGTTTCTTCAGCCAGGACACGCAATGGCGTGATATTCCATACTTATGTGTTGTACCAAGTAGGGCTGGGCGATATGGCCTAAAATTCATATCGCGATATAATTTGAAGCATGTGCGGTAACGATATATATCGCGATATATTCTATTCTTCTGTATAACGTATTTTCCACACTATAAGGCACACTTAAAATCCTTTAATTTTCTCAGAAATCGAGAATGTGCCTTATGTATGAATTCTGGTTGTGCTTACTGACCTCGAACCGATTTGGGCGTGCAGAAATCTGTTAAAAAATGTTTTAGTACAACTTTGGTAAGCCGCACTGCTTGATGGATTGTCAGAGCATTACGGCTGCCGTAGTGAGGAGCTTCGCGGAGTAATCTGGGTCCAAAACTCCGTTCTTCAGGTCCCAAAGTCAAACGAACACTAAGAGTTAAAAACGGTCTAAATTCTTTCATCTTTAATTAAATCATCAGCGTTGCCACTTTATCGGGTGTAACAATTAAGTTTAACATCCAGGCATCCATGAAAACAGAATTTATTAAATTTAATGGAGTTAGAAGTTAACAGGAAGTTAGCTCGCTAGTTTACACCTAAACATTTCATACCATGTTCTGACTGAGAGATTTTTGAAACTAATTCATACCTACAGCTCTGCTACCACTTCCAACATAAATGAAGACAGAAAACTAAACAGCAGTGGCGTTTGTAGGGTTACTGAAGTTGGACTACCTGGTATATAATGTTGTGCTACGTGATTGCTAGCGACACAGCTATGTTAGCATAACATTAGCACAGTGAAGCTGGAGGATGAACGGCAACTTTTTTTCCACTCGATAAAAGTTAACATGAGGGATTCAGGTGGTTAGGGACAAATGCAGTCGCATAGCAGGATGCTATACACGGGGCAAAATTCAGTCAGGAGAACAACTGAGATTATTCATTCACAATACGAGGTTAGTTATTAATATACTGCAACAACATGGGAATAGAACAGCTGTGAGAGAATTCAGCATTAATGAATCAAAGTTACGGAAGTGGAGGAAGCGCAGTTTTTTTGGCTTTCCCCATATTTCAAAAGTGCTTCATCTCTTTGCTATGACTGTCGCCCGCCATAATTTGCAGATGATAATGGTTTTAGCCACTGCGATGCTTTCAACCAAAACAGGCGCAGCTTGATGACATCATCAACATGCGCTATCGCGACAGAGCGATATAGTCAAAATCTCTATCGTTGGCCAAATTTATATCGTTTCTATCGTGTATCGTTTATATCGCCCACCCCTAGTACCAAGTGAATCGACTGAAAGGGAATCACTGATCACATCACATGCTCATAGACACACACACATCACATGTTCACTGTTGCAGACAAACATGACACGTTCACATGTGAGTGTTTTATCTGTTGCATGATTAATGAGATGTTTGTGTGACCACTGAGTTAATAAAAGAGCTGCGAGAGGGGGCCAGAGTTTGGAGTTGTCTGGGATCAGGTGAGGAGCTTGCAGCTCCAAGACCCTGGTCCGATCGGCTCCCCTTGCAAGTTAAAATGGATTGAGCTCTGTCTTGCTTTGTTCACGGGAATAAGTCTCTAAACCAGCGTGGCCTGCGAAGCGCAGACCTAACAGTGGTATTCCACATTAGATGAAAGGTTTACTTTCACACATCCATTCAGCACCATTTATCTCCCTAATATGCAGTTTAACTCATAAGGGCTCAAATGTGGGCTGCAGCAATTAGTTTCAAATTAGGAAATTAATAGTCTATTTAGATAACAAATTGGTTATTAAAGTGATTTTGCAAGCAGAAATGTCACATTATATCATCTATCCATCCTCCCAGTGATCCAACAGCAGCCTCATGTGTTAAAACACTGAAAACAAATAATAATTCGTTCTCATCAGAGGCTGCAATAGAGAAACAATATCTCTCCCTTAAGAATAGATCCTTCTTTGCCAACATCCATCTTGGTCAATATAATGTGACTCATTTTGTGACCCAAATATGCTTATAATTATTACCATTTTCTGTGTTTACTTAGGAGACCTTGCTTGCCTTTCTGTCAATATTTGGTTCAGTGACGATAAGTGCCACTTTACTCTGGCCATGCCAGACACATTAATGCAAGGAAAAGGAAAAAAGCTTTCACATTTCTGCAGGTACAAGGAAACTACATTCCATTAGTATTAAAATAAATAAATAAATGAGGGGCAAATGCATTGTGTTTTTTTTTGTTTGTTTGTTTTTTAACCCTGGAGAACCCATGGGGTCAAATTTGACCCCATGGGTTCTCCAGGGTTAAGTACAAGTCATGTTTATATATTCATAAAAAAAATCCGGGCTAAATCTTTGGAGTTTTCTATACATATGTCTAATATCAAAAAGTGTTGGTAAGTTTCTAATCAATCATCTTTTTATGTTAAACTGTGCTTGTGTATCTAAAATAGATTTAGATTAGGTATTGATTTTGCACATATTAGCTGTTTTACTGTTATGTCATATTAGGACTGATAATTCTTAACACAAGGGCTGTTTAATAGCACTTATTAAGCTTTCAGCCACATCTCATTGACAACTTATTTCTTCTTGCTTCTGCTACGAGATAAAGGATCCAGTTTTTAGTCTTTCAGTCATGTCACAATTGAGCAATCTGAAATTGTCTTCTCTCTGTTGCTGTCTTTAAAGTCGAGAATGATCAGTGGGCCTCAGTTAGTCAGGCCCCTGTTATCTTAGCTGTTATCAAATTTTCAAAAACTCTTAACAAGCGCATTGGTTTTAAGATAGTACTGTGCCATCAGTAGATGTTTTCACTATTGTAGCATTTTTGCATGTGTGCCGCTATTTTAGGCTATGCTTGCTGCTACGTTAATGAGTCGAATAACCCAGATGATAAGACTTTAAAATTACTGCCACTTGTCAGCCCTAAGTACTTTCTCTACAGCTTGTTCCCTTTTCCTGTCTCTGTCTTATGTTCTTGTGAAAATCAGTTTCTCCCAAGGTTATGTTTGCATGTTTAAAGCTCATTAATTGCATTCAATGTGCTTGTGAGTGCAAGTGTTAGATAGAAATTTCAAAGCTGCTATGTTCAAAGATGATAGCTCAGAGGAATGATCACAGGTTTGAACAAATCAGGAAACACTTCGAAAAGCTGTGATTTAACGCTGGGAAGAACAAGAAGTTAAATAGAGAAACGTTTTTCCTTTAAAACATGCATTTATTTCCATATACCAATGACAAATTTTATACAACAACTAAAGTTGCCTGTGTTTTGTAATATATATCTTTCATCAGTCTTCAGCTAGTCATCATCTTTGGCTAGTTTTCACTAGAACATCTGGTGGTTCATTTATTTTGCCCATGGAGAGCAATGGAGGGATGTGAGCCATTGAGATAGTCTGGCTCACTAGGATGTTGGAGCTTGCCAGGTATGTGGCCTGGCCTGCCTGATAAAGAGCTCTGCTCCATCATTGCTGAACTGGAGGAGAAAATTCCCTAATTAGAATGTCAAGAGCCTTGCTTTGGCTAAATTGTTAGACTAGCACTACGCTCTGTATCACTGCCACCACACTCTGAACTAGGACACGTTTCAGCTGTGTGTGGTGCTCTGACTTGTGATGATGGAGCACGGGCACAGAAGTTTCTCTCTTCTCTCTTACTGGCGTTACACTGACTAATGTGAGCAAGAAATAGAGATAAGTAGCCATTTTAATGTACTTTACTTTGTCCCTTCAGTGTTGAGAAACTCAGCAGTTCAAAGTTTTGGTCGAAAGGTTCATAGTTTTGGTCGGAAACAAACACATTAGTGTTGTATTAATTAAAAAAAAATTAAAAATAGAGAGATATAAAACAGAAAATCACAAAATGTAGAGATCTTTAAAAAACAGTCATTGCTTATTTTCCTAATAGCTACAAAGATCCTGGGTTCACAGAAAGGTCTCGGCCATCTGAGGTCTTTCTGTGTGGACTCTGAATCGTTCCTGTGTAGGTTGTCTCTAGGTGCTCCGATTTTATCCCACAGTCCAAAAACATGCATGTATTTAGTGATTCTAAACTGGCCGTAGGTCTTAATGTGAGCATGAATGTTTCTGTCTCTCTGTGTCAGCCCTGTGATAGACTGGGTGTACCCTGTGCCCCTTTCTGTGACAGCCTGGATAGGCTCCAGCTCCCTTGCAAACCTAAATTGGATAAGCAGTAAAGAAAATAGATGGTTGCATTGAATTCTAAGATGATGAATGTTCAGTTATATAAAGCAAAAAATCTGCAAATACTCAGCTTTAGGATGCTACTACCAGCATATGTTTAAAACATTGCCAGATGAGTGACTGGTAATCAAACTAGTAGTGTCAGTATATTAGCCTGCCTCCTAGTTGATAAATTGAAACAGAACTGCTTCATGACCTTGCTGAAGTAATGACATACTGCTGCACACAGTCAAGTCAGAGACGCTGACGGATGAAAGATCTGTTTGCACTTGATAAGTGTTAGCTCACCGTTGTGGGCATTTTGTGTTTGTACAAGGTGATGGCCAGCAGTAAGCATAAAAAGGGGTAATGGCACCAACCAGTTCCCCACATTTGCCTTCTATCATTCTGAAAATTTTGATGAAAGAAAGTTAATTTAGCCTTAAAATGAAAAAGAAATGTTATCTTAAAGTCTCAGGTGTGTTGTTAAAACCTAGCTGGTAATGGCTTAAAAGTTCCTTTCTTGGCTGTTAGGCACTAAACATTAGTGTAGTTGTTCTTTTTGGACACCAATATACAGTTATTGTTACAGACTGACTCCTCCCTACACTCATATTTTGATTATATTAACATGATAATAAATTTTTCCTTAGTATGTTGGTTTGCACTGTTGTCCACAGCAAGGTCCTGGGTTTGAATCCACCATCTGGCTGGGGCCTTTCTGTGTGGAGTTTCATTATCTCCATGTCTGCGTGGGTTCTCTCTGTGTACCCCCACTTCTTCCCACAGTCCAAAGATGTGCACTTAGTGGTGTTAGGTTAATTATTGGTTCTAAATTAATTATGAATGTGGCACGATCTGATATCCTCGTGTTGGTGTTGTTCCCACATCATCATAATAAATGTTGTTCCAGGTTCAACATTGCAAGTGACCAATCACATTGTTGTGACGTCATACTTTTGCGACTTCGGAAAAAAACACCTTAAAAAAAAAAAGAATCTACTTAACGTGCGACAAACTGCCTCTGTCTGCCGATCCAGCAATTTGAATTCTTTGCATTTCAGGATACTGTTCTTTAATAAACTGTAAGCATTATACATATTGTCCTTGCAACATTGGAATGTCATAAATGAATGAATGGCTTGGCTTGCAAAAGTATGACATCACAACAATGTGATTGGCCACTTGCAATGTTGAACCTGGAACAACATTTATTATGATGATGTGGGAACAACACCGACACGAGGATATCAGATCATCCATGAATGTGAGTGTGAACGGTTGTCTGTTCCTCTGTGTTAGCCTTGTGACAGTCTGGCAGCATATCCATGGTGAATCCTACCTCTCTCCGTACAGTAGCTCGAGTGGTTTCCAACCCCGCCCCCCAACGAGCCTGAATCGGATAAGCGGAAAAGAACAGATAGATGGACACAGTAAACAAAGATGAAAGTGAATTTCACTGGTATCATTTTTTTCCAACATATTCTATAGTTATATCATTGTCTGTGGTTTTTTTGTTTGTTTGTTTTGTTTTTGGGGTTTTTTTTGCCACTATTATCCAGTGTCATCAGAGCTGTTGTGCAAAAATATTGGCCAGGCACAGCCACAGATGAATCAGGCAATCCTGCTAAGGGCTTATGAAAGTACTCTGAGGGAATTGCTAACATTTCTCATAATGTAGACTCAAAGTTAACTGCCCCTGTTAATGTGTTTCCTGGATCAATCTGAACAACCCCATTAGACGACAAGCTCTTTACTACAAGTTTCCAAACTGTAAGTAATGGCTTTGATTATAGCTATCACATACGTTGGAAATATTTGGCCTTATTTGATGCATCAATAGAGGAAACGGTAACATCTTATCATCTTTTCTCCCATTTTGATATCATACTCCACAAGGGCTCTTCTTACAGTCTAATAACTTCAGATATACTATCCATGTTTAACCTGGAGTTCCTCATGCATTAACCAGTGTGAGATGTTTGAGACTTATTTTGCTGGCTATAGAGCTTGGAGAGTGCTTCTCATGACTGCTGTAATCTCATACGTTCACCTTGGAATATTTTGGAGCATTAACAAGGTCCAGTATTTATTAACACTTTGAAATAACACTTTTTAAAATTTTTACAGAGGTTTTACACTTGGAATTTCTTTATTTATTTTTTTTTAGGATTTGTATTCAAGAGATATCATGACTTGTCACTTTTCTGTGAAGTTTTATGCATTTGAAGGCTGTTAAACCCCCGAGCCTAGGGCTTTACTGATCTCCAACTTTTTGTAGCTGGCTGACTAGAATGAGCCCAACAAACATTATCTGTCCTTGTTGCGCTTCATTGCAGATTTTGGCGCAGCTTTTTTGCTATCTGTTCACTTTCCTTACTTTGCAAACATTTTCACCCTAATCACAGATTATAAACTGAAAATTGTGGAATATGACCACATGTTTTCGAAGTACCCAGCAACCATTAGTGGTACTTCAGGGACTGTTATCGCAGTCAGATGTGAGTCTCATTTCCCAGCTAATGTTGATAACTGAAGCGGATTTTGCAGCATATGCCCAGGGCTATGAAGGATGTACTCACTAAAGCTTAATCAGTGCTTTAGCATCTGTTTTTGTGACTATTTGATTATGACGGTGTGTGCGTGGAGGGGGTGATTGTGTCCTCCCTTCCCACATCTTTGTTAAAATTTAATTGCTTTTATAGTGTTTGGCAAAACAGCCTATTCTGATTTAGACTAATTTGTATTCCTTAGGCTTTCTTAATATTTTGTCCATGTGCATTTCTATGCGTGGAAGGAGAAAATATTAAAATAATTTCTCTATAATTCAATTCCATCCAAATCTTACTAATTAATAAAAAAAGAATTCCTTGTGCCCAGCTGTGTGTTCTGCACTTTTCGTGAGCGCTTTGCTGGAAACCTGAGGAAGTGCATTGTCCTCTTCAAAAACATTTGAAAGAGTATTTTTTACCCCTTAGCTGTAAAAGGCTGATGGGGTAGTGGCGTCATCCTATCGAACAGGTGGCCTTCATCGTGGACACCCAAGTTTGTGAATGTGATAACTCGAGAACGAAGTAACGTAGGAGTTTGAAACTAATAGTATAGGTGTATCTCCTATGTCTCAGACTACTTCTGATCTCACTGACCTTGACCATGACTCAGAGGTCAAGTTTTCTGAAAATCTTTGGAACGGGATAAGTCCAGAAGGAAGTCACCTAGGATTTTCAAATTGATACCATAGGTCTACCTGCTAGAAGGCTGAGGGCTACCACTGGTTACTATCAACTGCAGACATTTTTCTGCTGTTCATTTGGAACCTGAGTGTTTATTTCCAGACCATCATAATTGTGCTTTCAGGATTGCACTTTTCATATCTCACTGTAAGACCAGTCACAACATAGAACCCAGGAGAGAACAACAAAGGTAGAGAATAGCATTTATCGGGCTCTTGTGTTGATGTAAAAAGAAGCCGATATGTTGAAGCTGAGTCACACTAAATCCTCCATCCTTTTGTTCCTGCCGTATTAGTGTCACACCGAAATTGTCTGGGGATGCTGTGTGGAAATGGAAGTGAATTTACTTCCAATAACCAGAAAGATGCAGTGTTATTTTTGTCAGGCTGTTTGTATTCATACATGGACACTGGAGGTGGCCTGGGTTCATTTGCAATCGTGAGGGATGTGAATGATGAAAGTCTTATCAAGTCCAGGCCTTGGTACTCTGTGCTGCCCAGAATAAGAATTACATCCTTTGTATATTTTTTCTTTTAATATTAATTCGTGTTTTTCCTCTATATGTTGATAACTACACAAAACTCTTCTTCATAGGGCATTACCAGAGTATGTACACATCTTATCAGCTTGACATGGCAGAAGTGTTTGTGGTGGTTCCATTATGGAGGGACAGGGACTGGAGAGATGTCACAAGCATTTTATCTACCTCTTATTTTGCCTTTGGCATTAAAGACAATGCCGCATGTGTAACTGTGCTTGCAGGTAAGATTAAGTAATTTTGAGTGTAATCATATGGTGTCACTGAAGTGTGATAATGGGGGTGACAGTATTTTCACGGGCATAGAAAAAAGAACAGTCTACTCTTTGTTTATATTAGAACTAGACTGTTTAGAAGAAATAGTTTTTGATCAATTGATTTTATTTTCCCTGGACTGCCTCAAAGAGATTCTGGCAAACCATCAGGTGACTCAGAAGGGGAGAGCATTGCTCTACCTGCACTGTGTATAGTGCAGATGGAGTGCTGCTGACTTCAACTGAGGACATTGTCAGGCGGTGGAAAGAGTACTTCGAGGATCTCCTTAATCCTACTGACATGTCTTCCGTAGAAGAATTAGAGTCTGGGGTAGAGGGGGGCGACTTGACTATCACTGAAGCAGGTCACTGAAGCAGTTTAACAACTCCTTAGTGGCAGATCTCCTGGGTTGGACAAGGTTTGTGCCTCTACAATGCTGTGTGAAGATCAGGGCTGGTACCTCTAGATTGACAGACTGAGATGGTGGGTCCCATCTTTAAGAAAGGGTTTTGGAGGGTGTGCTCCAACTAAAGGGGTAACACACTCCTCCGCCCCCCCATGGGAAAGTCTATGCCAGGGTGGTGGAAAGGAGTCCGTCCGTTAGTAGTACCTCTGATACAGGAGGAACAATGTGGTTTTCGTCCTGGTTGTGGAACACTGGACCATCTTTACCCACTCGAGGATCCTTGAAGGGGGCATGGGAATTTGCCCAACCAGTCTACATGTCTTTTGTGGACTTGGTGAAGGCATTCATTGCATCTGTTGCTATAGGCCATTCAGTCCTTATACAGCCTTTGCAAGAGCTTGGTCCGTATAGCCGGCAATAAAGCGGACTTGTTTTTGGTGGGTGTTGGACTCTGCCAGGGATGCCCTTTGTCACTGATTCTGTCCATAATTTTGATGGACAGAATTTCTAGGTGTAGCCAAGTGACAGAAGGCTTCCACTTGGGTGGTCTCAGAATTTCATCTCTGCTTTTTGTAGATGATGTGCTTCTGTTAGCTTCATCAAGTGACTGCCTCCAGCTCCCAATGGAGTGGTTCACAGCTGAGTATGAAGCGGCGGGAATGACAATTAGTGCTGACTCTGGGTCAGGGACAAGTTCCTGCCCCAAGTGGAGGAGTTTAAGTATCTTGGGTACTTGTTTACGAGTGAGGGGAGAAGGGAGTGGGAGATCGGCATATGGATTGGTGCTGCGGCTGCAGTGATGCAGACACTGTACGCTGGACACTGTTATGAATATGACTGTTTGATTGCCTGCTAGGTGGCGCCTCCACGGCATAGTCAGTTAATTACACCTCTGGACTGACTAATATAGGGTTTGCTTGTTGGCACAAACCTAGCAAGAAGTTTGTACTTTTTGATGTCTGAAATTAGTCTGTTACTAATTAGCATTGATTAGCAAATTTCTGTATATCTGCATTTCACTTGTACAGTTTGTTGATGAAGTTCAACAACCAATCTAGTTAGGGTAGAATACTCAGTCATCTTCTTTTAAATATGATCACTTCTGGTTCCAAAAAATAAATTTAAAAAATGGCAGCATCAAAATTGATGTTCTGATGGCAGACCCATCCATATGTTTAAATGATAATGATTTCTTTTTGGCAACTAAAATATGGGTGCTGCTGATCATGATCAGGGCTTGGTGATCCTGTCTGCTTGGAGGTCATATCTACTGGTAGAACCTTGTACAGTCCCACTTCATAGACAGTTTACTCAGTAAAACAGTTAATATTTTAAAAAAACCTGTAAGAAATATATGAAATAATTTTACTAAGTTTCCTGAAAAAATTCCTGCCCTGTGTTGTGTGCATTTCAAATTTGAGTTGTCTGTGTGGGTATTTTGGTCCGTCCAGTATCATGTAGCTCACTCAATTAAGTTTTTAGGTAAGCATAACTGATCTGTTGTATACACTTAAGGTACCATCTTATCAGAAAGTACACATTTAAGAAGAGGAATGAAATACAAGTAATAACCAGCTAAAGTAATATAAAAAGCCTAGCCCTGACTCTGATCAAACAGAATGCCAAATAATAGTTATTTCTTGTCAATCAATGTCTACAACACACAACTCTGTTTTTTACCCTCTTGGGAAAGATTTGTGGTAAAACAACCTGGTTTTCCCCTCAAAGTTACTCTATTTGCTGGATTGTAGAATAACAGACAAATGCTTAATGTAACTTTCACCACTCTTCTGAAAATTTGTTTTTCCTCTCAGAGCCCTTCATTTCAAGGTTACATATCAAACCAGATTAACCTTGTTGCCACATTTTTAGTACACCCCACTAGTTTCCCTGTCATATGAACTGAAATAGCTTTTAAACTGCGCCCGGGGTATTCACGCTAAGCTCACTCATAAAAGCCCCTTTCCATGTTTGTTCCAGTCTTGGCCTTTAGAGACCTGCTGGTAGAATCTCAGCTCAAAGCAGTTATATTAGATGCTGATCGGTTCTCACTGGAGGTTTGCTGTGAGAGCTCTGCCACCAGCCAGAGCCCACCAGTAGTTTAAATCAACCTATTTTTGGCAACTTGTTACTGTTTTCAGTTACGCAGTGTGAATTGAGGCATATTTTGGAGAAACATGAGATATTTAAGTACATACTATAGCCAACCTTAATTTTGTGTCTTGTTTTATGTATTGCATCAATTGTTTGAACATAGTTGCTTACTTAGTAGTTTTATTTTTGCAGTCACAACAAAAGAAACTTGCTAAAGAGCTATGTTTAGTTTGGCATGTGCTCAGGCTATTTTATTTACCCTATATTTGTTTGTGTACAGAAACGTCTATGCAGTAATTGTCTTGTTGGCACAAATTCTAATTTGCCACTAGAGCAGGTATTGTGAAAGCAGGAGGTATTGCTCTCTTTTGAATTTGATTGAGTAATGTTTAATAAAATCATTGGTGTCACTGACAGCACAGAGATGGATTAGCCACCCACATGTTTTCCTTTCCTTTCAGGTTACCTTGATGTGAATAAAATGATTTAGACACAACAAAAGAATTTCTGTCCAAGTTAAATCTATTTGAATACATTTATTTTTGAAATATTGATTTTGCTCGCTTTTAGGCTATGAAAATAATGGCTTCCATCAAATGAACTCTTTTGTGTCCTTTACTAAATAACTCTGTAATGGAATTTGAAGGAGAGGAAAACTTCCAGCATTTTCAGTCATTTGGAGAAGTATCTGGAATACCAGCAACACAATATCTCTGGTTTTTACTGGGTTAGAGGTAACTATAGAGTTACTGCACATTTACTAAAATATATATTTTTAACTTAAAAAAGAATATGCTTAAAAGCTGTTACGTGTCAAAATATGTAAATCCAGTCTCTAAGTAAGCTTGGACATTCACACCCATTTATCCATTGTCTGCGGACCTGCCATGCTTGCAATGTTCAGTGAACTGACGTACCCTTGCTCATTCACTATTAAGAAATCTGTTGCCTTGACTTTTCTTTTCTTTTTTTTATGACTTGGGCTGACCAAACGAATGCATTTCTTTCCTCTTAATGCTTTCTTCCAGTACCAGTTCTACACAGAATGACATGTTAAAATAGTTATTTTGACTATTTAGACATTCCTCTGTTTGCTCCTTCCTTATTTATAATTTGCACTAACCTGTGTCTCCTTTGTGTTATATTCAATAATTGTCTACTCATTATCAATTCTCATTACATGTGTTTAGCGTAATATAGCCTTATACTATGTTTGGCTGATGTGATGACTAAATTGCTCCTGGAATACATAATGTACCTGAGAAGATAACAGATGGCAGAATACATTATCGTCATTACTTTATTATGTCTGACAGTTGGCTCGAGAAAACATGTTGCATGCATTAGCATAAATATCACCTTTACAAACAGGCACGCTCTTAGTGGGCCCTCTATCATTGTTTATCACAGATTCTACTATAATCTTCTTGCAGACAAACTTTGAAAAGTAAGCACATCAGGTTTAGGTGTTTTGATGTAATCAAAAGAAAGATAGGATTTTGTTTAAAAGGACAAGGAATCACAGCCTCCTAAGCAACGTTATATTTAAGTATGTGTACTAGGAAATACTGCACAGGAAAACTGTAACAATACTGTGTTACAGTTTTTAACCGTAAAAGGCTGATGGGGTATTGTCGTCAATTGCCGGGCGAGCAGCATGGAAACCAAAATTTGTGAATGCGAGAACTTGCACAAGGCGACTTAGGATTTTGAAATTGATACATTGGTGTGACTACTAGGAGGCAGAGGGGATAGCACTGGTGGTTTATTCTTTGATTTGAAGTTGCTAGTATAAATTAATTGTCTTTATTTTTGTACAAGACTTCTGTTTGAACAGTTTGTCTTTACCTTAGCTGATATAACTTGAAATCCTTGAAGTTGTTTTCATCAGTCTTAAATTAAACTAAATGCACTTAATTTAAAAGAAAAGAAAAGTTATTGATAACTAAGGAGTTTATTGTCTCATCTTGTAAACTAGGCCTTAGACGATTCATCAAGTAACTCAAATAACTTTATCGCAAAGAAGCAGATTTTTTGCTTCAATCCTTCATTTACTCTAAGAGTTTGGGACTAAAACAAACCTGCAAGAGAAATTTAATGAGGGGGCGTGTGTGTGAGTAACATGGAACCAGAGTCTGTCTAAAAAGAGGGTGAATAGCAAAGATGCAGAGCCATTTCCAAACCGGTTAGCTCAGGTGAAGTGAAACAAAGTGTGTTTGTAGCATTTGTCATTTTGTAGTCATTTTAGTCAAACCACCTGTTCAGCAAGCTTCAACATTAAGGAAAGTGAACTTAATGTTGAATGGAAGCAGCTACATTTTGTTTTAATCTGCAAAAATCTACAATAAAGCTACAGAAGTTAAAATAAAATGAACTGTTAATACACTACTTAAATCGGGTAGCTTGCTGAAGGCTGACTGCAGTAATCCCACTTGTTGTTCCAGTGTTACTTGCAGCAAGCAGATTTGAGTCTAAAGTGGGGGCATGGGCCACACTACATTCATTTATAGAAATTTAAATTAGTCTAAAATAATAAATTACATCAATTGTATTATTATACAGTTGTTTTTAATTTAATTTTTATAATTATGATTTTTTTATTATTATACCTGAGATGGCTGAATGCTTTGCTTCTTTGCTATTGCCAGATGTTACTTTACAGAGAAACATAGTCACTTAAACATACAGTCATGCACACAGACACACAAAAATTCTGTTAAATTTGATTTGTATAGCACCAAATCACAAAAATGGTCACCTCAGAGTGCTTTATATTGTAAGATAAAGACCCCACAATATAGAGAAAACCACAGCAATTATTGTACTATTGTAGGGTCTTTACCAGTCGCACCTTGAGGCATCTGTTGTTGTCGTCATTTGGTGCTATATAAATAAAACTGAACTGAATTAAGAGTCTCACTCAGCAGTCTTATCACCTCAGATTATTTAGAAACAAAAACCATATCCTCACGGTGTTTTTGATCCCTCTGTTTGTTATGCAATGCTCCAAAAATTACCTGTTGTCCAATTTGTAAAGTGCAACATTTACATTTCTGTTTTAGAGCTGAGCTCTGAGAACCTGCGTACCTGCTTCCACATTGTTAATGGCTACATATATTTGTCTGCCACAGAGTTTCTGCAGGTGAGACACAACAAAAGAACACTCACACATTTGGACTTCACAGAACTCTTATATTGGCACGATATACTGTCATAATACATGTTGGCATGATAATCTGCATAAGTTTTTACAGAACTGAACCATCTACCCTGATTATTCCCTCCCCAGAACTACGCAGAATCCTTGTGTCGATCGTTTTGTGACCTGCTGAAAGACATCACAAATGAAGGGCAGGTGCAGGTGCTCAAGGTACTCCCATTCCTCCCCTCTCACAAAAAGTCAAGTCACGTAGATGGTGTTTTTCCAAAATCACAGCTGATTGTGTCTCGTTCTCTTTTATTGTCTGGATTTATTTTTCATTGCTTTTAAGTTCAGACACTGTGAGAGGTTGTTTTGCCTGTGTGGCCACTGAAGAGCAGGTGCGCTGAAAGCACCGTTATATCCAGTAAAAGGAGACACATAAACATTTACACACACAAATTGCGCAAGCACTGCTGCTTATTAACTGACACCCCATTATAATGCAAGAGGAGCTATGACTTTTTCATTACTAATAAAAGAATTTGAGAAATGGCACATAAGGAATATCAAACGGCTCACTCTAGACCCTCTTACCTGCAGCATCACGGTCTTTGATTATGAATACAAGAAGCAGCATTTAGTTTTCTTGGGAAAGTAATACAAGATGTAAAAACGCTGCATCTTTCGCATACTGTACCGTCTATAAAAAGAAGGATTTTCCCATAACGACAGAAGTCTCTTTACATTTTTATGTGGCTGACCCTTTGTGCTCCTTTTCTGGCTTCCTCCTGAGATTTTCCTGTCAGTTTCTCTCTGCTCCTTTTGCTTACTCCACCCTCTGAGGGTCGCCCTTCATCCTTCCTCACCCTGTGTCCCTGCAGGTGGTAGAGATAGCTTTAAAGGTTAGCCCCATGCTGGGAGCCCACATGTTTCAGCCCCTGCTGCCAGCTGTCTTCAGAGGTATTGTGGATGGTGAGGTGAGTTTTACCTTTGCATCTTGCTCGAATCTACGCTGGAACTGTGTAAAAGGAGGAACCTGTAAAAATATGTTTTTCATTATTCACCACATATTTAACCTTAAATTTGTCTTTTAAGGTTTTAGTAAGTTCTTTCTCAAGTGTTAATAGTCCCGGCCCTTCTAATTTGTCCTTTACTGTCACTTGAAATGAATTCTTCAAAGACTGTATAGTGGCAATTATTGATAAGTCAGCTCAGTTAAAGGTTACACATTCACAGGATTCTGCTGTGTCAGTGGGTCCATCTTTTCCCTCTTATCAAGCTTAATGACTCGTGTTTTATGTAAAACCATTTATGCATGGTTATGTTTCATTATCTGGATGCATGATTGCGTGTCTATGATCTACAGAGATATCCCGTGGTGATGTCCACCTACCTAGGCATCATGGGTCGTGTCCTGCTCCAGAACTCCAGTTTTTTCTCATCTTTGCTAAGTCAAATGGCTTCTGAGTGTAACCAGGAGGTGAGGTTTGATGTCTGCCCTTCATTTCTGTCTCCTCAGCACAGACTCGATGAATGTCTGTGGGAGACATAAATGCAAAGTGCCTGTTAAAAGGGAATCAGTGTGAACGAGGCTGAAAGTAATGAGCCAAGGAATTGCAAATGGTAACATTTTCAAGCCCTAAAATGTTGTCCTCCTCTACTGCGAAACTCTGAGCAAAGAAATTAATTGTGCCTAGTTCTGAGATTGCAGCCTTAATCTAAATAAATGCAAAGATGTTCCTCTCTAAGTTGTCTCTCATCATACCATGCTCGTTTTGTACCACAGAGGGCAAGACAGGAAGTTTAATCAAAAATATAGGGAAGGTTGAGACACATCTCTATACAAATTGCTGCTGCTCCGTTTTTTTTTTTTTGTTTTTTCTTTTTTACTCACTAACCCTTTTTTTCTGTCCTCCTTATTTCTCTTCCTCCTTGTCTCTGCTCATCAGATGGACCAGTTGTTGGGCAATGTTATTGAGATGTGGGTTGACCGAATGGACAACATCACTCAGCCTGAGAGGAGGAAGCTGTCGTCGCTGGCTCTGCTTTCCCTCCTGCCATCTGACAACAGGTGAGAATCATTTTTGAATTCTTTTCTGTGTTGATTTTGCTTTAAGCTCATGAAAAGTGGATTGAACCGCATAGCTGACTTTAGGGCACAACAAGGGGAAAGTAATGATGTTCTTGGAAATTATTTAGTAGACTCTTGTTCATCATTACGGATATAGGTGGTGAAATTATCCTGTATATATTTCTCCTTACAGTCTTAAAATGCAGAACAGCACAACAGCTTAACGGGCGCCTGCTTTAACACTCTGGGCGCCAATTATATGTCAGCCGAGCAGCACAAATGCGGATACTGATATACACACCTTATACAGGCCAATGCAGACAGCTGGGTTTTCAGACTTGCATATGGGGGCGAGAATATATTGTCAGAAATAAAATGACTTTCCATCTCTCTTTTTGAGACTTAATGTCACAAGCTATAGTAAGCGATGTTACTTAAATCTGTAATTCATCATCCTTTAGCCAAAGCATGAAACACATTTGTTTATGTCTCTCTTCTTCTGGTGGATTATTGTCCTGACAGTAAACACTTTCTGGGCAACACCTCTCACTATGATAAATGAAGAGATAAATACGTGGATACGTGCTGACAGACACAGAGTACCAGCCCTCTTACATTGAACTTGAACATTTTCTGTGCCGTACTGACAGAAGGATGATGGTAATGATACATGTTTATATGTGCAAGTCGTCTTTTTTTAATTGTTTGTTTGTTTTTTTTCTATTAAGCTGTCACCATATTTTTTTTTTCCCCCAGATGTAACGTTGAGCATTTTCATATGAAAGCCTGTAGAGATTTACTTGCTTTTGGAGCAGGCCTCAGTAGGCCATTCTTTGGATAGAAATTTGCCTCAAAGGTGTTGCAAATGCGTACGATAAGATCCACAAGCGTAAACTGAGATTTACAAGTGTGTCCAATGATTTGTATGTAACTTACGAGGACTCACAAGCATGCGGTTCCATCCAAGCACAAATATGAAGCAATCTGACCACACGTAAAACTGTTTTGCAAATATGTACATCATAAAGCTGAATAAATACTAATCATTTACTCGCAACTTACTAAGTTCAGCTCACAAATCTTGGTTTACACTTGTGGATCATATCGGATGCCTTTGCAGCATTTTGGAGTCAAATTTCTCTCCATACCATTCAGGGTGCTACAGTTTTTGGTACTTAGGCTTTGTAGCTTTACTCCTTGGCTCCAAAATGGAATTCATGGTGAAGTTACATTTGTTTTTGTTTTGTTTTTTAAATTAGCCAATTTTGCAGCTTTTCCCCTAACTTTAAGTGACTTTTTATGCCAGATAGGCTAGTCCCAGTGTTTCAGAAACTGCTGATCTACTAGGATTTTCCCACATAACCATGTGTGGGTTTTTCAGAGAATAAGAGAAAATATCAAGTGACAAATGCCTTGTTGATGCAAGAGGTCAGAAGAGAATGGCCAAATGGCTTCGAGTTGATAGGAAGGCAACAATGACTCAAGCAACCAGTTGTTACAGGCAAGAGCAGCAGAAGACCACAAAAGACACTGCTCCTATCAGTTTAGAACAGGAAACTGAGAATACAGTTTGCAGTTCATCAAATTTTGAGACTGGAGGAAAGTTGCCTGGTCTGATGAGTCTTAATTTCTACTGTAACATTCAGATGGGACAGTCAGAATTTAAAAACCTGGTTCTGTCCTGCCATGGGTCAACAGTTGAAGATGCTAGCGGTAATATAATGGTTTGGGGGATGTTTTCTTGGGAAACTCAAAGCTCAGAACTTATTTAATATGACTAAGTTCACTGTCATGAGGTCTCAATGGGAAGCGGTGAAACAGGACATTTGTATTATGGATAGACAGCCAACAAGTCTGCAGCGACTCTCTGATGCTGTCATGTCTCTATGGCCCAAAATCTCTGAGGAATGTTTATAGCACCTTAGTTAATCTATGCTACAAAGAATTTAAGCAGTTCTGAGAAGGCAAAAGGTGTCGAACCCAGCACTAGCAAAGGATACCTAATAAAGTGGCTGATGATTGTATGTGATATATGTAATATGTTGTATATGATTTACAAAAAAGAAACCACTAGGGGAAAGAAAAGTAAATGGGATTTACTGTGACAGAGTAGTGACTACTTCTCAAAGATCTCTACGAACTAGTTTGTAAATAGTTTGTTTTGGCATGCAAGCCATCATGTAATCACTGTGAAGTTTTTCACTTAAGGGTGATTTAAGTGACAGGCACTGAGCAGCACCACTAATCAGCTATTAGTTTTTCACTTGGGAGTTGTTTTTGGTTGATAGAATTAGAATTGACAGACATGTTAAAATGATCTTAAAGGCAAACCCTATTTTCAGTTGTTGCCATGGGCACCAATTTAAGACTGTTATTCATAACCAGGGGCACATGTGTTTAGTGATTTTATTTTACCCTCCCAGGATATCGGTAGGTATATTTTACCAAAAGGATCAACTGTAGAGCCAGTGCTAGATATGATTTTGTGTGTGTGCGAGAGTTGCTTAACCATCAGGCCAGTAATCTTTATTTCCTAATTAATATTATGGTGACTAGGTAATTGAGCACATTTCAGATTATTTAGCACTGATATCAATATTTAGTCTGATTTAGTACCATGTGTATGTGTAAAATTGCCACACTTACAAAATAAGGGACACATCTGTGTATACTTGCTTCTGTGTTTTTCCCAGAACCATCTTTCATTCTGATTTTTCCAGGTTATGGCTTGTCCTAATGCTTAGTGAACTTTATGTAGCATTGCCTGGGGTCTACCTGGCTGAGAATATGAACTGACAGAAGAAGGAACAGTTGATGTATCAGTGCCCATACTCACTCACACTAACACTTCCTTCCCTGTTTTCTCATTCTTGTTGATGTAGGGGAGAAAACCCCCCAAATATATTCGGTCCACTACCACTAACCACTGAGACTCACTCAAATAGTTCACCAGTGACTGTGGCATGTCTCCAAGCTTGTGTGGTTGGGTTTCATAAACTATATTATTTTTAAAGGTTGTTGATGTCAGTTATATTTATATAGCCCAAATTGCCAGTCACTTATCTCAGGGCACTTTAGATAGAAGGGTCAAGACCTAACAGTATTACAGATATAAACAAGACGATACTCTTTAAGTAAACACTTTCTAAAAGTCGGGAGTAATCATTCTCTTTTAACAGAAGTAAAGCTCCAAGAGAACCAGGCTCTGGGAGGACTCTCATTTGTTACAACCAACTGGGGTGATTTTAAGTGAAAAGTGTAGAATAGGAGAAACAATACGACAGGCTGTTGACAGATTGGCGGGGCTGGTAAGTGAGGACTGGGAAAATACACCTCTGCAGCCAGATATATCTGCAGAATGGCAGGTAACAAATGACAACAGAGTGAAAAAAACACAAACTGAAAGAGAAGACACAGTTAATGAGTTAAATCAATAATGGCTTATGAGTGCATTTAGAGTGAAGTGAGTCAGGAAGAGGCTGTTTCAGCAAACCATGCTAAATGATATAGTGACTGAGAGTTTAGGCCTGATTTTACAATGTCTTGGGTACATGGTAGTGAATTGTTCTTTTGGAAACTAAGGAACTACAAGCAAGTGTGAAGTCATGAGATGGAAATGTTCTGTTGGAGTAATGTAGTACTTGTGTGATTGGTCTCTAAATGCTTTATATGTAAAGGGGTTTTAAACTCTGGAGTTTAATTGCTAGTTTTAGGAACAGGGAGTAGTTCAACTAGAGGCTCTTCAAATGGCTGTTATGATACAATATATCTTTTTTTAATGTAGAACTACAGACATAGTGATATAAGTGATAACAGTGAACCAATAATCAGATAAGACATACAGGATAGAGGAAGACAGGACAAAAAAAGTAAGACTTCTTGCACTTGTGTGTGTGTGTGTGTGTGTGTGTGGGGGGGGGTGTTTATGTATAAGAAGTTAATATAGTCCTATCTAGAAGTAGCAACTGGACTAGTTTTCATTGTAAGATAGAATTACTATGAATTTTTGTCCATATGAAATGCATATAATGTGAAAAAATTGTTTCCTTTGGAGAACTGTGTGGACAACATGATAAGGAACTCAACATTTACATAAACTAATAAAGTAAAAGCAACATAACACTGTCCCATTTTTTTTCTTTTTTTTTCAGTGAAAATGTACTGATGATGTCGAAAGTAATGGTGAGATCAGCATATTAATGAAGCTCTGTTCTCTGTGTTATCAGCGTGATTCAGGACAAGTTCTGTGGCATCATCAACATTTGTGTTGAGGCATTACATGATGTAATGACAGAAGATCCTGAAACGGGCACTTTCAAAGAGTAAGTATTCATATTTTTTTTCCTTGACAATTCAAGACAAGAAAAAAAACTGTGCTTATAAACTTGGAAATTATACAGTCCAAACCTTCCCATCATTTTTTTCACAAATGAATGGAGTTTGTAATTTTGACAAAACTCATGCATAATGAATGAAGACGCGCAAAAGTGCTTGAAGCACTACAAATGCAGATGCGATGCTGAAGTTGGAATTTATCAAATGCAAACCTCAGAAGAAATATTTTGAGATAAAAATTAATTTCATGGGGGCAGCGGCTCACTACAGGGAATACAAGGAAAGCAAATGAGAGATTGACTTGGCTGTATTTGCACCTTGATAAAACCTCACAGTAATGCCCGTGTCTGAGTTACCATCACTTTCTCACTGTGGGAAAAGTTACTGAGTACAGCGCTCCTTACACTTTGAACCTCCTCTACATATTTCAGTATTTTTGGTCTCTTTCTCAGCAGTTTCTTCCAGATGTTCACCAAACATAGACACCTATTCACTGCTGTGAAAGATGCTCAGCACCATACTAAGATCTAATGGTGTGAAATGAACTGAAAAGCTGGGAGCAAAGTCTACTGTATGTGTTTGCTTGCCAGTGATATGTTGAATCGTTTTGGGTCCCTGTTGGGTGTGACACGAGCAATAATATATTTGTAGATGAACATATTCCTCTGAGCGTTGTTTGCTGTTTATAAATGCAGTCAGCTGAGACAGAAAACAGTGAGTAATACAATCGTTCCCCGTTTATTTTGGAGTTACGTAAACTTTCAAACAAATAGACTTGTGTTTTCGTGAGTGGTTTAGAATTGTTCTTGCATAGTGTGAAATGAGAAGTCCTTACGGCCATGAATGAAATTCAGTAAAATAACATGCCATTTGCCAAGTCAATTTGGCATGCTACAGTTTTTCAGTGTTAACAGTACAAGATGTTGACTGTAGCTTCTTTAATGACGTGCCCAGAAGAGTTACCATTTACTAGTCTACATTTTTGTCTACCCAGAATTGTAAGCTAATTAATTTTTGTCACTTTGAATGTCATTAGTTTAGGTGGAATAGAGTTAAAATTTCTGATCACGAGTTATCAGTAGCTACGCACCAGAATCACAAAGTGTGACATTCAGGACCCCCCCACCTTATCTCTACTCACAATAAGGCTTAAGTAAGGACAAAGGAAATAAAAGACCATACACAGACTTTATACTGTGCACAAAGGTTTCACTTGTAATTCTCTCTGCATGCAGATGAACCAATATGAATAGCATTCAGGAAAAAAGGGGTGCCAGAGGGTTCAGCATTTGGAGTGCCTGTGTATGCATGCTGCCTGTTCTGAAATTGTCTCCTACTGTGTAGGTTTATTTGCGGTTATTAATATTGAGTTGAATATTATTGTGTTTGCAGCTGCATGCTGATGAGCCATTTTGAAGAGCCCAAGCTGAGTGATGATGAGGAGCCACCAACTGAGCAGGACAAGAGGAAGAAACTGGTGAGTGAAATGCATAATTCATACACAGTACAGATCTAATTTTGAAATCTTTAAATCAGTTTTTCTCTTGTTTCATTTTCATTACTGGATAATAGACAAATAGCTTTAATAATGAATTTATTTCTTATTGTTTTGAGTTTAATTTGCTGTTTATCAGAGTGTCTTTCTGTGTCCCGTGAATTTAAAAAAAAAAACATCTGTTCTTGTGATAGTTTATGCCACTCTGGAACTCATACAGTAGATGCAGAGAGGAGCATAAAGGGTTTATTCCAGGCAGCGAAAAGGAAAACGGTCACTTTATGTAGTATGTTGTCAGACACCAGTTCAGAGCAAGCTCAAAGCCTCCTGCAAGTCTTTAGATAAGCATGAATGTCAGTGAGTACCCATATGTGGCCCCTAGGTGGGAGATGTACACCAATTAAGTGGTGCATGTATGTATGAGCATGCATCCTCTGAGGATGCTTCCTGTACCACTTTACACTGTGAAAGTTCACAAATCGCTTCACTCATTCACACTATTGTTTAGCTATACTGTTGGTATCAGTGGTCTTCTCTAAATGTGTGCTCAGGCAAAATTAATTTTTTTTGTACAAATGGGATTTTATTTGTGTTTGAGTAAATACAGCTATATTTATATTCTTGTTTTACTTTTCTCTGCATGTGTGTGCGTGCTATTTGCTTGGCAGCATCCCAGTGCACTTATCACCTCAGCCCAGACCCTGACTTTTTGCTCCAGGGAAGAGAGGAGAGAAGACTTAAAGTCATACCTCTCTCTGCTTTTTAATGTTTGTGAGTCTGTGTGCTTGGAGACGTGCATGAATACATGTGTGCAAGCAATGGGAGTGCCCACATGATGGACTTTTCTATGTGAGACATAAGTTGATGAGAAAGGAGACTAATGACACTTTTTAGCAACTGTGTCTGCATCTGTATGAAAAAAAAATGTGCATAAATGTCTATATTTTTCTGCTGGTCTCAAAGATCTTGTGAGAGACACAGGTATTATTATTAATTTTTTTATTTATTAATTTTTTTTTTACATTTTTTCCCCTCTCATGTTCTTTCTCATCAGTTGACATTGAAAATCAGTGATCAGCTAATGTGAAAAAACGTAATTTTGTGCTGAAATTTAAAATAGTTATCTCCATGTGGCTTGATTATGTTTCAGGTCCACTTCTGAGTGAATTTATTTTTTCCAGCTTTCATCAGAAGCTGCTTCATATGTCTGCCATCTGCATCACTGGGGTAGCATAGGGGTCTGGTTGGGTCAGTGCCGCAGGTACGGGCAGAAGCCCTGGATACTGGCACTTAAGACATGAAATGTCACATCTCTAGAGATGAAGAAGCTTGAGGTAGTGGAGGAGGTGAAGCAGGCCCAAATAGATCTGAACACACCTCCATGCATGTTTTATTGGAATTGAAGTCCGATAGAGAGGTGGAATCTCTCCTCCTGCCACCCTGTGCAGGCGTGTGGATAGTCATGTTTTCCTAAATTTAGCCCTTAGTTTAGAATTTTCCCTTTTGAATAAAATGTTTTTTTTAATAAAGTACATTAAAAGAAATTGATTGAGGAAGACCATTTTGCATAGAAAACCTTTGCAGATAAATTTGCTTTCCAATACCATATACTGAGTGTTGATTTATCACAGTGGCTGTCAGTTAATTACAGGAAAATATATAATGCAGAATGAGTTCTATTTTGTTAAACCACTGACACATTTTCTAGTGTTTCTTGCAGTATAGTGAAAAAGTCTTGAAACATCCCTTATTTCTCTATTCTGTTAAAAAAAAATGAAAAGTTCTGCACCTGTTTAAACATGTGGAGCTATGCAGGACATGGAAATGGAGTTTATTGTAGCAATTCTAACGCGCTTAAAAGTCGATATTTAGTATGAACACATTTATTCAACACAGCCTGATCTCTCCTGTTTTGCTAGATTTTTCATTCTGTATATTATCCTGTTTCTTCTTCAGATGCTTCAAAAAAACTATAGTTTTTTTAGGCCTGCCACTTCATCTTTTATCCTCTGCTTGTCCAGTTTCCTTAATTTTCCTAGATACAAACTGCACACCATGCTAAAATAGAAGTTTTCAGACAACAGTTCTTTGAGAATTACTCTGTCGGTGAAAAAAATATATTTGATGACTGTCAAATTCATATGTTTAGCATTTTTATAGATTAATCTAAAGAAATGGGAACAAATGTGGTTTTTGAGGCTAGTGATACAATCTAAAAATTTTTAGACACAACGCTGGTTCATTCAATTGTTAGGCGCCTTTTTGTGCTTGAATGATTCAAAAACAGTGTTGAGTAGGGATTATTGGGATCATCTGAGTGATCACAGTAACAAATAAAGAAAAATTATTTCTATAAAAATGGTAAGGTACAAGACTGGATTGAAAATGAGTGAAAAAGAAGTCAAAGTCTCTCTTTGGAAACAATATAAAGAAATGAGAGTTGGCTTAGGATTTTTGCAAAGTCCTGTTTATCAGGAAGGGAGATTAATTCTTCAAGCAGATATAGACATGTATTTTCTTTAAACAAAATAATTACTTTAGTTTCTTTCTTAGTTTTCTTTTTTCTTTTCCTTGGACTTTTGAGCTTATGTTTGAGTCATTACCTTTTTATGTGGATGAATAGAACTCTGCTCATTTTCTTAATTTTCAAAGTGCCTGAAAAAGAAAGACTTTGAGCAATGTAGTCCAGCTTTGTACTTCTTTAAAGTAGCCACCTCACAGAGGCAGAGTGGGAATAAAAATTGGACTTCTGACTTGGACTATCACACCTAAATCGATCTCCCATGGAGTGTGAGATTAGAATTCAAACTGGATAGTACAGAAGTAAATGGCAGGACCAGTCATATTGTAATTTTTGTTATTTATAGGGGTTCCTCATTCTTCATTGAAGCAAATCACAATCATGAAGCGTCTCGATTGGACTGATTGCTGTCAGTGCAGGGGACCCTTGATTTCACACCAGCCCCTGCCAGCCCATTATAGAAAGTGAAAGTTTCAGTACTTGAGCTTGGTGATGACTATTAACGAAGGGAAATGTCAGCAGTGTCTCTTAAAAGGAATAATTTAATGAATATACTATTGTGGAAATGCTAAAGATTAAATATAAAAAATGAGTGAATAATTAAAGAACATTATAGTTATCTCATCTCATCTTTGTAACTGTTATTTTTTGCTAAATGGTGTTTTTTCTCACATCTTTTTGCTATTTATCTGTCTTTATACATTATAGTATAGTTAGCCATTTAACATCTGCCTGCAGGTATTGGTTTGGTGTTTTGTCTTGTCAAATTACATTTAGCTGCTTCCAAACACGGATTCACAGTCCTGATCAATGGGTGAATAAAGTGAGAATAGAAAAATTACTGTAATCATTGATTCAGTTGTTGTAAGCTGATCCCTTTAGGGATTGCCATAGTGGATCATCTGCCTCCGTCTTATTCTATCCCTTGCATGTTCTTGTCACACCAACCCTCTGCATGTCCTCCTCTAAAGTTTTCTTGTTTTCCTCCTGCCTGGCAGCTCTGTATTGAACATCCTTTGTCCAATATATCTCTTTTCTACACGTCCAAAACATCTCAGCCTTGGCTCGCTAACCTTGTCTACAAACTGCTCCTGAGCTGTCCCACTGATTATACACATTTCTAATCTTGTCCATTCTGGTCACTCTGAACAAAAATCTTAGCATCTCTTCCTCTAGCTCGGCCTCCTGTGTTTTTTGTTACTGCCACTGTCTCCAACCATATATCATAGCAGATCTCACCGCTGCCTTGCAAACCTTCTTTTTCACTCTTGTTGCTGTCTTTCTGTCACAAATCACCCCTGACACTTGTTTCCACCCACTCCACACTCTCTTCTTCATCCCTCTTATACGCCGTGCATTGCTTTGGATGGTTGACTCCAGGTATTTAAACTCATCAGCCTTCACTATATCTACTCCTTGCTTGTTCACCTTTCCACCTGTCTTCCTCACATTTACACACTTGTATTCTGACTTCCTTCTTCTTTCTTTCATATGCACAAGACCATAACAACAAATCTTGCTCCTGCCATCTCTTCATCTCCTACTGATTCTACCGATCCTTAATGTATTGCTTGCCAGTTAGTTCAGGAAGACCCAATTTATTACCTGTACTGACAAAGTGAACAAAACTAACTAAACCCGTTGTGTTTTTTACATCAAAAGTATAACTCATTTACTAATTTATGACTTTTTAATGCATATAAAAATGAAAAAGTTTCACATTAAAAACCCAGAGAAACATTAAAAATTATTTTAAACTCTTATTTTGTCAGGCGGCCAATATGTTTACGGAACCTAAATATCTTGCATTATCTTGCATTTATCAGCGGTGTACTGGCCATTTTTCTATATGTTAACAAATCCCGATGGGCCAGGAAAAAATCCATAGTTGTTTCCAGCCCTATCGGCCTAATAACTCACCCAGTGGACCTGTCACTTTGGAAACTGGGATCAGTTGCAACACACAACAAAGTTAAATTTCATTGAGATCAACTCTTACTGATGCAACCTTGGACTTACATGTTTGCCCATGAAATCTGAGTATTCTAGACAACCAGACTAAGCTAACTGCTGCTGTGTTTTGGCTTCTGTTCATAATGCATTATTTGATTCCTGTGCTTCATCTACAAGGCCAGTACCATCAAACAACAAGAAGGATACGCAACATCAAAGACTTTGTCCAGTGGGTACTAATGACATGGGTTCTGTTTGTTGTGTTATGGGGGCACACACACACACTTGAGCCCAATCACTCTCTCTCGTCTTTTTTTTTTTTTTAAAACTACACTACGCTAATGTATGTGCACAGCACACATAAAGATTATTGTGCTGCATTTATGTAAGTAAATGCCAATTACTGATTGAACTACAACATAAAAGCAAAAAAATATGTCTGCCCTGTTGCAAACAAATCTTCAGAAATAAATAGGTATATAGTGAGCTGGCTGTTTTCCAAACCTAGTCACTGAATAGTGATCCAGGAAGGTCACACTCGATTGAATACTTTGAGCAATGCAAATAAAATTCCATTTGCCTCCATTGTAGTGTTTGGACTGGAAAAAAAAATTCAATACCTATTTACATGGCAAAATACCACAAGGTTTAATTTCCATCTTTATGGACTGCTTAAATAAGCAACCCTTGTACTATTTGTAATAGTGTGTGTTGTAGGCAGGTACCTTTCTCAAGGGCAAATCAATAGTAATTGCTAAGGAAGGAATGTGTACACTAATGAGCCGCAACATTAATTTGAGTAGCTTCCTCTCCTATTGCCAAAATAGCTCTGACCTCGAGAAATGGACAAGGGACGTAAGGAAATGTCCTGTTTGCTACTTTATTCATATTTTTCTTTTTCTTTGTTTTTGTTTCTTTTGTTTTTTTCAGACTACATGATTTGCCAAAAAATTGTGACCCAGTTACAGTACAATTAAATAGGACTTGTATTAGGGAAAGCACAGAGTTAGAGAATCTGGGATACTACACGCATAACATTACTAAAAGAAAAGTTGGCCAAGTTAATTTTTTCTTGTCTTTTATTTATTTATTTTTTTTAAAGTGTGTTCACTTACACACACAATAAGGAGGCCACAATAAGAGTTACATGTTGCATAGTCTCGGAAAACCTGTTCCCCTGCATGTTTTCCGCATTCCACTTTTTTTTTCCACCCCCTCCATTTGTAACAGATGAGTTAATGAGTTGATCTTCAGTACTGCGTTATTCTGGAGTTGGTATTGGAAGGGTTTGGTAAAAATGATAGTGCTATAACAATTATTTTCAAAGTTGGAACAGTTGTTCTATGAATGTGAAAAGTGACAATGCTACAGTCAATCTCGGGCCAGCAGAAGTTTGACTGCAGCTCTACCTGAATGTTGTTACACAAATGCAATTACATTCATAAATAGAAATAAAATTGTATATATTGTATTTAGTTAAGAAGCATTCATTGCATCCTTGTACCAAAACAAAGGATTTTGCTTTACAAAAAACACCTTCAGATTTAGCCAATGCCAGTTTGTCATACTCAGATGCGGGACAGCAAGTTGGCATACAGGTTTCTTTCTTTTTTTCTTTCTTTACTTATTTTTTCAAATTGCCATTTTTGAGAAAATGTAGTTGGTGTTTGTTTTTTTTGTTTTGTTTTATTTTATTTTGTTATGTTTGACAAAATAGGCGAAAAATTGAATTAGCTAAAGTCTGCCAGTTTTAAAGTGTATGGAGTTTGACATATTGTCCAGCGTGGTTTAAAATCGTAGATAAGGAAAAAAATATTCCTATCACATTGTTGCACTGTGGTTGGTATTGCTCAAAATGAATATAAAACAGTTTTTCAAGAGAATGCTTATTAATATTGAACGTGTTCTTATTTTGTGTAGATTGGCCAAGTAACTAATTTGGCTCCTTAAATAAAAATTTAATTAAACATGCTTGAGTTATTAAGATGATAAATTAAGAAAGTTGGTGCATTTAAAATTCACATTACAGGTTTTCATTTCTCAGAGTTAACCAAAAGTATTATTTAAAGCTTTGATGAGCTTCCAATGAATCTTTGAATTGATCTTGTCATTCAACGGTTTTTCATTATTTCATTTTAAAGAACAATCAACTTGCCTCCAAAGGTCTTCCAGAGGTATATATTTATAGGAAATGAGTTTCAGCGTGTTATCAATTCACTCTGAGTCACACAAAGCATTAGTAATGAAGACTTGTCATTCTTGCTTTATTATTGCTCCTGTTCTCAAGCAGACCATCGGTGTCAGCATAATTTGGTTTTGTTGAATAACAGACCTCTCTGTTATTTTGTAGCACAAGATATAAAGATTTTCCTTTTGTACTGCCTAAGGCATACAGAGTTATCAAAATTAGTTTTCATCTCTGTCGGTTCCCAGCTTTATTGTCCATGAGAGTAGTCGGAGTTGGCATGATTGCAGTTTTTTTTTTAATTGGCAAGCGATATAGAAAAGCTAATAGGCTTATCAAGAAATGCAGAATATTGCATTGTGTCTGTAAGGCAGTACTTGGAATGCTGTCATTGTGTTCTGTTTGGATAGTTGACTAGAGTAAGTTATTATTGGTAAGTTAAAGTAAATATACAGATTGATCTGCAACCCCAAAGCCATGCAGTATGTGGTTTAGCAGTATCTTGCTGAAATATGCAAGGCCTTCCCTGAAACAGACATCTGGATCAGACCACATGTTGCTGATAGTGCCCCCATACCATCAGAGGTACACCGTCCATGTTTTCTACAGTGGATTTCAAATTTTGATCCATCTGCCCACAGAACAATTTCCCACTTTGCCTCAGTCCATTTTTAATCAGTTTTGTCAGAGATGACTGCATTTCTGGATCATTTTCACATATTACTTGTTCTTTGCATGGTAGAGCTTTGACTTGCATTTGTGGTTGGCACACACAATGATTTCCTTCTCTTCTGAGCCTATGCAGTGATTTTTTTAAACACTGCATAGGCTCAGTGTTTTTAATTGAGTGCTGAGGACCTGAAGATCATGAGCGTCCAGTGTTGAGATTTTTTTTTCTTTTTCCGATTGGTGAACCAGTGCACATCTTTACTTCTGAAGAAAACTGCGTTTCTAAGATGCTATCCATATGTATACAATCTTGTTACTGATCTGTTGCCAGTTAGTTAGTGGCAAAATGTTTCAAAATTTTCCTCCAGTGGTGTCTGTTTAGTACCACTTATTTTTCCAGGGTTTTGTTGCCCCCTGTCCCAGCCTTTTTCCGGCATGTTGCTGCCATGACCTAGTTCACTATTTCATGAATCTTTTGTGAAATAATCAAATGTCTCATTTTAAACATTTGATATGTCTTCTATTGTGACACTCAGCTGAATGTCACAGAGAAAATTAGAAGCATTAGGAAGGTAACCAGAAGGCAGTTTACCTCCATTTTCATGACTTACATTAAATCAGTTTCTTAGATATCCACACAAGCTTCTGCTCGACTAATGAGGCTAAAACGGCAGATAAAAACATGAGATTTTTTCATCCATGAGCTACCTGTAATGTTTCTTATAACTGATGCATGAAACAAACATAAATGCCATCCCATTTGGGCTGAACAGACAACTTTTTTTTTTATCATTCTAATTGGATCAAGAGGTCTGACCTCGTGCATTTCCAGCATAAATACACCAATTTTCAACCTCAGCAGAGATCAAATCTGACAGAATGAATTGCATCTGTAATGCTGTTCAGGACTTTAAAGGATTCTCAGATCCCTGTTAGACTAGTGCTAAACAGTTATCATTAGTGTTGGCATACTGATGACTCTATTCCATGTTAACATTTTAATAAGACTGCTCTTAAAAAGAGAAGCCAGATATTATGATGTTATGCATGCACCACGGGGAACATTAGAATTATTTTGCCCTATGACATTTCTGCCAGTCTTTGTTTTTACATTTCAGCTCTGCTAATCAGATGATGCACCCAAAAGCATGTTGAGTATTTAAACCTGTCAGCTCCCTGCATTTATTGGGAGTTAATTAGTCTGATTCAAATAATGAGGATAATTGATCTTTGCTCTGACAATTCACTTGTAAAATCGATCATTATGTATCTTAATTACCAGTGAAAAGCTTATTCATTCTGCATATGGCTCATTACAGTGCTAACAAATCTCTATGATTTTGATTGTTTGGTAGGAGAACAATACAGTGTAATTCACACTATTGCACTTTTCTCACCAATCACCATGTTAATGCTATGCTATGTAAAGAACTCTGGCTGTTTATTTATTTTTTCTTCTTTTATTTTTATATACAATTGTAATTCTTATTTTTATTATTTTAATTGATGATTTTACTGCTCTAAATCTTTTATTTTCCTAATTTGCCATTCTGCCTTCTTTGCCTCATTCACTTGTAGCTTTCCGTAGAAATTGATACTTTTTTATATGCACTATGCTGCCAGTGGAAGCCGGTCACTAATGTTTATTGATAATATGACTGATACAAGTAGGGTGAATTATGAAGTGTACAGGTCTATATTCGCTGCTCAGACTGAGCCAAGTACAGCAAAACTGATAGAGCAGCACTTCACAATGCAAATAATGACCCAAAACAAGTTTAAAAGGCAAAGAAATTGAATGTTTGTCAGTGGCTAAGTCAGCCATCTGATCTCAACCCAGTAGAGCATGCCTTTCAGTTCCTGAAGACTGAAATGAATGCAAAAAACCCCACAAACAACCAGCAACTGAAGGCGGCTGCACTAAAGGTCTAACAGAGTATCTGAAGTGAGGAAACGCACTATTTGGTGATGTGAACGGGTACTAGTCTTTGACTGTAGAAGATTTTCTTAGAAGTATTAAAAAGTCCTACTTTTAATCCTTTTAAAAAGCTTTAAAGAAAGGGAACCAATATATAAATTATCTTTTTTGAAAAAATAATGATTTAGCCGTTTGGTTCCAATAATGCTTATTCACTGACGACTATCTTGCAAGTGTCATCTTGTGTATTTTAGCAAATTTTGCAATTTTAACACAATGACATTAATTAAATGCAAAGGCCCTCAGTATAATGTGACAGATTCTATGTTTTGCCCTCTGTTAGCTAAAGCACAGCACTTATGGATCTAGTATACTGTATACACAGTATGATTTGTGAATAGAGTAGCTGTTTGAGTGTTTTACAAATTACTTAGAGATTGTTAAGCTATGGAGTGAACACTGAATAAAGTGCATGGGGGATTTACTGCTTATGAATGAAATGTACTGCTTATGCTGCTAACAAAATCATGCTGCCATTATGTGTGAAGCTGGAATTGAGGAATAGACTGTCCATTATAATGTAATACTTTCTGTCACAAGCTACAATTTTAAGATGGGTAATGGCACAACAGATGCTGTTAAAAGGGCACAATCTAAGTATGAAGTGTCTGGTACAGTGTAGCACGTTCTCCTTAGATAGTTTGCAGGTATCTTAAACAATTAGCTCGATTTTGAAGATTATTTGTCACAACAAAGGCTTTATTAGAAATACTAGTGTGCTTTTTTTTTAAAACTTTGAATTGAGCTCTAGTGGGATTTTAAAAAAAGTGATGTTTAACCTCCCAAGACCCGAAGTCTTTCATGGCATGCATTTTGAATTTCTCTTTGCTATTTGGGCTCATTGGGACCTTATGAATGTAAAAACAAAGAACGTGATTTTTTTGTTTTAACCTTATTTTTGTTTCTGAGAAAAATCAGATCCACATATGAGGATATTCGCTTTAGATTTCGATAGAACAGTGGCAGTGTAATTCCCTCGTAAGTGGATATCAGGCCCTTGAAGAGCAAAATTTACTATTTTGGTCTAGATAACCCAAAATGTGATGTCCACATATGTGGACCCAGGTCCTAGGAGATTAAACCCCACAATCCAAAAATTATATTACTAACAATTAAAATAGTTTTCTTTTTCTTGAGAGAAGTGGATTTTTAAAATGACTCTCCACTGTAGCAATCATTGAGCAAAATGTAATGCACAGTGTCCTTTCAAAGTGTGCTGCATTGTATTTTAGAGGTCAAAGCAACATCCTAAGCCTTATTGTTTTTTTTAAGCATTTCCCCTTTAAATTCTCATGAAAAAAGCACTCACATTTGTCAAATGATGTTTCTCAGTCTGCTTTAGGCCATGAGATTTGGGAGTATTTGGGAAAGCCCTTGAGACAAACATACAACTCAGAGTCAAGTTTTATTTTTTAACTATGTAACAACTACATGTTCTTTAAACATTACCAGGCCTGCTATAGACTTGGCATCTCTGTTACTTCTTACTAAACAGCTCTGCCAAAACTAAATCATAGGGAATTTCTGTTTGAACCCACAAGTAATGTTTAATGAAGTTAAATTGTTAAATTGCAGTTTAAATATCGCTGACCCATGATATCCTCTTACAAAAATGAATAGCATAATAATAAGAAAGATCAATAGTAATTAAACTATCTCTTTGGTATTGTCATGATAAGAAAATCAATGTAATGTCACCACTGGACCATTAATAGCTAGTGTTTATGTAAATATACACACTAGGTATTAAGTTGGCAGTACCATCAAATTACCAATATTACAACCAAATATTAATTTGGTAATAACAGAAGACATATGTGATATTACACTTAAATTTGCAGACTAATACAGAACATGAAGCAAAACACACTGATAAAGAAAAACTGTTTTTTTTAAGGCAACACGATTAAAAAAAAAAAAAAAAACACCAAATACCTCCTTGGCAGCAGTAGTAACAATAATACAAATATTTGTTGTTTTCCTGAATCTGGCATGCATGTGAAAAGCCTACAACCACTTAAGAGAAAAGGTTCCTTGTAAATACTACTGTAAATGCTGTATAAATAATCATTCTGTACAATACGATAATTTCAATTCTACAACTGTTTATAACTTGCATAGTTCATATTTCTGTATAGTTTTCATATTTATATCCTGTTCATAGCTTGTACACCTCTACAGCCTGTACATACTTATAGTTATAGCATATTTATAACATACCTTCATACCGTGTACATTGTAACATACCCATAATAGACCCATATTTTGTACCCTCATACTTATAACAGACCCATTTCTGTAATATATTTATATATCTATATTATTGCTAATATATATTTTGTAATATATCTATATAATGGCTAAAGCACTTCTGGATGGATGCAAACTGCATTTCGTTGCCTTGTACTTGTGACATGTGCAATGACAATAAAGTTGAATTCTATTCTATTCTAAATACTCAACTTTGGTCTGGGTGCTTTGTTTTTCTGTGCACTTCCTCAATTAATGACATTTTACAAAGTTTTAAACAGAAAAAGTTGCTGACTGCATCTTTCCCCTCTTAGTGCCATCTTACAAATGCAGAAGTTGGTCTTTTAGTGCATACCAGATGGCACACCAGATTTCAGACAGGATGTCTCATATCACTGTTTGACCAAGCTTGTCACTCAAAGCCCTGGTTCAAAGATTCCTCTAATTCATGGCCTTCTGCTTAGAGCACTAAAAAGAAATGTTTTTCTGATCCTGCTAGTAGGGCTGAGCCATATCATACCGTTCGTGGTAATACCAGTATAATGTTAGGCAATGATAAGAGAAGAAATATCGCGATAGAATATGGGTAAGACACGCATGCGTAGTGCCTTTGTTTTCATACGCACATGGCAGAAAAAGCATGGCGGCGACGGAGAATGAGAAAGGCGAAAGCGGATCGTTGAATGAAACAGATGAACCAGAATTGGTTTGTAAAAATGCTGCAACTTCAGTGGTGTGGAACTGGTTTGGCTTTCAAAGCACAATTTTTGGTAGAGCATGCTAGCGGGCCGTTGTTATTACTGTGTCTTTTGGAGTCGCTCTTAAAAATCCTTTGTTTTTCTGAAAAATCACACAATAATGATTTAAATGTTGAGTCTCATCTACATATATATATGCCTGCCTACACATTTTATAGTATGCACCTGTATGACAGAATGCTGAGGAATTCTTACATTAAGCCCTTTAGTACAGTACTAATTACGATATTGCCATTTGTGCTGCCTCACTAGGTGAGGAAATTACTGCAATCAAGGAATAATCTGCTCTCGAAGTCAAGAGGCCATGCCCTAATGAAAAGTAGAGAGAGATGTGTACATTTGTGTATGTGGTGTTTTTATCTTTCTGTTTTTATTTTTTCTTTACAGTGATTACTCTACGCATCTCTCAACTCTGTTCTGTCTGATGTTGTTTGGTTTCTTTTATGTTCTTTATTGTAGTAGTTTTCTAATTTGTCAGTGCAATGTATACGTCCTGGTACTGGAGACATAGCTATTAGTAATGAATGCTTTTTTTTAAACTGAGCTCATTGACATATAGCTTTGAGCACAAGTTTAATGTATTAGTGATGTAAAGTCACAGTTTCCCCCTGAGAGGCTTACAGATAAACAATGAGATATGCATGTCATGTCTTTCTTATAAGATTTAATGATGCACTATAAACATGACTATTAGTAAGCCTAAGGGCATAATGATAATCAACATCCAAGGCCTTAGGAATTGATGCCCTATACATCATATCACCGTATTCCTAAACAGAGAGACAGCTTCAGCTGTTTTTGGTTGTTGTTTTTTTTTCCTCTTGCAAACGATAGGAAAGTTTCATTTCTGTCTTAATTTCTTAACTAGATTGCCTGTGTGATGTTTGAATGTACATACAGCCATCATAATATTGAAACTCTGTTTTTTCCAATCATGCCACCAAAACAGCTTTGCCTTTTAAGGCATGGATACAGAATTTCTAGCTGTGTTGTCTGGTGGCTGGCACAAGAACTTTGGCAGTGAAGTCTTAGGGACTTGTTTTAGGGGCTGGAGTCTTCATGGATTGGTGGCGCTCCAGTGCATGCTGTGCAGTGGATACTCGCCTTGCTTGGGATCTCTTGGGAGGCCGAGTTATAATGCCTTAGGCTCTTTGTTTTGTTCCTCCAGCCCCTTCTTGGCTAGCTTTTGCAATGTGGCAGGGCATCGTGTCTTGCTGTGGTCATCTGCTGCTGTCAGGCGGTGGGTGTTCAGCAGTGGTGAGGTGAGTGGTCAAATTATGGTTATTTTCCAACACCATACCCTCACTCTATAAGGTACAGTATAAAGTTCACAAAGGTCAAATGCAGTTTGTGAAACTACATGGGTACACAATCGTGCTTCCAGCTGGATTTTATAGTATGCACACCAGCATTCTTTTCTGTTCATGCATGATCTAGTACATACTTGGAGAGGGCTGCTGAAGTTTATAAAGAAAAAGAATAAATTCTTTATTTTGTTGTCGCTAACTGTGTTGTCTGTTTTAAAATGTAGGCAATTAGCTGCTTACAGTGAGAGCTCAGTTTTTATACTTCTTTTTAAAAGTGTAACTAATAATATCCATTACTCAAACCTCGGGTTTAATTTTCCATAATAATCTCCTACATTAAATTATGTAGATGTGTTAGATATTGTATAGTTTGTAGTCTTTGTTTATTAGTGAATGCTAGATATATATATTGAAACACTTGTAATGAAATAGTCATTTGTAAAACTAATACAGCCTTAAATACTTTTGTCTATTTTTACTTAGTAATTAGAAAAAGTAGGTGAAAACGAGTTAACTTGTTTTAGAAATGGGTTCTCTGCCATTACAGCTGCTGTTGTGGATTGCCACAACCTTCACAGCCATCCTGCAGACATGTACAGCAACTTTGATAACTGCTGCTATTTATTTAGGCTCTTTCTTTCCCTTCAGTCTTGGCAAACTAACTTAAATAATTTCTTCCTTTAAATTGTCAACATGTCTAAAAGTACCACATCGGTACAAGGATGTTCAAAGAAGTCTTATCATTAATTAACGCTAAAATGTTAAATATGATTGATGTATCTCTATCAGCTGGATAGGTACCACAAGCTTTTAAGGTGGCTGTAATTAAACCACTGCTTAAAAAGCTGTTACTTGATCCAGCTGTCTTTGCTCATTATAGACCAATCTTCAGGCGTCCTCCTATTTCAAAAATTTTTGAAACGGCTAATTGATCATTTGCAGAGGAACAGTCTATTTTAGAAGTTTCAGTCAGGTTTTAGCATTTCACTGAAACAGCACTAGTGAAGATTACCAATGACCTTATGGCCTCTGACAGTGGACACATCTCTATGCTTGTCATGTTAGACCCCAGCGCAGCATCTAATATCTTTTCTCTGTCCCCTAACCCCCATCCGGTCACAGCAGATGGCAGTCCCTCCTTGAACCTGGTTGTGCCGGAGGTTTCTTCCTGTTAAAAAGGGAGTTTCTCCTTCCCACTATTACAAAGTGCTTGCTCATAGGGGTCATCTGATTCTTGGGTTTTTTCTCCAAAATACTGTAGAGTTCTTACCTTAGTCCCTAAAGTCCCTAGATGCGACTCAGGCTCAATATATGGAATTATATACATAAACCTGAAAGGAACTGCACTGTGTGTGATGAATGCCTGTATCATTTAGAACACCTATATTCATTGAAATTACATTCATATTTTTTATATTAATAAGTTATGCATTGATCCTGAGGGGTTCTTTAGATTAGGTCTGCCAGGCTCCCTGATTAAGATACAATAAGTCTGTAGAGAACCCTTTTTAAATGATCAGAAGCAGTAGTCAAGCAATGAGTGTTAAAATCCCCCAAGTCTCAGATTTCAGCCATACATGTCTTCAGTCATGTTTCTGACATTAGGTATTACACGTCATTGCAAATGCTTACTGGATGACTAAATGTAAAGTGCTTAATGGCTCTGATGCTTTTCCATAAAGGCTGCTGTCTGTAGTTGTCTATAGTTTGTGACCTTTGGAGAGCATTATAGCATTGGCCATACATGATCTTTTTTCTTTTTTTCTTTTTTTTTTTTGTAAGTAATGCAGATTCTTTATCTGAGGTTTTCATTAGCTTAGCAATACTGTATGCTAAAGTAGTAGAAAGCAATGCGGTCTCAAAGGTTTTTTTTGGGCAATGCATGACTGAATATGCCTTATTAGCATAAATTCATCTGTATTTTTGAGCGAGACGTAAACAAGCAACTGGTCAGGAAATTTCTCCTATTTACTAGTCCGAAGACTTGTTGGATGTGATAGAATGGAATCTATTTGTATTGTCTGGAGTTTTCAGAGTTAACTGTTTGTGGGGTTTTGAGCAGTTACATTTGTCTGAACACCACCACAGTAGATGTAAAATACTAATGGGAGGGCACTATGTAATTTATTTTAAAAAAAGTTGGTCTAAATCTTAAACAGTTAATCCCCTTAAAGCTGAAAATTTGCACTTCAAACACTTCTTGATTATTTGATTTAAACTCTTCTGTGGTGGTACACAGAGGCAAAATTACAAAAAATCAATCTTTGTCATTGTTAAGTGGTGGGAGACAGAGTCTGCAGGTAACACAAAAACACCCAACTGACTAAAAGCGAGGTACTGATCACTTCTAAACGGAGCTGTGGGAGACCAGTGGTGCAAGTCCAGTCAGTATCGTTTAATACAAGTCAAGACAAAATGTCATTGGTGCAATGAAAGGGACAGTCTGCTCAGCTGCAAGGTTGGTGAGATCAGGATGTCTATCATTGCTATAGCCATTATTATACTGACTGAGTTGACTTTATATCACCAAGCAATATCTTTTTTTTCTCACACTTAAATTTCTTACTGATGTAAATAAGACCAAGCCTGATCATTAGATTTGGACACTCTATTTATGATTATTTTTGTTCACATACTTGGATAGACAAAATTCTCAAAAATTATGTAAAGCTATTTCTTTATTTTTAATTAGTTATTTTTTTTTTAACTTTTTTCTTCAGTATCATCTACTGGGCCATTTGTTCCTGTCCTGGATTTATTTAGGGCTTTTGGGATTTCCTGCACATGTTTGTGTTTTATATGACTGAAAGATTGTACTTGAGTTTTTCACAGGAAGAATAAGTGTGCTACTGCAAACACAAGGACTGGCTGCTCCGATGCTAAGAGGCTCCCCTCCAGCCACTGTATGTTTATGCTTTAAGAGCATAAAAAGCCTGTGGTGGGCTTTAAAATGTTGGAATTGAATTGCTCTCGAGCTGAATGTGAATAACGACACATATGAGTTTGTGTTAGTCATCGTCAAGATGAAATTATGCTTTAAAAATTCACATCAAATTGGAATGTCTGTGGAAAGAAGATTTTAGTGCTCCATCTTTTACATTTAAAATGTGGAATTAACATGTCCATGTTTACATGTTCTATGTATGTTTATTTGTCCCCGCCCAATAGCTTAAGATTTATGCTTGCGTGTATAAGTATGTAGGTGTCCTTTAATCAGGACAGTGTATGTGGGGACAACAGTCAATAGCTGATATCTGCAGCAGTTGGAGTAGAGGTAATAGGATTAGTGTCAGACTCGGATATTCAGCAGGCCCATTCCCACCAAGCCAGCGTAGCTCTGCCAACAAAACATGCACACATATAGACTCCCTCTCTTGCATAATATCCATTAACCACACTCTTATATATGCTTCCATAATTACTGGCATAGGAGCAATTCTTTGCTATCCTTATTCTTTGATGTTCATAATCAGTCTTAAGTTCAATCTGATGTGGCGCCTCGCATTAGGGCAATGCCCCATTATCCTGCACTTTTACTGTAAAAAAAAAAAATCCCATTAAAAGAGCAAATTCAACAATTAATTTTTACATGATTTTGTCTTTCCGTGCTTATAAGCATCATACTTTCTAAGTGGGATTTACTCAAACCACAATGCCTATGATTATTGTATTGAAGGACCATCATTCATGGCAGCATTTTTTCATTTTTTTATCAGCAGTAAAGGTTTTTGACACATCATGATTATGCTACACTTTATAGAATGATTTTAATCTCAAGTTTGGTCTTTTAATGTAAACTGGATCATTTTTTTTTTTACTGTCTATTCAGATTAATGGCGTTTTCCCTGAGCTCACCCACTGGTTTTAAGTAACTATAGCATGAAAAATATCTTTTGCAGCACATAAGAAAATATGCCTGTGATAAATTGGGGACTTTTTTGTATATAGATTCGATCATATACAAGTATGCAGATATTTTTCACAGATATTAAAATGTATGGCTTAAAACCTTTAAGCTGCCAAGTTGTGAATAATTTACTACAAGTGGTTGGCATTGTTTGCACCGTATGCCTAATACAACACATATTGTTTGGCACAGACAAGCCCAGTGCTAGATCTGTTCATCCAGAGACACTGATGAACGGGAAAAAAAGAGACATGCATACAAAAGTATTTCGCATGTAACATATGTGATGTTTCAGTTTAATTCAATTTAATTTATATAGTGCCAAATTTAAAACAACAGTTGCCCCAAGGCACTTTAAATTGTAAGATAACGATGTTACAATAATACAAAAAAAAACCCAGAGAAAACCCCAATAATCATATGACACCCTTTGAGCAAGCTTTCTTTGGCAATTGGTGGGAATGTAAACTCTCTTTTAATAACAACAAACCTCCAGCAGAACCAGGCTCAGGAAGTGGAGCCCATCTGCTGTGACCAGTTCAGGTGAGGGAACGAAGACAGGATAAAGAAGCGCTACTGAAGAGAGCCAGAGATTAATATCAACTAATGATTATAAGAAAAGTTGCGCATGAACACACAGTGAGTTAAAAACGTATGTCTTGTGACATAAAGTACTGTATATAAGCAGGAAAGTACTAAATCATTTGATTTCTGCTGCAACATTTGAATGGTAGTGTCAGAATTTGGAGTAAACTGTACTTGTAAAAGCATGGATCTATCCTTACTTGTGTTAATGTTTCAGGCTGGTGCTGGTAGTTTAATGGTGTGGGGAATATTTTGTTTGCACACTTTTGGGCCAGTTTAGTGTCTCATAAATTCCTTTATTGACCATAATGTAGCCATCTTCTCAAAGTGGTTTCTTGAACACAGTGAGTTCACCATACTGAAACGGACAACAAAGTTGCCAGATCTCAATCCAGCAGAGCATCTTTGGCATGTGGTGGAATGGGAGATTCTCATCATCAGTGTCCAACCAACAAATCTGCAACAAGCATATAATGCCATCATGTCAGAATCGTTGCGGAGAAGCATCTTATTGAATCAATGCCACCAAAGGTTAGGGTGGTCCAATGTGTCAGATATGGAAAGCCCTTTTCCCAGTAAAAACCACTCTGTTCCAACTAAAGAACAGCTGCATACAATAACATTAAGTAGCCCTCTGTTCTGTTTAGGTAAGCCACTTTACACCTAGAAGTGGGGTGACATGATCAAATAATTTCATGTTCCAAACTCTCTCAGGTGTGCTGAGGCTATATTCTTCTCCAGCCTGTTGGCACAGATTAGCTTATTTCCCAGACAAAGGTGTATGAATAACTTCCAAGCAAATATTGAGTAGAGGCTAAATCATATGTTATTGGCATGGATTTGTGAAACTGTGCCGCCTTGAAACAGTTGTTCGTGTGACAACACTGGTTGCAGAAAAAAGATGCAAGCAAAAAGGTGTTTGGCAACCTCTCTAAGTAATGTCAGAACAGATGGACCAAGTGTAGGATTTTTATTGGGTATTTTGCATGAGGTAAAAGCGGACTGCCGTGGGTGCTTAGGATCATTATTATTATCATTATCGTCATAATTACAGTTTTTTCCTTCAGAGCATATCTCGCCTACTTCTCCATTCTGTCTCCTTCTTTTTTTTCCTCTATATCTTCTCACTAGACATCTACCAAACCTTTTCCACTTCCTTCACATCTCATTTGTCTCTTCTATTCATCCTGCCTCTCATTTATCTTCTTCTGTGTCTGTGGCATGGCGACCATTGCTTCTTTATCAGTGAGCTGCAGCAGGAAGCATGTCACTCTCCCTCTGTCCTTTTCTCTCATCATTATTCCTTTTCTTTTCCCCTCAAATTTCACTGGTTTCATATTTCATTCCTGCTTTTTATGTTGTGGGGGGTTTTTTTGTTGTTGTTTTTGGCTTGTGCACAAGGTTACCTAATATTAATACAGATGTATATTTTTTTTCTTTCAGTTCATCCTTTCAGTCAGTTTTACTCGTAGTTGTTTTTACTATACTTATTATTTTGGCAAACCATGTTTACTTTTTTGGTTATTGCACTTGCACTTCTTACTCTATCATTTTTTCTTGCCTTTATCTTTATCCCACTTATCCAGAGCCCCCAATTACTTTGCTGTTTCATCTTCTTCACAGTACAAACTCCAAAATTGAAACCTTGCCTCAAATGACCTGAACCAATCATATTTCACATAGTTCACTCCCATCAAGCAACTGAACAAATGACGTAAATGAGAAATGCTTCCAGTTTACAAAATCACCTTCATTATGCAGTATTTGTGTCCTGATGGGATTGTTTTTGTCTTCCCTTCTGTTTATTAACAGAATGGCTGAAATTGCCATGCTAAGGTTTATACACCAGATTTGGACTACCTGCCAAGAGAAAAATAATGAAATAATAAATAGAGAAATAATGTTGCTTATGAAAAATGCATTTAATCCTCAATGTTTGGGGAAGCACATTAATGTAATCACTTTACATTTGTCTAACATATTACTGCTCCTAAATTCAGCACTCAAAATGCAAATGTTAATCAAATATGTGTCACTTGCAGTACATGAGTTAAATGATCTCTATATTGAAAGTCATGCATGTTTTGTTTTGTTTCTTTTTGTTTCTTGCTTTTTAAGCAAGATGGTGTAAAAATCACCTAACTTTGATTAACACAGAAAGCTGTATAGAAATGGCAAAGTATCTACAAGTCAGGAAGTGCAAAGATCTCTATATGTCATTAGGAAGCTGCTTTGTGCTGATGTGTGTGAAAATGTTAGTTTTAAAGGTAGATTTATCAATCTAAGTGTGTGACAGTGCACCTCTCAGAGTAGTGCAAAAGTCTAAAACGTGTCCAAAGGGAGTAGTGTAATGGATTACTCACTTTGAACCAAATAAATAATGTATTATTTTTGCTTTTAAGTGTTATGCATAATACATTATAACCCAAACACTGATAATGCATGACAGAAAATTTACATGCAGAAAAAATAAGAGAATATAAGTTTACTTTTTTTAAATGTACATGATGGTATATGTTTAAGAGACTCAGTATCTGCTATAAGCCTTATACGACACGTTTTTAATCACTGGTACACATGTTCTATAATATTTTTATATTCAGTGACATCAAAAATAATTTCACTCAAAAATTCTGGTCTTGTATAAGCGCGATGCCATTAAAACCTGAGTTGACAATAGCTTCTCTTAAACAGCATGATGCTTTGAGTCAAATTTGACCACTTGAGAGCAGCTTACATGTCTAATTAGAGATTCTAAAGGCGACGAGCTGGCGAGGCTGCAGATGATGTGTCATAAATTAGCTGATGAAATTAACATTTGCCCGCAGTGTAATCCACTAAGCCCGGTGCTGTCAGCATCGCCTTACACAATACAGTTCTTAGTTTACACTTCAATACATCATGCAGGCCCACAGTTCATTACATCACACAGAAGTCGGTATATGTGCTCACACACTCGCGCTCTTGCGGAGTATTTGTGTGTTTGCAGTTAGACATGAGGCACCACGGGATGTGAGATAAAAGCTGGAAAAGTACAGGTTATTGCATCATTAACTCCAGTTAGCATTTGTCTGCCTGACTTAGTTTCCTTTCATATCCTCTGCTACAGTACAAATGTGTTTTTCGACTGAATAGTCTGTTGTAGTAAACTGTAAGAGGAGTGGACATAGGAGAACAGGTCTGAGAGATCAGGAAGTTGAGGATTTAAAAAAAGAAAAAGGCTTACTATTGTGAAGTCTGTGAGACTATCATCTCTGTGCAATATGTCCTTGTTAATCCCAGTCCCGAAACCAGTATTGGCAATCATTGTACTAATACCATTTATCTTTGTGTGAGCCTGTCATTCAGAGAGCTTTAAGGATCTTGGTCCCTGGTACACATGATGTTGTGTGAATTAAGTGTGTTTAAAGTCCCTCATAGGCCAATTTTAAATAACACTGATGTTTTTTATAGAAATAACTGAGAACTGTTTGCTTTGGAAAAGGACAACAGTAGTCTCGGGATTACTTTAGAGATGAGGGCTTTTACAGCCCCTGTCATTTCAGCTGTCTCTCTTCAACTCTCTCATGTTTCCCACTCATCTCTTTTCTCTGTCCTGAACAATGAGGTAGAGCTGTGATTGCCCACTCTTGCATCCCACGTCATCTTGTTTTTATCACTCACTGCCTTTATGGGGTTCTCTGAACCACATTACTTAGCCAGTTCCTGGTACTTAATTCCCATGCATGACGATTCTTTTCCCTCTTTTGTCACATTTGTCTCCTCGTTCCCTTATCACATTTCATTCCTTTGTACCCATCACATCTACACCTTTTATTGCCTCATGCCACCGTTATTTTTTTTTCCTTCTCTTGTCTTCTCATCTCTGCCCTTGTTTTTCCCCCTGTGTTGACAATGGATCATGCATACTGTTTATATTGATAGTGGCAACATTGTAAACTGCTTTTGATCAGTGTTGCTATGTGCACAGTCTCAACAAAGTATGTCCTAAATACAGTCCATTGCTCTATCTCAGAACTTTGTTTTTTGGGGTACAGAAACATTTACTTTATTAGGTACACCTCACTATTACCAGGTTGGCCCCCCATTTTCCTTAAGAATGGCTTTGTTTCGTTTGTGGGACATATTCAAAAAGGTGCTATTCCTGCACATCCACAATTTGATTTGCTGTTTCACCAAAGCCCAAATGTGCTTTATTGGATGGGAGACGTGGTGATTGTGATGAACTCATTGTGAAACCAGCTTAAGAGGAGTTTTGTCAGAGGATGTGTTATCCTGCTTGAAGCAACCATCAGAAGATGGATACACTGCGGTCATAAAGAGATGATGATCGCAGCATAATAGAGGTTAGTTGTGGCATTTTAACAATGTTCACTTGGTTGAAAGGGAGCGTTCCAGGAAAATACCCCACCCCCCACCTCACTATTCCACCACCAGCAACAGCCTGAACTGCTGATACCAGGCAAGAAGGACCCATGAGTTCATGTTGTTTACGCCAAATTTCTGTTACAACAGAAAATGAGTGTTTTTCTGCCCATATAACTTATGTTACTTTCTCTTTGTGCTGGAAGTGGGAAAGGGGTTTCTCGGTATCTCTCTTTTTCCATTCATCAGAGGCATCATCTGTTCTCCAATTTTGGTGAGCCTTTGCAAATTTTATCCTCAGTTTCCTGTTCTTCTCTGACAGGAATAGGAGTGTCACCTTGTGTAGTCTCCTGTTGCTGTAGCTGATCTGCTTCAAGGGTCAATGTGTTGTAGGTTCAAAGTTGTTCTTCTGCACACCTTGGTTATATCGAGTGGTTATTATAAATCTAGTAGATCAGCAATTTCCAAAATACTCAGACCAGCTCGTTTGGCACCAACAACCATACAAAGTCACTTAAGTTAACTTTCTTACACATTCTGATGCTTGGTTTGAACTTCAACCATACAATCAAGACCATATCTACATAAATCCATAAGGTTGCTGCCATGTGATTGGGTGATTATATACTTGGGCTCATGAGCAGTTGAACAGGGTAAACTAATGAAGTACCTTGGCGAGTGTACATTCTGTTTATTTTCTTAGTTCTATTCACTTATCAATTTCTCTTTAATCTTTATTAATAATAATAATTTAATAATAATTATAATATTAATTAATAATTAATAATTTACACTACTTCACGCCAACCTTCATCCATACCCTATCATATGCAAAGACTTGAATTGTTTTTCTGGCATTTTTCTAAAAAGCTCATTTAGTATATATGAAGTGTGCAGTCCTGATAAGGGGCTACATTGCTGCTGAAATATTGTAATCTCTACATACAGACTTAATTGCTTTTATTCCTGTTTAACCCAAACTAATCTGATATTTACTGAGACATATGAAGAATTGCATTAATAATGTTTTCCCTAGTTTGATCATAGTAGATGCTTAAGAGGACCATAGTGATTAAAAATGTATTCAAGTGCCATGATATGTGGCTTCAGACGCACACCCCCATACACACAAAAAAGGCCTTAAAGATGTTGTGGTATACAGAGAGAAGGTAATTATGCAGCTTAGATGAAAGCTTTTCCATTAAGCCACTCTACAACATCCACTCTTTACTAGTTTGATAGCATTGTAATGACAAAGACCAAATTAGTATGACAAGTATTGTTTCCAGTGATTGGCTAGAGACTAAGATTTGCCACTGCAATATTGTGCTTCTCTAAGGACCCAGAGTTGTTTTTCAGTTGTGGGCTGATGTGGTTAAGAGTGAACACGCTCGCCAAAATGTCAAGTTTGTGCTAGGTGATAAAGGAGATCACAAGGAGAGTTTTTTGAAATTCAAGATACTCACCTGCTTTGAAGCAACAATGATAATTAATTAATCTGTGGGGAAATCATAGCAAAAAAAAAGAGCCAGAATACGTGGAAATGTTACAAACAGTGATATAGTAAGGTACCCATACTGATTAAAAACATATAGGGGTGACTAAAATTGTCTTTATACATTTTATAAGACGCACACAAAAAGAAATCTTCAAAACTTGACTGCATGCGTGGAAGTTTTGTTTGTGCAGTGGTGTTAACAGAACTTGTATACCTCTCTAATTTATTTGCAGGCCGAGTCCCGGCTTTCAGGCTTTTGCCATCTGTTGTGTTTGCCTCTGCTTCACTTCACAGAAAATAAATGACAGTGTGCAGGTTTACAGAAATGTGTTAGCTGTAGTCCACCATTCAAGTCTTCTGTGCTTGTTTTTTTTTTTTTTTACACTGTTGTCAATTATTATTTTTCCAGCACTTTCTTCGGTATAAGATGAATGACAGTGACTGTGAATACTGAATTATTTTTCCTTGTGTACGTTTTCTGTTAGTTGTATATGTCAGAGACGCCACACGTAAAAGGTTTCTGTTTTATTTTCCTCCTTTTTTGTAAAAAATTCATTTTAAAACAGTGCATTTTCAGTGAAAGTCCTTTACACACCTACTTACACACATTGCCACACATAGCAGGCATTAATAAAATTAAGAGTAATTAGTGGATTTGCCTTTTTTGTCAGGCAGCTCATTTTATGGATTATGTTGATATTCTTTCTTTAAGTGAATCAAGATTACACTCTCTTTTCTAATTAAGATACGCTTTCCTTATTCTCTAGGTGGAGTACCTCTCTGTGGTCATGAATTTTTGTGTTTCATCCTGTTTTGTTCCTGTCACATACTTTGTATATATTGCTCGGTATCTCTCCACTATTTATAGTGTGCAATACCAATAATCCTGCGTCGTAAAAAGGAAATGTGTAGTTGTCCTTCAGAGTGCTAAGTATTCATATAAACCATTAAAAATTCTGAAAACCAGAGTAAAAGCTTCTATACCGAGACAGTAACCAAAAATAATGGCCTGGTGTAGGGCGGCATCTCTTCCAAAAGTTATTAGATCATGAAAATGAAATCGAGTCTGAGAGGAAAAAATCAAAAATCCAGATCTGAGTTTGTACCAGAACATTAATCCTCTCTGCATCGGTTTATTTAGTTTCAGTTTCAAAATTGGATATTTACTTACTGTATCTTGAACATCCTCTGAAATTAATGTATGGGAACTGTTACCTACATTACAGCCATGAGCAGCTGATTTGCTGGTGTTTTTGTTTTCTCCCAAAGTGCTGCCTAACAGACCCTTTCTCAGGTGGGATCACTAATTTTTCCACTCTCCATTTTCTTTGTCCTCCTGCAGTTGGCCCTGGAGGATCCGGTGCACAGCGTTTCTCTCCAGCAGTTTGTCTATGAAAAGCTGAAGGCGCAGCAGGCCCTGATGGGGGACCAGGGCTTTGGAGTCCTGATGGAAACTGTGGACACGGAGCTCGTCAGGCAGCTCCAGGAGTTCCTCCAAGGCCTCTAAATCACATCTAAAGTCTTCACTACCTTACAGAAACGTCCTTGCCTAATGCTACCCTCTGACCCCATTTTTGAAAATGTACTGGAAAGGCTAACAGTCTGCCTGACATGTGGACTCCTAATTCAAACCTCCCCAACCTCTGCCCATGCTATGCCTTATCTATATTCAAAACCTAGCCTTGTCAACTGTCCTCAGCTAACACCCCATGCCCCCACCCCCCTCCCTTCTCTATTATCTTATTTCTTGTCCTTCCCTTTTTATAAAGACTGGGTTTATGTGGGTCAGAGTATCTTCACGTTTTTAAAACACCTACATGACAACATCAACGCACTAGAGCTTCCACTCAATACTTATATTTTTTCCTCACTTTTTTGGTTTTGCTGTGAAATAGGTGGAAAATTGAAAAAGTTGTATTAATGTTGCAAAGGTTGGGGAGTATGGGGGTGGGGGAAGAATCATCTGCAGTGCCAGAACAGGAGCCTCAGACTATTTTCTATGGAAAACATACAGATTGTAGCAGAAAAGGGGATAAACCAAACCTGAAGGACCTGAAGCAGTGTTTACAGAATCTATTCTTAAAAGAGAAAAAAATGAAATGTAATTTTGTATGTATGTAAAGTATGGATGATATTCTGCCTGACATTATTTGTAGTTTGTTTTTACGTCATGTTAATTTCTCTACAGCTATTTTTTTTAATAATAATTTTGTCATAACCTGAGGTCAAATTGAAGTAACTACTGAGAGAACTAAAGTGGGGTTTTTTTTGGTTTTCTTTGTATGGTGGCTTAGAGTTTTGTTTTTTGGTTTTTGATTGCAGAATGGGGGCTTTTTAAATGGTTGATTTGTAAAAGTGCTGAACCATGTTTATATATACATACCGCTGCTAATTGATGGTGTGTTAGAGCACTTTAATAACCAAAACGGTCACATCTTTTTCATTCTTTTCACGTCAGTATACTTAAACACAATGGTAGAAGACCTCAGAGTAGTGTGACAGGATTGTGCATACTAGGCTGAAGTTGCATTAGGGGCATTGAGAGCCTTATCTTGATTTGTTGCCACATCTTCATTTTGACTTAATCCAAATGTGACATGCTGTTAGGTATCGTCATCACTTTAATTTGGAAGAATTTAATTCTGGCCTGTGCGGCTGTTATCAAGTGGCTTTCAGAGCCATTGAAAAGAATCACAATGCATCACTGGTAGAAAAGAAGTTAGCTGTCCTGCAGTCTTTTTATTTTTGTTTCTGAATTGGCCTGTAATTGGCGTGATAGTTTGATATATTTGATTTGAGAGGAGTCATTTTTTTTTGTGTTCTATCTTAAAATGCTTAATAAATAGGAACGAACCTATTTGATAAAGAAAAGTAATAAATTACTGAATATTGGCACTTAAGTAGTTGCATTTTTACACACACACAGTAGGAAACATTGTCTAAAACTATGTTGCAATTTTAGACTCATTTACATAAGTTTTTTTATGGTTTAACAAGTTTTTGTTTTCTTTTTTCATCGTGGTGCGCGTTAACCTTCTTGGGAAAGCGATGGCCCTGACATTAGCTCCTTTGACACTGTGATAAGAGTTGAGTAGCAGTCAGAATTACAGCCTTATGCTTTCAGCCTTACCTGCCCATGAAACACAAGACCTTTTTACTATTATGTTGACTACTTAACTAGTTCAACAGTACAAGATTTCTTCACTTGTTAACTCTTGATGGAAATTATTAAGTTTGTTTTCAAAACGACATAGTAGAGGAAGTTCTGGGGCTATAACTCTTGGTTATGTTTTCATGGGGAAAAATACTTATATTCCAAAGCCTTCAATAAAATGCAGTAATCAGCCAGAATAGTTGTCTTTGTATTCCCATTGCTTATTTTGTGTAACTGAAAACAGTAGTCCCTATTGAGTTTTTGATGTGCTGTTTTTTTTGTTTTGTTTTTTTGCGGTCTGATTTTATTGAGTGCATTTTTCTAGCAGATCAGACATAATTGTCCTGCAGATAATACAATGGACTTGGAAGTTGTCCTTAATGCTGGAACATCAAGGACTGAGCCACTGATTGCAGTGGAAAGGAGCACGAGTGGGAGAGCCTCAGGACACTGAAATATGATGGTAAGCATAAGGTTTAGATGTATCCTCTCTTGAGAGTACAGCATGCCTGATGTGCAAACTCAAGTCAGTTTGGTAGACGCTCTTTTTTTTCTTTTTCTTTTTTTAAAGGAAGCTGTCAGTTAGAAAAATGGGGCAATAACTACTGAGAAAGTACAAGGAAATGAACTGGCAATTAGTGGGAAATAGAACTAGATCCTACAGCCATGCTTGTGGCTCTTTGGTTTAAGCAATAGAAAAGATTCAATTCAGTTCAGTTTTATTTATATAGCGCCAAATCACAACAACAGTCCCCTCAAGGCACTTTATATTGTAAGGTAGACCCTACAATAATACATACAAAGAAAAACCCAACAATTATATGACCCCCTATGAGCAAGCACTTCTGCGACAGTGGGAAGGAAAAACTCCCTTTTAACAGGAAGAAACCTCTGGCAGAAGCAGGCTAGGGAGGGGCAGCCGCGACCGGTTGGGGTGATGCCAATCAATGTTCCCTCTAAGCTGCGCAATTGCGCACTGCTGGCATGGTCTCTGCGCACAGAAAATCTGTGTTGCACAAAAAAAATCTAACCTGATTTGAAATTAAAATTAATACTTTAACAATTCTGTTTTGCAGTGTTAGTCAGTAAGTGACTGGCTGCTCCTGTATGGGATTAGAACGATTTCACCTTATCCCATAGTCCAGCCAATGATGCGATTTACATTAATCAACGTCGTTGACAGGCTATGACAGCGTACTTATGTGCCGACACCGGTGTTTTAGCGAGCAAAGCGGCGTGGCTGATGTGGAGTGAAGCCACATTAATGAAACGTGTACAACCATTGGAGAGGTGAGCAGGACAGACGGAACAATTACGGAAAAAGTGTGGACTTTATACCAGTTTTTAAATTGTTTTGATAGGCCACGTAAAACCAGAGTTATGATTAAAAATATATGCAATGTTTGGTTTTCTTCCTGAATACTATCGTTGTTTATACTTACTGCGGGAAGAAACGGTAAAACGGCGTTTTATAAGGAAAAAGGCTCGAAAGCACTCTCCGCCTGTGAGCAAAAACAAACTCCTCCCACCTTTCCTATTCGTCCAAAAAAGTACCATGTCGACCAATCAAAAATCATATGGCAACATGACATCTAGTTGTTACGAAACTGGGGGAAGTTTTAGGAGTGATGGCGGTGCTTTGAGATGTGAGTGATTTGAGACGTTTAGCGCAAATCTTGTGTAGTTAGTGTGTAGTGTAGTCAATAGTTTTGTTGTGTGTGTCAGAACAATGAGACGACTGCTGAATGTTACAGGTGTTACAGGAGTGATACATCTGCTGTTGTCAGGCCTGCAGGTATCAGGCTGCTGTCCTACTTTATCTAATAGTGGACAGAAATTATTTTTTGGAGTGGCACAAATAATTTGTGTGGCATCAGATTTGATGCAGAACAGCTGATTGTTCTGTAAATAGTTTGAAATGTTTATTTAAAAATGCCTTGGCTGCATTAAAAAAAAATAGCTGCAAAAAAACTTTGTTGTTTGCCAAACTGAGATACTTTTTTAAAGAAGTAACTATATAATTAATTGCCCAGCATTGATCATTATATACTGTATTTTGCAGACAGAGAGCTACAGACTCTCTCCCAGACCACAGACTCATAATGCAAGTCAGAGCTTTTTTTAAAAAGAAAGAAAGTTGTGTTTTCAAAATTGGAGTTCAAGTTATTTTTACTTCCAATAGTGTTAACATACTACACAGGTCATGAACAAGATTTTTTTTTTTACATTTTCATTGTAAGTGGGCTAAAGCAGTTAATTAAAAGTAGTCTAACATAAATGTAAATGCTGTAATTTGATTATCTTAATAAACCATGTAACTTGGATGGATTCAATGCTGGCGTGACCACATTGCACACGTCTGATGTCGCTCACAGTGGTCCAAGGGATCGCTCAGGGAGTTTGTGTGTTCGCTCAGACACGTGAAAAATTAGAGGGAACATTGATGCCAATGCACAGAATAAATATGACTTTATGATAGTTTTATGAGAGAGTTCAAGTGATGACCGAGATTATTACAATTCATTCTGGGGAATAAATTGAATTAATTTTTGTACAAAATGGTTTCACCCTCACCAAAGTTATTAGAAAGTCATCCACGATATGCTTTTTGATTGGTGTGCACACTGTATGGATCTGTGTGAGACAAAACTGTAATACTTAAAAAAAACAAACGCCAGGTTGAAAATCTCAGGTAACTGGTAAAATTAGCTGACTAAATTCCCATGAGCTTTCAAAAGTGGTGACCCCAACGATGGTTTTGAAGCATTTGTTTACACTTTTTTTTTTACTTTTCAACATACTATTTTGAACGTACTATTACTATTTCTGTTTGCGGACATTATCAGAATTATTGCAGCAACAGAAAACAAAACATACAAATTACGAGGGGCAATATTATTAGCCCCCTGAAAAACGTGCTTTTTTTTATTGACCTATAGCACAAACTGCTGCTGTGGAATGCTACACTTTAACTTTGAAATGCTTAAAGCTTGTAAAATCAACCAAAAACTGAGGGTTATCTTCCAATTTGACACAGTATTAAAAGTGTTTGAGCTGTCACTTGAAAAAGCATCAAAAACAAAAGAACAACTTCAGAAAAGTTGGGGGGAAATTGTTGATGCTCACAAAACAGGAGATGGATATACAAAGAACTGGAGTGACAAGTATAATCAGGAATTCAATATTATTCAGCCATAACAATGAGCCTGGCAGGTAGGAAGTGAAAGATTCTGAAAGATTGTAATGAAAAGAGGTGTGAAGTGTGTCTAAAGACTCCAAAACAACTTCCGAGACACTAGTAAATGACTTAGCCTAGTTGGGAATTGAAGTCTCTAAGAAGACAATTACTAGAATCCTGCACACATTGACATGTTCAAGCCAAACTGTTGTATGCACAACCTGGAGAACGATTACAGTGCATCTGGAAAATATTCCCAGCACTTCACCTTTTCCATATTTTGTCATGTTACAGCCTTATTCCATAATGGATTAAATTCATTTTTCACCTCAAATTCTACACGCAGTACCCCATAATAACAAAGTGAACAAAGTTTGGTTGAAATTTTTGAAATGTATTTAAAAAATAAAGACAAAAATATGTTGACAAACCTTGGCCCCAGTGTGAGGTCCACAGCGCTCTGGAACAAGTTATCATCAAGTTATCTTTTCCCCACAGCTCGATGCTGCCACCACTACTATTCTTCACTGTAGGGATGGTATTGGCAGGTGATTAAGTGGCGTCTGGTTACCTCCAGACATTACGCGTGACATTAAGGTCAAAGACTTTCTTTGTTTTTATCCGACATGAGAATTCTGCCTGAATGGTGGATTGCTGGGAAATGGGTGTTCTTCTGGAAGGTTCTCTTCTCTCCACTGAGCAATGCTGGAGCTCTGTCATCGACGGGTTCTTGGTCATCTCCCTGGCTATGGCGCTTCTACTCAGATTGCTCAGAGTGGCAGGTGGTCAGCTCCTGGAAGAGTCCTGACGTTTCCAAACTTCTTTTCATTTATATATGGAGGCCACTCTTTGGGACCTTCAGAATGCTGCAGAAATGTTTCTGTACACTTCCCCAGATCTTTGCCTCGATACAATCCTGTCTCAGAGGTCTACAGACAATTCCTTGGATGTCATGGCTAGGTTTGTGCCCCGACATGCAATGTCAAATATGAGACCTCATATAGACAGACATGTGCCTTTCCCAATCATGTCCAGTGAACTACATGTATCACATCTGACTGATCATCAGTAGAAGCAGGACGTCAAAAAAAACTAGGATGTTTGAAAAAGTGGTGTTAAAAAGCTCTATTTAATAGCACTTTGGAAATACTTGTACCATTAATTCTGTTTTCATCTGTATATGCCAAGAAATTTTAACATTTTTATATGCCCACTTTGTACTCTTCTATCTATATATAGGGTTTAAATTATTTGAGAATCATTGTACTCTATTTTCAGTTGCATTTAAAACAGCACTACAGCTTTTTGCTTTTTTTTTTTAATATGTGTTTTTTAATGCTAAAAGGCAGCAGTGGCAGGAATTGGCCCATTTGTCTTAATTGGTAGAGAATAAATGTACTTCTGGCTACTGGTCACTTGAGTGGCTTATAGAGTGCAGAAGGGGTGATTAAGGATTCTGCACCCATCTTCACTTCCCACCCTGCCTTTCTTCCTTGCCAGCACTATTAATCCAAGGGACTCGGCCATTCATCTTTCTTCTCCCACTCTCTTTCATCCTATTGCTACCAGTGTAGTTCTGTAGAGACAGATAAGAACCACAGGTAGACTATCCGCAAAGCGTTTTGTTAATTATCCTGTGGTATGCATGACAGGAGAGCAGGGAGGATTAGCTCTAATCAATAATTTGCATTCTTCATTGGATTAGCTTCCCACTTCAAAGATTATCATTACACAGCAGCATGTTCACTCTAAAACTTTGGTAATTGCTAATTTTCTCATTTAAGTCTTCTAATTTATGTACATTTATCATTTCATTACCCGGGATCATTTAAATATTCATTTTTTCTGAATGAGGAAAAAGAGGTAAAATATCAAAAAGCAAAATAAATTTAGAAGCCCTGTTTAATCGGTGCAGTGACGTTTTCTGCTTCACTTTATGGAGTTATTTTCACTGTTTTGGTACCTTGTTTTTAAAATTTCTCTTCAAAGACAAAAAATACAGTGTAGACTGTTTTAATAATTGCATTGCACATTTGTAGCAATTAACTTACAAAAAATGCTGTTGGAGGCTTTTTCAAAGATAGCAAGCAAAGTTTAAATATCTTTAATGTTTTTTTGTTTTTATTTTACCTTTTTTTTTCCTTGCTCCAAGTTGGTTCTGGAAATGATATCCAATCTCATTAATCATAGTAAATATGAAGCCACAGCCAGCAAACATTTACCTGATCTTAATGACTGAAGGGGCAGGCCTGGCACAGTCCTAAGGCTACAATTTTTACACTTTGATTGTATTAGCTGAAAAAAAAATGAAATATAATAACTATTTGATACATTTTTCTCAAACTGCTGAAATGCATTGCAGAACCTTTAAATCATGTTTATTTCTTTACACATACCTGTTTTTGTCTATAACTTGGATATTCGTGACAAGTCTGCTCACACACTCGACATCCCTCAAAGCCATGTTCCACTTTAGGGCCTAAAACTCTAAAGATGGATGCACTGACCACAGGGTACCCATATTCTGATTGCTGATTCCAGCAGAATAACATGCCAGCTCACAAAGCTCAGATCATCTCAAACTGGTATTATGAAAGTTCACTCAAATGGCCTCCACAGTCATCAGATCTCAATCCATTAGAACCCCTTAGAGATGTGGTGGAACAAGAGATTCATCTGTGCAAGGCTGTCATCACTGTGGACCAAAATCTCTGAAGAATAGCACTTTGTTGAATGTGGCCATGAAAAGTTAATGGTAGTCCTATCTGTCAATATCACACTTTTATAGTTTATAGTTTTATAGTTTAGAACTCTAATAGAACACCTGTGGGATTTAGTGGACGGTGACTATATATATGTGCAAAATATATTTGCTTAAAGCATACTTTAAATATGTCCTTCCTTTGCCATGCTTCAACAGCTACCTGATTGTGTCATTTTGATTGTGTGCGGGTTATGTAGAAGAAAAGTATCAGTGACAGCATGTGGGTGAGCGCCCATTTGTCTATGCATTGATTCTGATTAGAAGTGGCGGTTCTTGTCTGCCAGTGGAAGCCTGTAATTAAAACCTGAAGTTCTTGGCATGTGCGATCATTATGTGGCCATACTGCATGTCTTTCAAGTAGGTGTATGTGCACTCCTCGTATTGATGACTCAGTGTCCTCGTGTGCTCCTGTGTGCGCATCTGTGTGTGTTCAAAATATCGCTTCTGTTACAGGAATATGAAAAGTTTGCTGATTGAAGTGTCACTTTGGTCCACTGATTAATGAGATTTATAGGCAAGTGTGACAGTTGTATAGAACCTACCAATCAACCAACCAACCAGTCAGTGCTCCCTATTCAGAGAGCACTGACATGAGATCGATTACCTCATGCTACGTAGAAATAGCGCCAGGTGGGGGGAGTGTGTGTAAAGTGGACATGACTCTAATGTCACATTAGTCACAGCAATGCCATGTTGCATCCTGACCAAATTATTATTTTGGTAAATTAATAATTAATTTATTAGTTAATGGACAAAAATCATTTTGGATAACAGAGTGACTATCTTTGAAGTGATGGTTGAACTGAAGAATGAATTTAATAATACCACTTTAGATTTTTAAAGCAAAACAGAATAATTAATGAAGGCCTACTTCGATGCAATTAAAGCTCCACAGTTTGAAGTATTTTTGTATTTTTATAATCGTTGATTTATATTTTTGTCGTATCAAGTCATTTTAATTACCTATTTGGGAATTTTATTTTGCTCATATTAATTTTGTTTATTTTATTGTTTATAAAACTTTATTTCTAGTTTAGTTTTTATCACTATTGATTTGTTTTTTAACTTTCACTACTCTGTGAATTTACCCAGTTGAAGTCGACAAGATATAAACAAATCTTCAATAAGCTGTATGGATGATTTCAAACGCCTAGACGCTATAAAGCTAGCAGAAAAGATAGTATTCATTGAGTGAATGTAATCAGAATCATCACCTTAACTATAAGTTGATGTCCTCACCTGTAATGTGACCAGACATTCACCACAATTACTATAGGTTGCTCTGCTCCAGTCCAAAAATGTGCATCACTGTAAAAAGTTCATTTAAAAAAAAGAAGAAGCTATAATTCAGCAGCATGTTATGTATAGATCCAATATCTAATTTAAAAACTTATAACTTAACTTTAAAAAAAAATCTCTCTTCTTCCTCTCCTGTCTTCTGTCTTGCATCTTTCTTTACCTCTCAGTTTCACACAACAACATGTATTTTCTCTCACTGGCAAATTCAGCAGTTGTCTGCTAGCAATACATTAGCTAGCAGACACCTTTTGTGACAAACTGCCCAGAGGTAGTTTTTGTGTTTGGTGATATTTGTAGAGCTGTTTGAAAAGTTGCATTTCATGCTCAGTCTTCTTCTGGAGCACTAGCTAAATGTTACCAGAGCTTTATTTACATCTGCGCCATGAACGGATCACAGCAAAGACAAGGAGAACTAAATGTTCTGAAGTGTAAGCAGCTGTGGGATGTACTTATTTTCTATAACTCATATCTCCATACTGTCCAAGAAAGGGACACCAGATTGCAGAGCATGAAAAAAATGAACTAATTTGACAGTAATATGCGTTAACCTGCCTATCAGTTGTAATTACTCAATAATTAAAGGCTCCAAAAATGCTGTTGTGGATAATTAAAGCTCCCTTCATCCCCTGATCTGGGGCGTGATTTAAGAGGTTCAAAATATGTATTCCTATACAAACATAACGCTTCACGAAGGCAACTCACTCAGTTATGTAGATATCCCAGTTTTAACAAACATATGCACCAAAGCCTCATCATCCTTGTGTGTAAGGACAAACCTGACCAAACTGACAGAGATGAACTCTTAACATATTTTCTTTACTCAGTACTTTCAGCTTATTTTTCCTCCTAAAGCCGTGTATGTGTTTTATTTCGTTTAACACAATGTTTTTGTCTTTGTTTTTCATTTACGCCAACTGAAATCTTGCAGGATTGTGCCACTATTTGACACTTGTGCAAACGAGTACATGCCTTCTTAGATCATCATTACAAGTAAAAATAGGCTTTCACAACCTGCTACTCATCAGCAGTATGGCAGCATAATGCAAATAAATATTTAATGAGAGCTGAAACTACAAGACAAAATGTCACAGGAATTCTGTCAAAGACCAGAGACGGGAACGCAGGAAATGGAGATGTTCTACTTCACGCCTCAGAGTATCACAGTACATTTTACGCTGCAGGCTGTAAGAAGTGAAGCCAACGTGAAACCCACAGGTGGGGACTCCAGTAATAATGCAGTCTTGTTTTCATCTTTTGCCTCCCTCTTGCTCATATAGAATAGAGTAGTAGTTGTACTGCAGTCATATTACTGCCACACTTTCTCTCTCTTATCAACACATTGTCAGTTATCTCAGGATATGACTCAAGACTTTTTGCCTTTGGCTGGTTATCAACCCTCAGTACCTTATGAGAGTAAAATATTTCTTTAGCAAGTGCCAGAAACAACTCGTATATTAAAGCAGTTTTTGTTTTTTGCTCATCGTATATTTTGTAATCTAAATTAGGAAATGTTATTGTATACTAGTCTTTATTCAGGTGAATTTATTTGGAAAATCTGCATCTGGGCTGCTATTGGTTTATTTATTATTCAATTATTATTCATTCAATTTAGAATCCTGTGGCCTGAAATGGATTTAGATCCATTATGTTAAGGTTTTCTTTCCACTGAAGATAAGTGATATATGGAACTGACCACTGTATCGATCATCTGTAAAGCCAGGGGGTTGTTGTGACCTGTACAGTATTAGTAGGCTATTTTCTTTCTAATTGAGTCGCTTAATTTATGTGTTGTTGTTTTGATCTTCTTTTCTCCTGACTTAGGTATTGACAAACTAATCCGTCTCCGCAAGCCATCATGGCATCGGCTGACATTAAAGGTAAAACAAAAGAGTGTTTTTGCCTTACGCTAGTGAGAAAATTAGGAAAGGCGATGATATGAAAATGTTTTTAGTCACGGTTTCTGGATGGAAGTAATCCATTTTCAGCTGTGAACAAAAAGACTCCCAATAGCTGCACATTAATGTTGATGTCAAGCAACATTTTAGTTTGAGTCCAGCGCCCAGGGCACTGTGATAACAAACTACCTTTTTCCTCACTGTATTAAAGAGTCGTTTCATTTAGAGAATTCATTGAAAAGCAACACATTATGATCTATTTAATGTAAAATGCATATGTAGTACTGTGGAAATGCTTCAGCATTGAATATTTGGAATTTTACCCACCGCACAACATCAGACGGGATCATTTTCCAACTTCAGCGCAAACATACAGCAAGAGAAATAACGACAAGAAGAACAATGATTTTTCCCACAGCAGATTTGTGCCTTATGTGGAGCAAAGCAAAAAAACAGTCTTGACTTTAAGACAGTTGGCAAATGTGCTTGTTCACAAAGGCTTAAAATTAGGGTGTTGAAACTCAATAGGAAGAGATGATTAGATGCAATCAAAATGCATGTTATGCATACAAACAACCTAAAAAGCATCAAGCTTTTTAGGTTGTTTGTATGCATTAAGTTAAAAAAAAACTGAGACCACAGCTGACACTCAAAACTAGACACTTTGACTATCCCTAACTACTCTAAAGCATTACCCCTTTTTTCTAAACATGAAAAAACTGAATGGACGAGTGCTTTCCTAAAGAAGAAATTTATTTAAGTTCATTTTCCCCACAAATAGATGTTTCAGGCTGTCAATGTCATTGTATTATCCTTGAAAAGATAGTGTAAACGGATGGAATTCTGGAAGTGAAATAATCCTAAAGTAATCCCCTGAAATGTCTGGAAAGGAATCATTGATAAGTGGTAGCCATAAAGGAAAGTAGATAAGGCCTGTATCTGAAAAGACAGGCCCTTATCAGTGGTATTATAAACTAAAATGTCCTCTTATCGGTTATTCGCTGTTTAATGGCACTCAGAGCAAGGTGAATAAAGTAAAAAAAAAATGTAAAAAGGCACACAGAAGTCAGAGTAATATCGTTCTTGGGAACACAGAAGGATTACTTGAGTGTGTATAGTCTATTAAGCATTTTCATTGGAGGGTATTCATGGACTAAGTGACTATTAGTAAAACAAGATGAATTAAGAAAAAAGCACTTAAATTAGCAGCGCATAATCACAGAAAAATGACTGAGAATCACATTCCTGTGAGTAAACGTGAGGAAGCTGTTGCCATGGGATTAATGACCCCCCTCTCTCGTGTTGAGCCTGTTCAGCTCCAGCTGTGCACGACAGAAGTGGAGCCGAGCGCAGCGGCAAGCCACTTGCGTGTGCTGTAATCTTTCAGGTATTGTGACAGTACTGTCCACATGAACAAAATAGATTCGCAGGCCAAGGGACATGTCTGTGAATTGTCACAAATGCAGTTAGTGAGAAAGAAAAGCAAAGAGCCTTACTGTAACAGAAAAAGCTGTGTTTGTACAGTTTTTTGTTTGATATAGACATCGGCAGTGGAATCCCCTGTCCATGTTCACAACAACAAGGAAATCCCCCTGGAGAATGTGGTGATGTTGCAGGTCTTTGAAGCTCACAGTTTCTGAAACATGCTACACAGCGTGATAAATTAGAGGTGAAGTGATACCCCGGTCAAAATCACAAACACAAATTTGACTTTGTAAGCACTGCCAAAATATTTTCTGCAGTGCTTTTGTACTGGACTGAATAATTACCATTAGGTGTTCTTATTATAGTGACCACCCTGTGGAGAAACTCAGAGGATAGTTTTCTTCTGTCACTGCAGCTGCTCCTGAGCGACTTTACTTGTATAGTTCCATATCGTATCAGGAGTAGTGTTTATAGTCAAAATTAGACTTTAATCTCCACTGTAGAAGGGATACATTGGTGGTAATTAGCTAAATGACATCTCTTCAAACAGGAGTTAAAATTGTCATTGGCTAATTTCACATCTGATGGGCTGCAAGTTTAACTGTGGTATGGCAGCTGCAATGACTGCGAGCTTTTGTTTGATGTGGCTCCCCATAATCACGCTGACAGCCTCTTGACAGATGTTTGACAGAGTGGTTTCAGGTTCACCGAAGTACCTGTAAGTGGAGTGCGTGATCAGAGAGTGAAAATAAGTGGGGTGTGCAATCACCATCACACACGCACAAACACACGCTCACCGCGTCCTCCTGTTCTTATCCGAGTCTCCCTTCGACCCTTCTATTCTTACTCATTCTCTGTCTCTCTCTACTGGTGGCTGATTAATATTGGATGGCAAATCTGTCATTATGTTTCCTACTAGGGAAAGAGATTACAAGGTTGCATATATGAATATTATGCAGGCATTTCTCTGTAAAGGTACACAATCCAGGATCAAAACGATGTTAATAGTGTGGTAGAACTCCTCTGTAATTGCAGCAGCATCAAAAGAGAACGTGTTCACGGTGGTGTAGCACCTCACATTGTCACCTTTTTAATATCACAACATGGAAACGTTCCAGCTTTCTCCTCAGTATAGTGAACATCACTCTAAAAACTGTTGGCTGCCTCTGGCTTTCACACGTCAGTTGTAGTGCGCCCACAACAGGGAGGAATCTCAACAAGAGATTTATGGGTGCCCTGGAGGTCCAGACGCCTTGTTGGATTACCTGATTGCCTGTGGTTTCAATTTCGCATTATAGGAGATTTACAAGTTCAGGAAAGGATTTGATCTGTGAAAGCGTTTGCTTATGATATTATGGCTCTGTATGCTGTCTGGCTGATGTGTGTGTCACACAGTAGAGGTGTCATTACACATGAATAGGTTTAGCTTTTTTTTTATAATTTCCAGCAAATTATTGTACCGGTATGAACTCTTTGTGGTGTTTCCTACATGATGGTGCATCATGTGTAAATGACATATTGTTTTCTACTTTTAACTCTTTCCCCAGCCACATGGGCTTTATATTAAAGTTTTACCTGGTAAGTATTAGATCTATGATGCCTAACTTTGGTGCCAGGGCGTTCGCTAGGGTTTTCTTGGTACAGTGTGCACATGTTTGCTGTCAGAGCTACCAATACAATGCTGGATACACTTCTCAGATATTTTGGTTCATATCTGGTGCACACTAGCGTGATAGCATCGCACAGTTGCTTCAGATTCGTCAACTGTACATCTGCCTTGCAAATCTGCCATTACACGAATTGAGATCTGGAGTCACTGTCATGTTCAAGAAACCAGTTGGGGATCACTTGAGGTTTGTGACATGATGTGTTGCCTTGTTGGAAGCAGCCTTTAGAAGAAGTGCACACTTTGGCCATGGTCAACTACAATACTTGGGTAAGCTGTGGCATCATGGAGTAATAAGGGGCCCAAAATGTGCCAAGAATATATCCCCACACAGTTACACCACCAACGTCAGACTGAACTATTGATACAAAGCAGGATGGTTCCATGCTTTAATGCAGTTTATGCCAAATTCTAAACCCTACCATTGTGCACCATGCTGCAGCAGGAGTCAAGACTCTTCAAACCAGACAATGTTTTCCAATCTTCTATTGTTCAATTTTGGTGAGCCTGTGAAAATTGTAGCCTTAGTTTCATTTTCTTAGCTAATAGGAGTGACACCTGGTGTGATCTCTTGCTGTTGTAGCCCATCTGCTTCAAGGCTCTCCTGGTAACAAGTGGTTACTTGAGTTACTGTCGCCTTCCTATCAGCTCAAAGCAGTCTGGTCATTCTTCTCTGATGTCAACAAGGCCTTGTCACCCATAGAACTGTTTTTTACACCATTCCTGTGTAAACCCTAGAGACAGATTTGTGGAAAAATCCCAGGAGAGCAACAGTTTCTGAAATACTCAGACCACTACATCTGGCACCAACAACCATACCACGCTGAAAGTCCTTAAATCAAAATCACCTTTCTTTGCCATTTAGTTTTCTGGACTGTGTCCATATACCTAAATCCATTCATTTGCTGCCACGTGATTGGCTATAATCACAAAGGTAAACAGGTGTACCTAACAAAGTGACCAGTGAGGATAAATAAATATTTCACAAAATAGTTTTTTTTTTTTTAAATGGTATTGCATTTCAGTTTCAATCAGTAAAATAATAACTCAAGTGATGCACTAATGAAATAACTTGTTGTTAAAAGTATGTGTTTTGTATGAATAATACATAACCATGGCAAGTCCATAACCCTGGTGTATTGTCCGTATATATTGCTTCATTTATCAAAGGCAACCACCATCCCTCCACTATAGATTATTATAAAAAATGTATTATTTTATCATGGACAATGTAGGTAGGCTTCATTTTTATGTTGTATTTAAAATGGTTAACATAACATTGCAGTTCAATTTCAGTGCGGATGATTACAGTCAATAGATAAACGTCCAGAGGAAACCAGTCAAATCTAAAACACTCACTTATACATAAAAAACATAGCAATAAAAGCAATAATTTGAGAGTGCAATATTTGCGAAGCCTGTCATCTTTGCAGACACACATAGATCTGTCTGCCTTAAAATTGTGGGTTTAATATTCTTTGGAAAGTGTTGAGAAAATTGGCAAAAACATAGAATATACTCAGCTGCTCTCTTCATTTTATCATCCTGGAGAGAATTTCTTTCTGGAAATATATCTCAGATTTATGATGTAGGCTGTCATGACCTTATCCTCTTAAACTTGTGCTTTTCAAGTGCTTGTAAAATGAAAGAGAGTTGTTTTATCAAGATATAAAGGGGTCAGGGGAGCTCACACTTGCAACTAACAGTAATTTTCAACATCTGCCAAATTGTAAATGATCTAAGAAACATGTTCTTACACAGTCCTTTGTCAACACTAAATCCACTTCTGCTTGCTTCTGTTTCACAGTCTTTTAGGATATGTGCGTGCATGCTTTTCCACGTGTTGAATACTGATATTGTGGTTCTTCTGTTCTTCCCACTTCTCTCTGGCATTCATTTGCCCTTCTTTTCATTGTCTTTCCTCCTATCCCTCTGTGCAACTGCCTTTTATTTTGAAGCCTTTTGTTAGCAGAACTGTTAACTCTGTGCATATCTGCTGGCCACCCACCTGCTAAAAACTGTGTGACACGTCTGGGGAATTACTGCAGTTGAGTTTGTTGCAGAGAACTGTGGCAGAGACTAAAACCAAATGACCTCTGAGCTTATGTGCTGCTCAATTAGAAGCAATAAGTCCTTTCTCTGATTACATTCTCTGTAAAAGAATTCATCATCACACCTTAAACTCTGTTCCTCCATCTCCTCTTCTACTAATGACAAGTAGGGGGTAGAAAAAAAACTAAACTAAAATGATTTAACTGCGCTCTGCCTAGTGAGGTTAGAAGGCAAAGAAAATTGTAAGTAGGAAGTTCATTGACAGTCATCTGTGATTCTGTGGAAAGATGCGAGCGGAGGAAGGAGAAGGAGGGCTGAGATAAGAGGAAAGGCAATCTCAGAAGTGAATACATTAAAAGCTGAAGTACGCTGATGAAAGTTGTCAGAAGCTATGAAATACATAACAATGAACAGCTCTGCAGCTGCAGCTCTTTGTTCTGCTTATCATAACAGATTCATATACAAAAGCAAGGTGACTGTTAATGGTGTTATTTTATGTTAGAGTTGGTTTATGTGAAGCATCCTCTTTTTTGAGTGACAAAAGCATGCATTCCTGCTGAGTGATTCCCATCATTTTGGAGATTTGTAGTTGACCATCTGCTGCAATTTTGAGTGAACTGAACACATTTTACTAGTAACAAAAATGCTTTTTGTTGAACTGTCAGGATTTGAATGCAGGCTAATCAGAATAGAGGCTCTATGTCCACGGGACTGTCGATGATCTCTCAGTGATGCAAGAAGACGCTGTGAAAATATGCAGCCGTATTCTGAACTGCTAAAAACGCGAACTAAGTCACGGACACAAAACGACCTCCACCCCCCCAACCCCCCTCTTGTCTTCTAGTCTGTTTGCTCAGGCACACGTAATCCCCTGCATCAATGTTCTCCTTTGATACTTACATAAACACTCATGCACAGTGGAAGGTTAACAGCAGTTGGTCTTTCTTGGGCAGCATGAGGTCAAATCAGCTTTAGGGGATTTAAGGAACAATCAGAAACTAAGCCTTTGAGGGAAAACAACACTTCAGTCCACAGACATGCATGAAGTGCTTTCCAATCATTCCTTGACTCTTTTTGTGTGGAGTTTGTGTTTACCCCTACCTATACCTTTTTCCAGAGTGTGTATGCTCAAATGGAGCTGGAAGTGTCATGATTGAGTTTTCAGCCCATTAAATCTGTTTAGAGAGGTAGATCGTAGGTGTGGCTACCTAATTTAATATATACAGCAGAGTGGTCACTGACTATAGGTGTTTTTAATGCTTTTATTTGTGTGTAGTCAGACTAAGCCTGCTGTAAGGATTGACACTGACAGTAAACGAACTCTTTTAAGGTAGTAGGTATCAAGGATAGGTCAAGTTTTCTATCATCACCCATTTCTCACCATCATACTTTATATTAGGTACACCTATACAGAATCATATACCTACACACACACACATGCGCACACACACACACCCAGAGGACACAAATACACTCAAATCCCACACCTGGAATTTCTGACGTGGTGATACAATGGTCAAACTGGCACAGCATGCAGGATGGAGCAGCAAGCTGTACTGTGATTAGTAGGTCGATGTCATACTGGAACAATCGATTTGACATTGAGCGCTGTAGGCCACTGTACACACCAAATGTGAATCACACTGTCAGCTTAAGATCACCCTTAGCTCTCCCCGAAAGAAATGACACAAAGATCAGGCAGGCAGGGGTACAATGACGGGCCCTGTTGCTCTCAAAATACACAAAATATTATGAATCCAACACATTTTCATTGCCAAGGTGTGAGATTACATGAATTTGTTCTGTTCTCATGTTAGCTTGACATGTTTGGTTCATGCACTTGCACTCAGCCACAGATTAAAGGTTTATTATTTATTTCTGAATCATGTATCCCCCCCCCCCCCCCCCCCCCCCCCCGTTTTGTCCAGGTTTGTGACTCAAGTAATTCGTTTCTTTGATAACACATAGAGGCTTACTGTGTACTTTTACATGCATGTGGTAGATGGAGTAGATTTCAATATATAGTCTCTGTGTATGTTCCAGTGTTTAGATGGGTAGGGTATATACTGACTTTATTTCACAGTGCACAAAATAGCAATAGCAACAATAATCAGTTTACATAAGCACAGGACTGGGAGAAAAATTATACACACATTATCAAGGGATTTGAGATGAATCACTGGTTAATATTAGTTGGATTGGTATTGTCTGCTGTCCTCTAGATGCATTATTTCTCCCCTGGGATTTTCCTGTGACAGTAATCCTTTATTCTATTTGAGGATACAGACAAAATTACTAGAATGACTGTTTCAGACTATCCACAGACACTCATATGTCAGGTCATCTCATGTGATCTGATCTGCAATGACATGGTCTTAAAGGTCCATCTGACCTTGTGACAAAGCAAAATAGGTTAAGTTATAAAGACATCCACAAAAGCCTATTTCCAAAAGTTATTTCAAAGCAGATTTTAAACTTTTAAACAGATTTTAAAGTGTTTGTAACTTCAGGTTAATGGTTCCTCTAAACTATACTCCTCACTGATTTTACAAATTAAGTTTAACCTTAGGCAATGCATGTCTACCAGAATAATGAAAATCTCACTGTTTCCTGTGAGCTCTTGCTGTTTGTGTTTGACACAGCTTTATATTTCCATCCATCTTCTACTGCTTATCCAGGGTTGGGCTAGGGGGGCAAAGGCATAAGCAGAGATTCCCACACATTCCATATCCCCACCCACCTCCTCTCCATATCCCCACCCACCTCCTCTCCATATCTCCACCCACCTCCTCTCCATATCTCCACCCACCTCCTCTAGCTCATCAAGGGGAGCACTAAGGTGTTCCCAAGCCAGCTGAGAAATGTAATGTCTCTGTAATCTTTAATCTCTCCTGAGTGGGTAGCTCAGGGTCTTCTTTTGGTAGGACGTGCCAGGAACATCTCACCCAAAAGACCCCCATAGGGAATCCTTTCAGATGCCCAAACAACCTCAACTGGCTTCTTTTGATGTGGAGGAGTACTGGCTCGAATCGGAGTCCCTCCTGAATGATTGATTTCCTCATTCTATCACTAAAGAGGAGCCCAGCTATCCTTTGGAGAAAGCGTATTTCTGTCACCTGTATCCATGAACTCATTCTTTTGGCCAGTACCCAAAGTTTGTGACCATAGCTGAGGATAGGTACGTAGGTAACCAGATAAAAGGACCAGTGCAACATTCGCATCACTGTACAGGTAAGAACCAATAAAGGGACCAGTTCACCCTGCCTGGACCAAAGTTACTGGGGCCCCACTTGGGCAGGCATATGTAGTGTGATCTCCCTATAACTGGAGAACACAGTCACAGTCAGTTCAGAAGTAACAGAAATTTTCAGAAGACGATCTCCGTGCAGTGTTGCAGAGGCATATCAGCTCCATGCAGCCACCTCAGTATGGAACACAGTCATTTTAGAGTCAATGCCCTCAGCATCCCTCAAAATGTTGTTAAAGTTCTCTTGAAGGTGCAAATTAAAGATTTCACGAACTGGGGCCTCTCCCAGACATTCCCATCACACCCCCACTGTTTGGGGCTGTCAGGAGCAGAGATGGGCAGTAACGCGTTACAAGTAACGTGTTACTGTAATCCGATTACTGTAATCCGATTACTTTTTTTGAGTAACGCGTAAAGTAAGGGATTACTATTGCAAAAAAGGTAATTAGATTACTGTTACTTTCCCGTAAGCACGCTGCGTTACTGTGTTACTAAAACCGTGATTTTTTTGCGAGAGTGTCTCATGACAATGACGTAAGCGAGTGCGACGTTCGTGGCAACAGCTGTGTGCCGATCAGAAATGGATAATATAATGAGTGCGGGAGAGAGTATGACCGTGCAGTGTTTAAAGCGTGGAAGTACTGACCTTACTTTGAGTTTGATTCCATAAAAAGTGACAAAAACATTAGCGTCCGCTGCTCACTGCGTGGGAAGAAAACTTCTTTTTACAGCGAATAAACCCCTAAACGTCCGAGCAAGCACCAAATACGCTGCCGCTGGAATGTGAAATTCACAGAGAAACTGCCGTATCCTTCCACTGACCGCTGCGGCACACCTGCACCAGGGCAAACCTCCGCCTGCCCCACTCCTGCTATACAGGTGAAAATAGAGCAACAGGACCGCTGAGTCTTTGATTTGATTTATTTTCTGCTGTGTTTTACTTGCATCTATTTGAAAGACTGAGTGTAAACACAAAAAACTATTTTATTTTATATGCTGGAATATGCAGAAAATAGGTTTAAATGTTAAACAAATTTCTTCCAGTCAGAGAATGTTGCATATAATTTAATGTAAGTAACAGTAAAGTAACATGATTACTTTTTTCGGGAAGTAATCAGTAATTAGTTACTGATGACTTTTTTCAAGTAACTTGACCAACACTGGTCAGGAATGTCCAGTATCTTCTCCTACAACCCAAGAAGGTTGGGTATGGATCTGTCATTTCACACATTAGTGCAAACAAACATCTAGCCACAGGGAATCAACCTCCTCATTTACTGGGGAAACTCCTAATGTACAGGTTGGCTGAATGATACCTACTACAAAGGTGACATTCCAAGATCTAGTTTCAACCGAACGGGACTGGACTGCTGATTGCAGCTGACCCCTGTGGTGCCACCTGCAGATGCTGAAACCACAAAAGGGCAGACCCCAGTCCCCTCTTTGGGCTGGGCCCAGTTGGGCCCCATGGGCTGAGTCCCAGATATCAGGGGGTCTCCCTTGAGCTCCCTCCCCAGGCCTGCCTCCAGGGTGTGTCCCTGGTATCCTTTCCTCATAAGGGTTTTTTTGAATTGGTCTTTGTATGACCCCTCACCCAAAACCATTTTGCTTTGGAAGATCCTCATAAGGGCAAAAGCCTCCTACAACATAGCCCACAAACCACTCCAGCACAGTAAGGTAGTGATTTGCATGAAGGGGCTTTGAATTTCAACAGCTGAAAAATGTTTCCTACATGAACATGGCTAGGTGTCCCTGTTTACTGTTTTCTTTTACTAAGGCAAGATCAACATATTGCTTTAGTAAAATAGTTATAATAGATATAGCCTTCAGCAAAATTAGGTGTACATTGCATTAAGACTTCAAGACTGAGAGAAGATGACGAGTTACCCTGTGTTTACACCTGTCCAGTCTGAAGGCACACATGTTTGACTAATCATCTTCATATTCACAGCACACAATGATTGTAAATGGAGACTCTGGCCCTGTCACAGTCTTTATAATATTAACATATACTGCAGCTCAGGTATGTGTGTCTCTGGTTTTCCCAAGCACACACACACCTCGAGCTAAACCTCCTCTTGATTACTGAGAGGATGGTGTTGCTATCAAAGGAGAATCGTGCAGTTTTATTGAACTAAAAAGCCACACACCTCAAGCTGACCTTCGCCGAGAGCATAAAACATCCTTCCTTCCTGAAATGATCGAAGAGTTTGTTCACAATCACTCTGGCTAGATGCAATTCCAGTCCACACTGTAACTGTTGATTGATAGATGGTGGCAAACAGCTGTAAATCACAGGAAATGCTCCATCACCTACCAACCAAATGCTTTCTTTCTTTCTTTCTTTCTTTCTTTTTTTTTTAGTTATGCTTGTATGGCTCCGTGCTACTCCTAGAATTATGAAGTGTTGTGTCACTTCCTTCTGTCAGATAGCAAGCTATTCTGGTCAAAAGATTATGGCAAACAAATGATGTTTGTGAATGACTGCAGCATTGATGGCAAACATGATGACAATGAAGGCAGTTTACTCAGTTTGCACGCTCCACGTTTTCCTGAATTTAGTAGGGCTACATGGTAATAGACAGCTTCAGGAACTTTCTAGATAAACATGCTAACAATGCCCATCTATCTGCTGATGCAGGGAACCTGCTGCTGTTTATTATCTGTGATGCATGATACCTATCTGATGCACTCTTCATACCTAAAGTGTTTGAATGTGTACAAGAAACGGGTGTTTTCATACTTGTGGGTTCTACCTTTAGCAGTCCTTCATGACAAACATACACACACTTGCTCAGACTCACAAAGGCACCCATATTCACACGCCTCAAATCCCATAATTTTTTTTTATCATTCATTAACAATGAAAAAAAAGAAATTGAGTTGAATTTTACTAAAATAAGGATTAGCATTTATCATCAGCAACCTACCTGTAACCTGCCTCACAACATTAGAACCACTGCATTAATGGTTAGTGTTTTCACCTGCAACCTTTCAACCTAATAAGACTCCTAATAGATGTAGATAGATCCTCATCTCATATTCAGGTTCAAACAGAATTTGTTTCCTTTAATGTGATTGCACTTAATATAGTTGGCAGCGTGTGTGTGTGTGAGTGAGCAATGACCTTTCATTTTAAGATACAGACTGCAATGCCAACATTAACTTTAATATGCTTGCAGTGCCACTTATGTGTGCTTGTGTCTGTTTGGTAATTTTCTTGTGCAAACCAGACCCTCTTGTGCTAAGCTGAGAGAAGTCGCACACCTGAGGATGTGTTTATCAAGATAAGACGTCTTACTGAAATCTGTATTTTTGTTTTGCCATGGAAATTGCTCTTTAGCAGCTGCAATTTTGTAGCTTCAGATGAAAAAAAAAAGTAGACTGTTTTGGTTTATGTCAATTTTTGTTTGAGATGGCTATTATTCAATATTTCCAAAAGCTTCTTGAAGTGATCGATATTACAGAAATCAGGAATCTTAAAAAGAAATTGAAACAGAAATAGAAAAATAATGGATTATTTGGAAACGCTAAAATTGGCCTTTTTCTTAACTATTTCACCAAAGAGCCAATCAACATCTAAATGGAAACGCATGAATCCATCATGTTGTTTCACCAATACATGCACACAGTATAGATTCACAACAGCTTCAGTGACAGGCTATTGTTGTATAGTTCATTTTTCTTTTGTACATGGATCTTAAATGTGAATAGTAGAGCATTTGTTTGGTGTCTTGGTGGGACAGGCCATATTTCATTTATCCTTGGCCATTAATGAAGTTGTTATGTTGTGAAACTCTGTGTGTCTGTGTTTATTTGTTTTTAGACTAAATCTACAAAATGTTTGGACCATTTTTTATCTGATTTGACTGGTGATACTAAACATGTAGCTTTTTTTTTTTGTTTTTGTGAGTTTCCATTTCACATTAGTTTAGCCAGAGTTTGGGGGCATAATGAAAAATATCTAGTTCTTGGCAGATCTTAAAATTAAAGAAAATAAAGCCTTAGATGTATTACAAAACATAGAATATGGCACTATGTCATTATTTATTTAATAAAAGCAAAGCTAAAATGCAGAAGCAGTGTATGAAAATTAAGAACACACTTCCTACTTCCATAGCAGTTAAGACGGTAAGCAGCAGGTACATGTTGCTAATCAAATGTACTGGATTAGCTGAAGAACAGCAAATGTGAGCACCTTTTGGGAGGTTTTGGGAGTCTGCTTTTCTGGAGCTGTGGAGGAAAATCTTCAGCAAAGATCTTAGAGAAGCAATTGTTGCTGCCTATGAATCTTGGAAAGGGATTTCCAAATAATTTCAAGTCCATCATTCTACACTGAGGAAGATTATTCACAAATTGGCCATCCTCCCAGAGATTCTTCTGGGACATTCCAGCAAATTCATCATGTTTAATGTTCAAGTTCATTACAGTACAATTTGAAAAAGATAATGATGTATGAACCCTGCTTCCGTGTCCAAACTACACTGCGTTCATTAAGGCTGTTATCTTTTTAATGTGTTTAAATGCTTTGTATCGTGTTCTATTTAATCTAAACAAACCCCTAAAAATAGTCAGTGGTCACTGTTGGCCTCTCTGGATTTTTATTAGCACTATTCATCCGCAGCACGTTTTAAAGCTACGTTTTAAAAATCTTACCAAATCTTAACTGCCGCCCATTGGCTCACGGTTTGCCAGACACCAAACTTCTAACTCTGTTAAACTTTATAAATCCTGTTTTTCATGGATGCCTGGATGTTTATCTTTAATGTTACACCTGGTTGAGCAGCTACATTGATCATTTTTTAAAGATGAAAAAAATAAAAATAGTTTTTTCATCAGTGATGCCACATTGTTTGTTTGAGTTTGGGAACTGAAGAGGAGGTTGCTAGGGAAATTCTCTCTAAACAGAACATTGAAGTACATGAGTGCAAAGCTGCATGTGAACAAACCACAAGACCTCTGGAGCAATATTCTTTCGACACATGAGACTAATGAGTTGTGTTTTATTTCTCAACTAATTCAGCATATTGGGTGTGTTTCAGTAAGAACACCATATAATTTAGTTTGCCATAAAAAATACAGGAGTTTGTCCCTACAGATAATATGTCAAATGCAGTATTGCAGAAAATATTGAATACAGCGTTTGCTGTAATTTGCTGAACTAAATCTTAAATTGGATTTTATGTTTTTATGCTAGCTTTTGTTTTTTAGACACACTCTTTGTAAACTGCTCCCAGTGTCATCTAACACAATTTTGAAGTTATAAATATTTCTGTTTTTTTTTTCCTAGTCTCTCATTTTGACTTCAGTTTTGAAATTGGGAGATCAAAGGGTTTAGGACTGTAGCAGTGCTAAACCCACTGCAGTTTACAAACAGCAGCCTGCTAAGCAATATCATGACACTTGCTAGATGCCAGAGTGTAGCCTAATGAACTGCTGCTTTCAGGAAATGTAAATGTAAACTTTAGTTTTGTGCAGATGATTATAGCTAAAGACCTTTGTGACCTCATCATGACTCTAGTGTCATAGATTTTAGTAATGTTGATTATTGATTCATCCAGACACACAAAATGTAGCTGAAACAGTTTTGAGCTTTCTCTTGGTAGATATTCAATAAATTCATTTAAAGGGAAAGCCTTTATCTGTGATATAATGTAGATTTTTTTTTTTTTTTTAAATCATACATGATTCCAAACATTTTTTACAAATAAATAACTGCAAAGTGGGGTGTGTGTAATTATTCAACCCCCTTTGGTCTGAGTGCAGTCAGTTGCCCATAGACATTGCCTGATGAGTGCTAATGACTAAATAGAGTGCACCTGTGTGTAATCTAACGTCAGTACAAATACAGCTGCTCTGTGACGGCCTCAGAGGTTGTCTAAGAGAATATTGGGAGCAACAACACCATGAAGTCCAAAGAACACACCAGACAGGTCAGGGATAAAGTTATTGAGAAATTTAAAGCAGACTTGGGCTACAAAAAGATTTCCCAAGCCTTGAACATCCCACGGAGCACTGTTCAAGCAATCATTCAGAAATTGAAGGCGTATGGCACAACTGTAAACCTACCAAGGCAAGGCCGTCCACCTAAACTCACAGGCCGAACAAGGAGAGCGCTGATCAGAAATGCAGCCAAGAGGCCCAGAGATCGAGCCGCAGAGATCTACAGCTCAGGTGGGGGAATCTGTCCATAGGACAACTATTAGTCGTGCACTGCACAAAGTCGGCCTTTATGGAAGAGTGGCAAGAAGAAAGCCATTGTTAACAGAAAACCATAAGAAGTCCCGTTTGTAGTTTGCCATGTGGGGGACACAGCAAACATGTGGAAGAAGATGCTCTGGTCAGATGAGACCAAAATGGAACTAACACTGCACATGACTCTGAACACACCATCCCCACTGTCAAATATGGTGGTGGCAGCATCATGCTCTGGGGGTGCTTCTCTTCAGCAGGGACAGGGAAGCTGGTCAGAGTTGATGGGAAGATGGATGGAGCCAAATACAGGGCAATCTTGGAAGAAAACCTCTTGGAGTCTGCAAAAGACTTGAGACTGGGGCGGAGGTTCACCTTCCAGCAGGACAACGACCCTAAACATAAAGCCAGGGCAACAATGGAATGGTTTAAAACAAAACATATCCATGTGTTAGAATGGCCCAGTCAAAGTCCAGATCTAAATCCAATCCAGAATCTGTGGCAAGATCTGAAAACTGCTGTTCACAAACGCTGTCCATCTAATCTGACTGAGCTGGAGCTGTTTTGCAAAGAAGAATGGGCAAGAATTTCAGTCTCTAGATGTGCAAAGCTGGTAGAGACATACCCTAAAAGACTGGCAGCTGTAATTGGAGCAAAAGGTGGTTCTACAAAGTATTGACTCAGGGGGCTGAATAATTACGCACACCCCACTTTTCAGTTATTTATTTGTAAAAAATGTTTGGAATCATGTATGATTTTCGTTCCACTTCTCACGTGTACACCACTTTGTACTGGTCTTTCACGTGGAATTCCAATAAAATTGATTCATATTTGTGGCTGTAATGTGACAAAATGTGGACAAGTTCAAGGGGGCCGAATACTTTTGCAAGCCACTGTATATCACTAGGCAAGTTTAAAATTAATATATTTAATCCAGTTAAATGCGGAATTTGATATGACTGAATTTGCCCCATTTGCTCCATACTGTTTTCTGTTTTGTGGGATCCCACACGGATCACTTTTAGGTCCTTTCATATTTAAGATTGCTCACTTTATTGAGAATACTATAGAAGAAAAGTACATTTTTATTCCTGTGCTGAGGATAAAAACATAGAAGCTGTAAAATGTTGGCTCACTGCAGCAGCAGAGATAGTTTTCAAGCCAATAGTCATGTTTAAACCAGTCTACTTTTTTCATAGCAATTAGATAAATGAATTTCAGTTATTAGTATCCTATCTCCTCAGTATCACTATCAACTGCCTGTGGCTCAGGGGTACAGTTCTTTTATTGGTCGCTGCGTGTCTGTCCGTTTTTTCTTTTTGTCTTATCTCATTATCAGATTACTCTGCATTAAATGATATTGAAAAGTAAGATGTCCATAGCAGATACATTATACAACAGTCAGACTGTCTGAGCAGCTATTGATTTAGCATCTCTAATCTATTAATTAATCATTTCACTTTGAATATAAAATAAAGCGTATTTGGAATGGAATGTCTACTTTTAGAGCAGATTAGCTAATGTGATCACCGTCAAATTAAATTAGTCTGTTTTTTATAAGACCAAAAATCGACCCAGCAGTTGAGCGGTCCGCTGGAAATCCTTTTGAAGTCCCCTATGGCCACAGTGGTCATTTCAGAATTTTAACGGATCATTGTCACAGAACTTCTTAAAGGTATTCAAACCCTGGGGCTTGCTCTAGGCAATAGATGAAATTCATGATTTTTTTCCTTACATTTACCCAACTGAGTCAATTCTAAGTTCCTTTATTGGCTTTTATTTATCTGTGAGGCAGACTCTGGTGTTGATGGACCATACCTGAGGTGAGCGTTGTTGTGTCACTTTGGAATTACGCGAGTAGAAGAAACAATTAAGTCAAAGCCTAAATCTATAGATACGCTATACTTAAAAAAAACTGTAGACATAATCCAATTATATATAATAACACAGAGTTATGTTGTGTTTGCATTAAAGTGTTGCATAAACTGTGTCAGCTGATTTTCTAGGTGAGTCCAGAAAAAAATTAACTGCTAATACAGGATGAGAGTTACCAAAAGTGTGCAGTCGGTGTAAGTTTGTATAGCATATTTATTTGTCTGGTCTGTTTGGAAAATTTCAGTGTTAACATGAAGCAGAGTAGAACAAAAAACACAAATATGTATGACTTATCCCCCCCCCCTTTTGTGCAAACCAAATGATCTACAAATGTAAGTGCACAATGGTCCACCTCTAGGCATGAATCCATTTTTAGTCATGAGGTGAAGCATCGCTAAAAAATCTAATTACAATGACCAGGACTTTGCTGTTAGGGTTTGGCTTCTGAGGACCTTTTCATTATTGAATAATGCTCCACGAAAAATCGAAAACCAACTTCTTTTGAACTTTTTCAAAGTTTCACCTTTGCCCCACCAAATCATAATTAAAGCTTTGAGCCAGAACTACTGAGATATAGACTTATGATCTAATGGTGGCAGCTCCTGTGTCAGGCAGACAGCCAACGGGACACATATTATTAAATCTTGTCCTAGGCATTTCATTTGTATTCTGGAAAGAGAACACATTCTTCCATAATTTGCCTCAGGTACTGTGAAACACACACTGTGTCCACACTGCAATTGATCCCTATTGATTTTTACCTAGACGCCTTGTACTGTAAGACCGTCTTTTCCAGACAGATTTAATGTTTGAGTTCTTATGATGAGTCTGAGGTAGGGTGGAAATGATTTGGATAAAAGCCCTGTGGGGATGTGAGTTACGCGTAAAACGATTTGGTGTGTGGGTCAGTAAGAGAGCCAAATCTGTCAGTCATTTCACTGCTTACCTTCTGTTTCTCTTATCCTTTGCTTGTCTGTACTTTTACACACTGAGGATAGCATATCTGTCAGGAGTTTGTGTGTCCTCATTCCTGTGTGCATGTAAGTCTGTGCATGCTTGTGCTCCACCGGTGCACTTCTTTTGTATGTGCACTGAGCTGGGTGAAAGTAGTGCCTCAGTTCAGTTGCAGCGTTAAATCTGGAAGCCTTGCCTGACAGATTGACAGACAGAATAATTAGGATGAAAATTGTCTTTGGCCACCACTATTTCTCCTCCAACTTCATCAGCAAATGCTGGACACTGATGGACAATCAGCTGTCTGTGGCTGATGGATGCTGCTGACACTTCAAAATGCTCACTCTGTAAGCATGCAACATCTTTAATGTTACACCTGGTTGTTATCTTTTTATATATATTAAGAAATATTCTTCTGTTACTCTTGACATGTCTTTAGTGTCATCTAAGCCCCTTGAAGGATGTAATATCTTCCTTTTTCTTGTAAAAAATTATATGTACATAAGGAAAAAGGGAAAAAAATATATTTTAAAAAGTTATACCAGCTACCAATGCAATCTTTTTGTCAAAATAATTACACTGTTAGCACAAATGACATTTAGCCAAAGTGATAATTTATCTCACTTCTTTCTATTTTGACACATCCCTTGGCCATCCCTTAAATCTTGATTTCAGCCACATATGCCTGAGTGCTGACATAGTGCCATTACTAATGTGTTCTGTTGCTTGACTGCCTCTAAATTACAGTCCATCAGCAACTGACAAATGTAACTGTACCACAGTATTACATGATTTTCACCCCTTTGTTCTACTCTCAGATTTACAACCTGTCTCTTGAGTGTAATTCAGAGTGATTAAGGCTGTTTATTAATCCCACGGCCCTGACCGTGATCCTATAATCAATCAGCTATATTACAAGTCTCGCACACTCTGACAAAGTAAATTACATAGCTGATTTCCCATCATCCTCACTTTAGTACCTCTCATAAATCACACATTAAGAGTAAAGCCTATATAGGCTATATAGATCTGTGTGGATACATGCTCCCCTGTGCAATATTACTGAAACGATTCATAACTGCATTTGTGGAATGCATGTTGTTTTATATGTAGGCAAAATAAAAAAATAAAATAAAAAAATCACAAAACTTTAGTTTATAGCTTAGAGAGCAACATTTATTACTGCTGGGAATATATATGCACTGAATACATAAAAAGTATATGAATAGGTTTATACTACATTAGATAGAAGATAATATTGTATTAATACTGATAAAGCTATTTTTAGGCTGTTTGTGTGTGGGTGGGAGAGGAGCGTTGACAACATGCTTTGCCTACAAATAAAAGTATAGTTGTTATTTCAGAAGAAAGCCACCCCAGTTACCCTCTCTACAGCTAATAAATGGATTGTGTCTAATGTCACTGGTTGCATCTGTTGCCAAAATGCCCAGAGCCTCTTAATATATCTGGAAGCATATATTTTTTGTTTTTATTGAATAATTCACTGGGACTTGTTGGGACACTGCATCTTGCCACAGAACTCTCTCACATTTTGTGTAATATGCAGATGAGCCCTAGTTTGTTCACTAATCACAGTGAGGGGAACTTGATTGACATGCAACAATGTTTTTCTGCAAAAGGCAATCACTGACAATTTCACAGTCTGTGCTACTCCCTAGTCCTTGAATTTTATGAGACTATAAAGCGGTGAGTTTTACTCCAACCTCAGCTATCCCTTTGTGTCCATCCTTATCACTTGCATCTTCCTGTTTTGCAGATGACGAACCCTGTTTTTCGGAACTATTATGGTTAAACACACTCAGTTGCTCTTAGTTTTTGCGCCTCTGGCAAACATGCAAATGAGCGCACTTCTAATTGCACAGCGTAAAATGTAATTGTGTGCTTTATAATGCTGTATCTCAGGCATTTTGTACTTTTGGTCTATTTGTTTAAATCCTCTAAATAAAGGCAGAAGGCAGATTGAAAACTCTTAAAGAACAGAGAAGTATTTTCATAAAAAGATATGGATGAAAGAGCAGGTCCTGCTGTTTGAAGCTTGATGCAGTCACTCTTCCTGTTTTAGAAAATTATAGCACACTCTCACTAAAAGCATTGGCTGAGGGAAGCAGCAGCCCCCTCCGCATCTCCGTCCCTCTCTGTATCTCCGTCTAAATGTCTGTGTCTGTATCTCTCAACTACAAAGATGCAGCTTTCATATCTCACACTTCCACCCGGAGGTGTGCAAGAAGTAAAGTGGCATTAGTAGATGACGTAGCTACAAGTTAATACTGCTCAAAAATAGCTGATTTTTTTTATTTTTAATTTCTGTGATTTGCTCTGTTTTGGTGTTAATCCCTTTGATCGAGTGGAGTGCTGTCAGTCTACCCTGAAATAAATCGAAGTGGATGGAGGCAGAGAGCAGAGTGGGAGCTCTTGAGTCATAGAGGGACTTTTCATAAAAAGCTTCCAGTGCAAACACTATGGCACAGAACAAAGATCAGACCCTGTCGTTTGAAGCTTGGAACAGTCCCTCTTCTATATTTTTTTTCTTTTTGGAAAAATTGTAGACACACACACACACACACACACACACACACACACACACACACACACACACACACACACACACACACACACACACACACACACACACACACACACACACACACACTTTGCTCTCTCCTTTACTCCTTCAGCTTCTTTTTCTTGGTCTCATCTTTGACTTTCTCCATAGATACATAAGTTCATTATAAAAAGAGCTTCACAAGGGAAAAAAAATCTTGATGTTTTCCACTTTGCCAAAATACACTTTGTCTGTTCTACAAAATAAAAGGAAGCAGCTTAAGATGAGACAGCAGCCTTGTCCTTTCTATGTGTCACCACGTCCAAACACAAAAGCAGCTTTGACATGCCTTACCCTTCTATTCTGGGATGAAAGATAGCTAAAATGATTTCAGTTGGGTAAATAAAATGTATAACTGCCACTGTCAATACACAAAGAATCCATCTGAAGTACATGCCGTCTAACCCACTTTGCAGCAGAAGGCAGTATACAGCTCATAGTCTAAGTCAGTATGTTACTTATGGGAAATGGCACTGTTTCAAAAAATGTGTCTTTTGGAAGAGATTAAGATTAAATAATGACTGCAGAAATGCGCCTATTTTTAGGAGCCACACTGGCTCAAATTTGTTGATAGCGGAGAATTTCCAAGGGGCATGATTGTTAAAATAATGTTCAAAATTAAATTACACCCCAGATGTGAGTCTGGGGTGTAAAGTCTTTTTTATTTATACTGTAACTGGTATTAAATGGTATTTAATTTAAATGTATTATGTTTATGGGGGGGCATCACCAATTAAAGCAGGACAAATGAATTTCATAGTGTGGGTATCAAGGCGAAATTTTAAACTATTTGTGACTTTATTTTAAAGTAAAATTAAAAATGTATTCAAAGTGTGTGACTAAACAATTATTGTGACTTTAAATTGTTCCTGTCTGAGCATAAAAATTGTACAATCCTGCTTTTTTTTTTTTTTTTTTTTTTTTTTTTTAAAGAAACTGAATTATTGCTTCAAAATGTAAGTGGGTTACTCCATTCATGTTTTAAAGAATACAAGTTGTAAGCTCTTTAAAAATTCATTTTACAGTAAATAATGGATTAAAGCATAAATTTTCCATTTTCTTTTCAATAACAAATACCTTTATATAATCATGCAAAGCATGGCTTGTGATGATGTGTTTCAACAGAAACTGATGAGCTTGTGAAAACATTGAGCTGCCATGTTTATTGAGAAATGTCTGCTGTAAATATGGAAGACAAGTGGTCTTTATAGAAAGAAATGATTCATTCAGATGTTGATATTGATGTAAAGACTATTCATAATAATAATTGATTTGCTGCTTTTCAACTGTAGCTTTTGTTGTAAGCTATTCATTTATTAGAATAAAAATGTATGAGTATCTCTATTGCAGCCCACAGATATTATCTTATTAGGCAGGCAGTTTCAAGTGAAGAAATTAAAACAGGTCATCGGTGAAAAACAGTTATGAATGACATAATTACTGTGATTACTCTTTTGCTTATCTTAATTTCAGAATATGAAATGTGCAGTGCATTACCTTTGAAATGAACAGCTCTTTTTCTGAACATGCTTAGATTGCAGTTTTCTTTTCATACAGTCCAGTTTGCAAATCTAATGAGAAAAGAAAAGTATTTGGTCAGATGCTTAATTAAGGCCCTGGAGAGAGAACATGGTTTCAGTTTTTGTTTTGTGTGCCAAAGAAAATACAGCCCCTTTTCACCTTCTGAAGATATCTAGCATAGCAAAGCAAAGCAAAGTTATTCATGCAGACAGACTCAAGTCAAAAGGTTAAAAATGGGCATGTTGCTAGAGGGCTGTTGATCTGAAGTTTGATTTTCAGAAACCCGAAGCTCTCAAGTGGTAAACAAAAGAAGACCGTGCTTGAGTGTTAGAGACACTGTGGTGAAAGATTCAGTTAATTGAGCAAAGGCCTGAAATTGCTCAATTAAAAGCATTGGCATTCTGACAAGGCAAACAAGGCAACCAGTGCTGGTCTAGTGAAATTTAAAAATAGATATTAATTAAAATGCATCAAAAGGAACTATCTTCTTTAATATCAAACTGCATTCTGTCATACAGTTTCTTGCCTGTTTGCACCCACACTTAAATAACTGCCTATGTGTGGCTCTGGTTGCTCTGGAAGCAGGATTAACTCTGCTTGACTACAATACTGGAGTCTGCAAATTTCATTGATGTGTCTGTATCCTGTTAACAAGCAATTTTTTCTGGTTGTTTGCGCATGTGCATTTTAGTTAAACCTCTGGCCTCTGACCACTGACTCTAAGACAAGGATGCCACTTAATTTTTCCGCATCCAAGAGATGAAGCCAATGAGCAAATGCTTTATTTACAGAGTTTATGCACTTTCTTATTCATGTCCTTGCTCTCTCCACAGCTGCTCCCCCTCTTTTCTCCACTCTTCTGGTTCCTGGCATCCTACTGAAATATGGGAGGCATGATTAGAAGATGAAAACCACCTGTGACCAGCCTCCCCTGACACTGCCCACGTGAAACCTTTGCTCGATTTCTCCAATGCCACAAAATACACCATACCACATACCCCTTTGCCTGACTTAGGCCGGGGAGTTGTTCGGCCTAGCCTACTATCCCTTCCCTGACGACTGAGAGAGGAAGTCACCACAATCATCTGTGCCCCGACCTATGGCTCACCTTGAACTTAAAGGACTGGCGAGCCAGGACTCTAGGACCTTTCCCCACATATGCTGCACCCAGGTGTCACACCGGATAATAACATCACCCAGGTAGGCAGCAGGGCATGTAGCTTGTGGACCTAGTACCCAGTCCATGAGACATTGGAAGGTAACTGGGGCTTTAAACAAGCCAAACGGAAGTGGGCCAAATTGGTGCAATTCATACCGAGTGAAGGACAACATTTTTTTCTTAGACTATAGAGCACAAGTGTCAAACTCCAGTCCTCGAGGGCCAGTGTCCTGAAACTTTTCCATGTGTCCCTGCTGCAACACACCTGAATAACATAAATAGGCCATTAGGAAGACTCAACAGAACTTGACTGCATGCTGAGGTGGCAAGTCAGCCATTTGATTCATGGTACAGCAGCTCATGAGTGAATGAACATGGTGCAAAAAAAAAGTACTTGTAGAAGTACATTTTTCCCAAAGACTTTACTTCATTTTAATTTACTTCAGTAGGGTTAGGGGTTGCCACCTCAGCATGCAGTCCAGTTCTATAGTCTTGCTAATGACCTACTAATTTTATTCAGGCGTGTTGCAGCAAATCCCCTCCTAACAGTACGTGTTTCTATTGTTATCAGTGAACGGCGGCAGAGTAGAAGAGTAGATGTAAGAATATTTGACAATTCTTCAACCAGGGAGGAGTGCAGAAAGGTGAAGACATCAAGGAAGAGTGCAATATATATAAGGCAGGCAGCGCAAAATCTGAGTTTTAATCTGGTCCAATTTGTCTTGTTAAACATTGGAGGAAGTGGCGTGCATTTACTTTCTGTCAAAGTCATTGCACGCCACTGATTAAAAGCAAATGTCTCGTTTTAAATTGACAAGTTACCCCTAAATCAGGTTAATATATTGTTCCTCTGGCCTTTCCAATTTTTGAGACATTGGCTGTAGAAATGTATATAATGAAACCAGAGGGCACTTGCCTTGTAGTACTCAGAGAGCCAAAAAATGCATTTGGAAAACTCAGCATTAATACCTCTTTCTTGAAAACGTGACTGCTGTGAGCAGGTTCCTAACTTGCAGCTATGAGAATGACAATAAGGTTTGCATCCTGTCATGTTGTTTTTTTGTTTTTTTTTTAGCTTCTGTTCTGCAGAGTGATATGATTTGTGGGTAATATTTAGTATAAAACTTGTCCCTGCGCGCGCGCACACACGCACACACACACACACACACGCGCGCGCGCACACACGCACACACACACACACACACACGCGCGCGCACACACGCATGCACGCACACACACACACGCACACACACGCACACACACACACACACACACACACACACACACACACACACACACACACATGTCCACGGCCCCGTTTTGGACCTCCTTCTCGATCCCATCATTCTGCTTCACTGTACAAAAGTGTCTCCTCTTCCCCTCATCCTTACTTTCCCTCACTCTTGGTTTTCCTTCCCCCCTTTCCATTTGCCCTGAAGTGTGAAATGAGAGCGCAATGAGTTGACTACTTGAGAGTAGAGAGGATGAGCGCAAAGGGTCGGTCACAGCAGAATGATCTTAACAGGTCTGTCCACGTCCAAATCCCCAAGCCCAACCACCTTTTCCACACTCCAGAAAAATCTGCTGTGACACCACGGCCATCGACCGGTTGGTTACTGATCAGAATCAAGCCAACCATCCAGGCAGTTGGAGAGTCACCACTACAGCAGGACATGCATCTGACTGGGAATCTCAGATAAAGACTGTAAAGACTGCTGCATAAACACATCCACACACACACATGCAAAATCAGCACTAAATTATCCATGCATTCATACACACATCAACAATTCCATCAAGGTCCCATTCCATTTTCATATTGGTTTACCCTCCTGACGAAGAACTTCACAAAATGATAACTAGGAGGAGTAATTGGATTTTAAAGAAAAACACTTTCCTTCAAGGCTGCTGCTGCAATGCAGCTTCTGGATCTTAAGAAATAATAGATATTGATATAGAGTGCTGACATAATATGAAGTTATTAGTTGAATAATGAGGGATGACAGCAAAGTACAAGAGAAAACAAATGTAAACAAGCCAAGTTGTAGTTTCAGCTTCACCACCTGTTGTGTTTCTGAAGCTAATAACTACACCTGCTTCAGTTCTCAAACCAAATTAATCAGTTGCACAAGATCAGTTTTCCGGTATTTTCACAAGTTCCGTGCTTGGTTGGTGCAGATGCTTGGGCATCTGTCTCTGCCTCATACACACAAAAAAAGAGGAGAGGTGCATCCGTCAACCCTGACAGCATTGGACAGATACTTGGAGCTTGTGTGAAAAGGGTACTAATCCACTTTTAGAGAAAAGACCTAAAGACAGAAAAAAGAAATAAAAATTACCACGGGGGGTGAGAGAAACGGTATGAAATATCATAGGCTGATAATCACAATATTTGCCTGTTGACTGTGATTGCATATACACATATATGACATCTCTGTTTTGAACTGCAGGAAATATTATGCTATCCTACTGGAGATATAATCTCTGGAGAAGGGATAAATCTGTTATAACCTTGGTAACTTTTAGCATATTAGGATTCAAAATGAGGACTGGCTGACTCAACAAAAACAGTGGCGTGTTACAGCCTATTTGGCACACTACTCAAGAGGAATGCTAAATAGGCTCATAACGGACAGGTCCAAATTGTATTAATCAGGCAGTTTTTTTTTAAAATTTTTTTTATCATCCATGACATTGCAATGGTCAGATATGATCTCTTACTAACACATCATTTTAGCAGCAATAACAGTCTAGTGGTGAAAGACGTGCATTAAATTAAATAAACGTGCCAATACAGTAATGTAAATTACTCCAAGTATTAATTCTGTCTGAAAAATCCAATGAAATGCAAATATATTAGTAACCAGTAGTATATTCATGATATACTACTGGTTCTGGGAGGATGACTGCATTATTATTATATAATGTATGACATCATAAGATTGGTAACACTCAAGCACTGGTGTGTGAGCAGCATACAAATGTAGGCAGTGCTATTTTGAACTACTTTATATACAGTTTTATATACAGAGACAAGTAAATTTGAGCTGTGATGAAAATGAGTGATGAGCCAGGGAAGAAGGAAAAAAAAAAACACAATTCAGTTTTTGTTTTTTCTTTACTTTGATTTTTTTTTTTGAGTAAAAATGGATCATTTGAATATTTATTGATATTGATGTGCAAAGTTTAGAAGGAAAAATCAGTATCTGATGGAGCTGTCAACAACTCATAGGTAGGAGGAGGAGGACCCAGGCTTGAGACTGGCACTAGAAGTACATTAGCTTCTGACTGCTTGAGGCTGGGTCTCTATCTCTTTCCGGTCTTAAATTGGGAATCTTTTGCATTAAAGGCAAATGCATTAACCACTACACCTCAACAGAAGTTTTGCAGTGTGTTCAGGTATAACATAAAAAAACATTACATCAGCTTGTGCTTAAAATATACAGTATACTGAATATATCTGTTGGCATTAAGATGACCTTAAATATGTCTGTAAACTACGACCTTGTAAATGCTCCCCTCACAATTAGTTGACCGACAAGCTACTTGTTGACTTTCATTGGGGTTAACCCCTAAAAGGCCGCAATCGTGCCAGCCACGCTTGAAAAAAAATTGCGCAACTACAGCATTATGTACGGTTCAACATCCGATCGCTGTTCATGTTGCCTTTAGGTGCACCTCGTAGATTTGGAAATCTATAGTCATGTTTTGTATAGTCCCTGGGGCACTTACAACTTTGAGTGCACTGTTGGGAATTTTTTGTTTGTTTGTTTGCAAATTGTGCACAGTAATATCTATTTTTGTTTTTGCTGCAGTTTATAAAAATGAGTGTCTCAAAATCTCAAAATTAATTTCCTGCGATTGGGAACTATTTTGTGTAACGGTTTTGGATTTCCAATTTTGAGGGATATACCTTTGACAGTTCTGTAACTAGAAAAATGTGTTTTAAAACCAAAATACCAAAAATGATTTTCATTTTCTTTGTAGTTTATTGTAGTTTTCTTTTGGGAGAGGGGGGCGGCATTTTATGTAGTTATATGGACTTCATGCATGCAAATTGTTATTTGGGATATAAAGGTTGTATTGATCCATAGCAATTTGAAATTCTTCAAAAATTAAAATTTAAATGCAAAGATAATCTCTGGCTGACTTGTTCTGTGTTAGGCTTAAAAGGCTAAAGGTTAAATGTTTTGTTGAGAGATATTTTTATAATACACTGACAACTTTATAAACCGGACATCTTCAATAATGTACTGTGTTTGCTCAATATAAATAACATTCTCAAAACAACAGCATACACATACTTTCCTGCCGGTCTTCTTATATATTTTTAATATCTTTGCCTTCAAAAATAGATGGTGAAGAGGACAAGCAATGGTATCCTGAATTTCACAGAACCACTTGAGAATCAATCACTGCCGTAACCGTGAGAGATAAGAAGTTAAAAAGGCGGTATTCAAAACTAATTGAAGTCATTATTATTCTATAAGTGAACAGCTTAAAAAAAAAACCACTACAATTTTAGACCAAAGAATTTATTTTTTGATTAAACATCAATTTTTCCTCAAACTTGTCAACCTCTTGACTCTATCTAGGGAGGTGGTTTAAAAATACTTCATTTCTCTTTTGCTTTTTTTTTTCAAACCTGTCTCCACTTACTTTCTTCCACACAGTCCCCTTTGATTTTTGGCAGGACTTTGATAATCTGAATAATCAGATGAGCTGGGCCTGTGAGCCAGCCTTGAAATTGGGCTATACCAAGTCAGGCAGTAAATCATTTTAACATTGCTGTGAAGAGGGAGGACAGTACAGCCTGCTTATGTTACAGACCAGAGCACTGTTCTATCTGAAAAGCACACTGCAGAAGACATTAAAAGGGAGCCTCAAATATGTGATCAATTAGAAAATAATTTCATTCGGGGTAAATTTGTTTTAACTCGGTAGCAGGTGAGACTGACACATGCATATAACTGTATTTGCTGTGCAAAATCATTTAAAGCACCATTCTCAGTGCAACGGCATTGATATTGTAGTAAAATGAACTCAAAAACCTGATTCATTATACTTTGCTGGGTAGTTAGTGCCCAAGGGCATTCAGAGATGACTTTGAAATGTTACTTTATATTACTTTTCATACAATAGATTTGGTTGATGCTTTTCGATGAATGTATTGATTAAACACATTCTCTAAGAGGAATAGCACTTGGGAGCTAACTGTGTCTCCATTTTTTCCATCTGCATTTGCTTTAGAAGGGTATTTGTCAGAGAAAAGTAACCTGAATTTGTGATTTCTGTGTATTTTTTCTGTCTTTCTTTGAGCTGCCGAGAGTGAGATGCGAGGATACAATACGGTGTGCAACTGGAGCCAAGATTACAGACAGGAGATAAAGGAAAACATGACTAACTCATGGATAAGATGAAAGGATTTTTAAAGAAGCATTCTCAAAGGGATTAGTCAGGAAGAGTAATAGGAAGAGCGATTACGGATAGGTTTTAATTGAGAGGCGAGAGGATCGAACGGTGAATTAAGTCCTCTGGCAAAGGAGCCTGAAGAGCTAATGTGCGTTGTGTGAATGCATGCGAACGAAATATGTTCACATGTCAGGTTATATTTTGTGTATTGCTGAATCTTCACATAACACTTTACATTATGGATACAATTTACTGCAGTTTTGTGCATCAAATGACCCATGTAAATACTACAACCATTATTTTAATTACTGCCTTCTGAAAAGAAATGCTAATTGCACTTTTAAGTTAAAGCCTTTAAAAATAGGCATGTATGTAAAGACAGTCATAAAGATGACACAGTACTGTATATCCATAAACTGAAGGACCAGGATGGGGAATATTTTCTGAATAATACTTAAAAGGCACTAAAGTGTGAAGAGTGTGAAAATGGAGCAGAATTACGTGTTTTATTTACCCCCTTTTCCTAAAGCCACATCTACATTTTATGAATTATGAATGCAATAGCTTGCATAAAAGTGAAGAGATGCTATCTAGAGAACAACTGTATGCACTTCAAACGTATAGAACACTCTGCAAAAATTCCCTAAGGGCTCTCTGGAGGTCTGAGCTTCCAGCTTGCTAGTGTACAGTTTCTTATCAAAGAAAGGCTGAGGTTTAAGCAAGACCTCAATATGGATCATTTCCTTTCACAGCTATTTATAAAGCTGTTTCTAAATACACAAAGATCTACAGGTCTACTTTTTGTGACTATGACGTGTTTAGAATTCCCACAGTGAGTATTTCTTGTGTTTCTTCACCAGAATAAATCTGAGGATACGGAGAGACACTGTCAAATGTTTTTCATTTTATTTATTTCTGTTTATACAGACCTTAATATTAGAGTTAGATTTGATTATAGGTAAAATAATAATAATAATAAAAAATATCACATGTAAATTACAGGATAATCAGAGCATCTCTCTAGAGATCATGCTTAGCCTCTGAATTATTTACAATTTTGTGTTTACTGGAAGATGTATAAACATGGAGGTGGTTGGAAAATTAATTAGCATGGGGCATCATGCATAGCAGTGATCCATAAGAACTTGCAGCAGATAGCTCTTTGCTTGTTTTCATGTGTGTTGCAAAGACATGAACAAGCCATGGATTAAACATTGAAGAGCTGCAGGATTACACAGTTATAACACAGTCACAGCAGTGGCTGTATACATAGGTTCTGGGTTTCTAAATTCTAAAACTGGGCTGAATGAAGCTTCTACATTTATAAATACATAAATTTAAAAATGTGGGAGGAAAGACTCTATATACAATATATGTATAAATACATATGCATATATTGTTTTATATATATAAAAGTGTGTAACATAAAATTACAAAGAATTTGGATATTTGATCTAAAGTAAGTCAAAGAAATATTCCAAGAGTGCAGAGACATTTTCTTTACATGAGATAAGCTGTCACTGATTGGCCATGGTGCTAAGAACCTTGGGCTGCACTGCATTGAACATAAACACGATTGTGTCGAGGAAATCGCTGCATTTTCTCAGAAACCCTTTTTGAAAGTCACTGTCAGTAACACAGTCCATTCCAACATCCAGAAATACATGTTAAAACCTACCATACAAAGAAACAAAAATGCATATAAATAGAAATCCTGCTGTTTTCTTTTTTCCCCAGGCAGATTTAAGATGGATTCAGGCAAAATAAAAAAAATAATAATAAAAAAACTGCCCCGTGGTCTTGTCCAACAAAATCTGAAATTCTATTTCAGTCATGGAGGCGGCATGCTGCGGGCAAAAGATTAAAAGGACCATCCCGCTTGTTATCAGCACACGGTTCAAAAGCTTGCATCCATGATAATATGAGGGTGCATTAGGCCTTACTGCATGCTTTCACTTTGGTGAAGGCCCCATTAATGTTGAACAGTATACAGGTTTTGCAGAAGAATGGCCTCTTAAGTGTGATGTGGAACACAAGACTATTTTTGGCTCCTTATTATTTTCAACAATCACGCTTCCCCTCAGTCAAGTAACTCATAGTTTTAGTTACTGTTATACAGGTACGGCTACAGTCACACTATGCAAAATGATGCTCTGAGATCAAAATTATTCTGTGATGAACTTGCAATCTCCCTGCCTTTGAATTAGTCTTTTTTAGGACAGGGCCTAAGTTTGAGACCTGTTGCAGTCAGCTGCAGCCTTCAAACTGACTGTGGTGCTTCAAGATGGTGATGAAACTCAGTTAAAATGGTAATTAGAAAGCTTTGCTATGAGCCCTAAATAATTAAACTTCATACAGCTTTGAGCCATCCAGATGTGACAGTGGCAACTATCACACACATATCAAAACACATAACAAGGGATGGAAATTGATAACTGGTTCTTAAGGTCATTTTATGGTGAGAAATTCCACCTCTGAGGAAATAAGTAACGTACTGCATTACTTTTAAGAAGAGTGTTTTGTGTAAGTCATTACTTTTTTTGTGTACCTCCACAACACTGATAACAAAAAAGGGGAGAAATACCTCCAACATGCACAAACATTTGACCACACATCATGCAATTAATTTGCATGAATGTAATATCTTTGATGAGCTGCTTAGCGGTGGTGGTGGCTCTCAAAGCAGAGTCAATGAGAATCAATAAGTGATATCGATAATGGAATGGTAATCACTGAGTTCTTATCAATCCCCATCCCTAAGGCAAGCTTTTTGATGTTAAATTTAACCCAGTTCGCAGTAAATTGCCTGCCACAAACCATAGTAACTCAGGTTTGTGTGGTTTGTTATGTGCTCAATTTAAAATGCAGAGAACTTTTGGTTAAATGGGAAAATATTTATATCAGCTTTTTTTCTTGTCTATTTTCAATTAAACAAAGCATTTAAATGATTTGCAAATCAATGCAGTTGCTATTTATTTATGGCAAATCCCATTTTGTTTTTAAAATGGGTTTTCTATTTTCTCTGCAAAATGCACACTTTTAACAAAAACTTTATATTGTCAATATGTTTGGTTGAAAGTTTCCTTCCTTCCCATGGTGTGGAGCCTAATGTTCATTTCCTCTTGAATGTTTTTATATTTTGAGTTTTAAACTGAAATCACAGTAGATTAATTAAGCAGAAGGAGAAGAGAAAGACGGTTACAAGAATGATAAATTGCATCATGAGAAATAAGCAGGAAAAGAAGAAAGCGGTGTGAGTAAAAGTTAACTAGTCCAAGACGTTATCTAACCCATCCCCAGCAAATATGATTTTAAAAAAAAGTTTTTATGTTTCATTAAGCAGGAGAAGAAGAGAAAGAACAACAATAGTCGATGACTATAAAGACTTATGCAAGAGCCTAAAAATGTGATGCAGAGAAGTGCATCAAAAGTTATTTTAGTAGGCCTTGGAATAACTATTAACAGTAGAGAGTCTCCACAGCTGTAACCTCTTTATTTCTGGACTGCAACATCATTTAAGCAAGTTGCGCACCATGGAGTACCATGGACACACTGTGAAAACTGTAAACAAAATAAATGAACGCTTAAATGCATACAATGAAACTAAGTCACACAGCTTAAGAAAGGACAATAATCCTGTTCTCTAAAAAGATGAACAACACATGCTTACTGTGTAGATTTTTTTGATACAGAGGTGAAATAAGACATCCGTTTTTGCAGGAAGGCATTTAGAATAAGAAATGAACATATTACAAAACTTTCAAATTAGCATTGGTATATTTACAATGTAGTTGGTAGAGTAGAGCAATAACTGAAATGCATCATGTGTATTTAAACGTCCAAGGTAGGTTGCTAACCATTCAGCTTGTAGAAGAACAACCAATTTCTTTATGGGCCTTCCTAGTATTTGGACTTTGTGGAGAGTCCTAGTATTTGTATCTGGTGGAGTGGTTTTTCTCCCTACCTGTACTTGTTGAACTAAGCTGTCACTGTCAAACACTCTTCCTAATTCCCTCTGGTTCCTGGGCAGCATTTCCTCTTTGATAATGACTATGTCATTCTTCTTCAAGAACTAGGGGTTAAAGTGATGAGCTACCTTTTCTTCCACCAACTTCAGAATTGTCCATTTAAATGATGGACAGAAATGCATCTTTGTGAGGCACATGTGTCTTGAGGCACCAATTCCCCTGGAGGTGAAAGAGGATTCTTTGATTTTATTAAAATTAGGTTGTTTAGAGCATGGGTCTCTAGTGTCTGTGGATTACTGATTGCATCCATAGTTAGAAGCCAGCTGTTGACAGTGTCCATGGCTTCATAGAATAGTGTCCAAAGCAAAACATCATTCAGCCTCACTGGGTATTGGCCAAGTCTGACCTTTGGGACAGTCCTGATGGTCTAGATTCAGTGTTTTCAGGCACCATCTGCATGACTTGCTGTGGGTGCATTAAAAATAAATTCACACTGCTTGACTGCAAGGAATGCCTCTGGTGCTTGGGTGTTGCACTGCTTAAGCACTTCTTTGAACTTGTTTTTTTAACATCTACAAAATTTGTGCCTTGATCATAATAGAGCTGAAAGGGAGTACCTCTCAGGCTGATGAAGCACTTTAAGGCACTGGTAAAAGCATCAGTGTATAGGCAGTGAGTCCATCATCTCAATATAAACTGCACAGGGTGGAAGGCATGTAAAGATCAACATATATTTTGATCTCTTTGCAGCACCTTTTAATGGCAAATGGATAAAAATGGTCCATTCTGCAGAATGTGAATGGAGCAGTAGTTTTGACACGCTCTGTGGGGAGTACACTGTACTTACACTGTTCCTCTGCTGGTCATCTGTGTTTTTGGCATTGAAACTTAGTGAATTAAATTGGTGACAGCTTTTCTCATATCAGTTATCCAAAGCCACTGACTCTGAGCTCCATCAAACTCTGATTTCTCCCTTAATTACAGATGTTGGCCTGGTGCTGTTGTATAACACACATACAGTGGCTTGCAAAAGTATTCGGCCCCCTTGAACTTTTCCACATTTTGTCACACTACAGCCACAAACATGAATCAATTTTATTGGAATTCCACGTGAAAGACCAGTACAAAGTGGTGTACACGTGAGAAGTGGAACGAAAATCTTACATGATTCCAAACATTTTTTACAAATAAATAACTGAAAAGTGGGGTGTGCGTATTTATTAAGCCCCCTGAGTCAATACTTTGTAGAACCACCTTTTGCTGCAATTATAGCTGCCAGTCTTTTCGGGTATGTCTCTACCAGCTTTGCACATCTAGAGACTGAAATTCTTGCCCATTCTTCTTTGCAAAACAGCTCCACAACTGCCCTGTGACGGCCTCAGAGGTTGTCTAAGAGAATATTGGGAGCAACAACACCATGAAGTCCAAAGAACACACCAGACAGGTCAGGGATAAAGTTACTGAGAAATTTAAAGCACGCTTAGGCTACAAAAAGATTTCCCAAGCCTTGAACATCCCACGGAGCACTGTTCAAGCGATCATTCAGAAATGGAAGGAGTATGGCACAACTGTAAACCTACCAAGACAAGGCCGTCCACCTAAACTCACAGGCCGAACAAGGAGAGCGCTGATCAGAAATGCAGCCAAGAGGCCCATGGTGACTCTGGACGAGCTGCAGAGATCTACAGCTCAGGTGGGGGAATCTGTCCATAGGACAACTATTAGTCGTGCACTGCACAAAGTTGGCCTTTATGGAAGAGTGGCAAGAAGAAAGCCATTGTTAATAGAAAACCATAAGAAGTCCCATTTGCAGTTTGCCACAAGCCATGTGGGGGACACAGCAAACATGTGGAAGAAGGTGCTCTGGTCAGATGAGGCCAAAATGGAACTTTTTGGCCAAAATGCAAAACGCTATGTGTGGTGAGAAACTAACACTGCACATCACTCTGAACACACCATCCCCACTGTCAAATATGGTGGTGGCAGCATCATGCTCTGGGGGGGCTTCTCTTCAGCAGGGACAGGGAAGCTGGTCAGAGTTGATGGGAAGATGGATGGAGCCAAATACAGGGCAATCTTGGAAGAAAACCTCTTGGAGTCTGCAAAAGACTTGAGACTGGGGCAGAGGTTCACCTTCCAGCAGGACAACGACCCTAAACATAAAGTCAGGGCAACAATGGAATGGTTTCAAACAAAACATATCCATGTGTTAGAATGGCCCAGTCAAAGTCCAGATCTAAATCCAATCGAGAATCTGTGGCAAGATCTGAAAACTGCTGTTCACAAACGCTGTCCATCTAATCTGACTGAGCTGGAGCTGTTTTGCAAAGAAGAATGGGAAAGGATTTCAGTCTGTAGATGTGCAAAGCTGGTAGAGACATACCCTAAAAGACTGGCAGCTGTAATTGCAGCAAAAGGTGGTTCTACAAAGTATTGACTCAGGGGACTGAATAATTACGCAGACCCCACTTTTCAGTTATTTATTTGTAAAAAATGTTTGGAATCATGTATGATTTTCGTTCCACTTCTCACGTGTACACCACTTTGTACTGGTCTTTCACGTGGAATTCCAATAAAATTGATTCATGTTTGTGGCTGTAATGTGACAAAATGTGGAAAAGTTCAAGGGGGCCGAATACTTTTGCAAGCCACTGTAGTTTGGTGATGTGACTGTCTTTCGGAGGAATGATGCTGTAGGATGTTTCATCTTGTGACTTGGGGTTGACCAAGGGCGTAGATTTGGCATGGACAGAAGGGACATGTCCCCACCAATATCCAGCGATTATTGAATTGTCCCCACCAATAATTTGATCTCGTCGAGTAAAGAAAAACAAAACCGATAGAAAGAAAAAACCCCCGAACTGTCAACGTCTCATTCACCTTATGGTGTAGAAAGAGTTAAATTACGTTCTCTACCGGAGTCCTTCCTCATGTGACAAATATGGCCAATGTGATTGGCTATGCCTTTCAGGGAGCTCTGTTTGGTTTTAGCAGCAGCAAGCCTGCGCTGCGAGGATCTGCAAGGAGGATGGCAGCAAAAAGGAAGAACCTGGATATAAGAAAGTATTTTTCAAAGAAACCTTTAAGAAGAATTGTATGTAACCATGGATAAAGTGTTTTGGAAACTAACTGCACAACAGGCAGCACTATTAGTTATCTCAATCTCCCAGAGTAGCATTTCTAATTTTGATTGAAACTGTCAGAGAAAACGGCAGCCTCGAGCAAGCCAGGATATTAGTTTACAGAGGCTGTTAAAATTATATGCCTAATGTTAAAATGTAAAATGCTTAAAGGTAAAATGCTGTATGCCATGTCCACCAGGAAAGACTGGACAGTATAGATGTAAAACAAACATGCCAGCAGTTTATCTCAGTTAACGAGAGGAGCAGGCATGTGTTTGACTCCTTCACATAGTGGACATTGAGTTGTTGTGTGGGGCACCAGCAGTCCATGTCTGTTGCTGTAACAGTAGTTCATGTTTAGAATAAGAAATCCCAGCTCACTGAGTTGATAGGGGCAATAGTGTGCCTAAAATGTTGCATAATTTTGCTGAGTGATCTTTTACTTTGTGATAATTTTAGATGAGTATTTTTATGGACAAAAACCACCAGGTCATTCAGTGTTCCCTTAGTGCTAATGTATATAAGAGATGTTGGTGTACTATAACTGAAGTAATGTTGTTAAGTCCTTAAAGTCGTATTCTTTCATTGTCACAACTGTATTTGAAGCTATTTTTTTTATTTTTGTATGATACTTGATTTATATGGAATATGGCTGAAGTAAACTAAAGTCTAAAATACTTAGTCAGTCATTTGTTTAATAGTAATTTAACATTATATAATTCACATATAAAACTATGAATTGTAATTTTAAATGGTTTAAAAGCATGTAGAATAGCATATGTAGGCAAGTATATTTCTCCTTTTTTTCTTTTTTTTTTATCAAGAAACAAAGACAAAAAGGAAAAAAAAAAACAGGGCAGGGTTCGGTGGTTGAATCATCCGTCCCCACCAATGCCAAAACCAAATCTACGCCCTTGGGGTTGACCTTTTTAATCTTCCACCAACACAAAGAATGACAATGATTTAGAACAGGGTCAAGTCAACAAAGTGTGCTGGATTTTGGAATACTATCTATTTTTTGAGAAAAAGAGAGTCCTTTCAGGCCTGCTGTGCCATTTTAACAGCAATGTAGGGTTATTGCTGCTGGACAGTAAAAACCAAAAAGCACGCTCACTTTGCAGTCCTGGAGCACTGATAGTTTTGAGATATCTGAGGTGATGCCACTGAACTGATGTCTTCTTAGCTGGGACATATGATCGACTGTTATGAATTCTTCTGTACAGATGTCACTGGGCTTCGTTTGAGCTTGACTAATTGCGCCTCAACATTAAGGTTTGCCAATAAATCATGTCGAACCACTTGTGTGTTGAATATCAAATACTGTAGGTGAGAATTTCCACAAGCTATCTGTCTCTTTCCTCATGCAATCCAGGTAGATGACATCCTACTACTTATACCACATCCATGTCATCTTGTACTGCTTTGGATGATATGCCCTTTCCTCAAACATCCAAAGCTCAAGTGATTCTCATAAATCAAAGCTTTCTTATCATCAGTGTTCTTTGCTGCAAAGGTTGAACACTTAGCAATACCATGACTTTCATAACTGCAGGTGAGACGTGCATGTCTAAGCTTGTAATCTAGAGTGTCTTGCTATCTTATAAACTGATTTTAGATCAAATGTTTGTATTTAGTGCTCTAGCTCTCTTAGGCAATCTCTCCCCTTGGTTTTTGGTATTCATTAAGAATGAAGGTGCTACTGGATTACAAATGACTTTTGCTTCACTTTGTGTGAAGTCTGTGAAGAAAGAGTAACTCACATAGTCTTTTGATTTCTCTATTTCCTCCACAACTACTGGGCTTCATTTGTACAAAACACGTTCTGGTTGCTTCCTAAGTAACTTGTGATTTTCTTCACAGTAATCAAGGATGGTAAGACCTTTGACATGAGGTATAGCTTCAGCGCAACCTTAGAAGAACCTTAGAAAAAATCTGCAAAGTGCTAACAGATCATTTGGAGCTATCTTGGGCCATTTAAGCAACTTGTTTTTGAAAGCCTTTCATATGACAAATGGACTTTCATACCTCCCATCTTGAATTGCAAAAACCCTCTGATAGGTGCTCTCTGTCTTTGTGTAAGAGAATCCCTCTACATCCTTATGTGCCTCTCCTGCAAGATAATGCTTTAGATAAAGCATTGTCTCATTTACTGGGAGAGGTTTATGACCTATAAGAACCATCAATGAGATTTTTCAATCCACGAATTGTAGAGGATCACCAGTAAATGTAGTGGGTTCTGGAACAAGTAGGCAATTTAAGCTTAGTGAGTTTGTAATTGCTTGAATTAGGCTGATCATCTCTTGACTTAAAGAGGCCATAGAGATTGGCTGTTGAATTTGAAATAGCATGGCACATGGATTTAATACATGTTGCGTTATTTCATAAGCCTGATTTTGTTTCACGATTATTTTCACCATCATGCCATCATCACCTACTACTATATGTTTGTACTCCAGATGCTGCTATTTATTATGTCACTGTCCAGTTGCAACTTTTGTAACTGTATTATCTTCATGGCGCTTCAGATGCATTTCTGTCTTGCTTTATTTCATATTTAAGTGTATGTAGTTTGGCTTTCTGAGCTTGCATCATTTTAACATCCTTTGCCTATTCTTCTGCGGCTATTAGTTCTGCAAGTACTTCAATTTGTTCACTTGAGTGTCAAGGACAGGGGCTTAAGTACATGATCAAAAAGATCAAAATCAAAAGCATTTTTTAAAAAAGTAAATGGTAACATGTAAGCAATCACTGAGTCGCTGACAGGTGGTCAATACCAAACTGCTTCCAGGTGTGTCAGCAAGAAAAGTGGGAGAGGCAGCTAGGCCCCTAATCTGAAACACACAACCAGAGTTATAACAAACACACCCACATTTACACACTGATTGGCTGCTGAGATTGAGCAGCCGATGGATCCAGTGGATCCTGGGTTCAAATCCACTGGGTAGTAAGGGCCTTTGTGCTGCAAGTATAAAATGTGAGAACTACTGCACCATCTTCAATAAAAGAAACCACACAGTGAACTCTGTCAGTATGGGCATCATTACCAGCAGCATGTGGTCTCAGCTCTCAGGCTCAAGAATTCAAGTTTTTCAGTCTTGTATTTAAGAATAACTGTACTAAAAGCACATCTTTCTATGCAGTGTTTTTGGCCTTTGTGTTGCAACATAACCACTTGCATTTGACGCTCTGGGTCTCTATCCTGTATTTAAAAGGAACTGTATTATTTTTACAACTTTTTGAAATGCTTATGCAAGATGAAACACTCAAAGATAAACAAATTAAATGAAATAAGAATAATTTCTCAACAGCACTAAATAGGATAGTTTGCATGAATATGAAACACAGAAACCCTTTGATTAAAAATAAATAAATTACAAATGGTTCATTTTGCTTCATTTGAACTATAAAGATGAAAAACAGAAACGTAATCTTTTCTTAAATGATATTTAGTTTAGATTGCACAAATAAAAATACCACTATTTGCCTTCTTAATGATTTCAACATACACAGACTTGTAATTTTCTGGTTTTTAAGAAATGCTTTATGCACTAACTGCATGTAGTAAAGACTTTTTTGAAATACTTAGTACAGAGTTTGTTTACCCATAGTTAAAGAAACTGAACATCGTAATTTCTTTCTTTTCTTTTTTAATATATAACTTTCTTTGCATTTGATGGTGGGATTCATGGCCTAGTCTTGTACATTAGAAGTCCATAGCTAAGAATTATGCAGACGCTGTCTTGATCCTATCACACTTTTCCTGTGACTCAAACCCCACAGCCGTCTACAGTCTCTGAACTCCTTCTGGTTATAGAGTAATAAACATTACTACAGTCAACATTTATTACCATGCTATTTGTCATGAGCTTGGTGGATATTGCTCATACTTTGAAATCTACAGCGTCTGCACAACCCTGTTAATTCCAGACCTTGCACTATATGACTCTCTACAGCTACAAAAATATGAGGTACCCATCCCTCATCGTTATTCCTCAAGTCTCATCCACTCTGTGAAGTATCTCCACTGTACACTGGACCATGGCACAATATATTACACTTTACAGCTTGAAATATAAAATACCGACCCTGCCACACAAACATATAGGTGGACGACCAAAGATTAAAGTAGACTGTTTAGATGATGTCATATAATTTTCCTGTTTAATGATTCCTTTACAAGCAGTTTTTTTTTCCTTTTTTACATCGAGCAGAGAATGGATGGATGCCTGGATTGACACTTTCACTTCAAGAACAGTTTTCTTTGCCATTACATATCAAAACAGCAGTACTGAAAGGTTAAAGACCGCTGACAATCTATATATCTGCATTTTTACACATTTCTCATGGACTGTATGGTTAAGATTCTTTGTCACAGTGTGCTCCAAGCAAACTTGTTTGTACAATGTATCATTCAAATGGTTCTGAAGTTTTGATGTCAAAATTGCCAACAAGTTTGAAGGAAGGCAACAATCATAGCGAGAGTAAAAAGGGAAAAAACGATAGCCTTCTAGTTTCTGCTTTATGGCTTTCATGGTGTTGGACTTCTGTACACACATACAAAGAAGACCAATGTAATATGAAGAATAAAAGATGAGGACAAGAGATAGAAGGTCGATCCCTGATGCCTCCCATACCTCAGTTGTTTTGACCAATTTGTTGTGTAAATTACTCTGATTCAAAAAGCTTCTGGACGGAAACCTCTTGTAACTTCGAGGTAACTGAAAGAAGTGTTTCAAATATCAACAATTTCTACTACCGTGCATCCTGACCTCCAAATGAAATTGCCTTGTTTCTAACCACACCAAAAAGTGTCTTGTTAGAGAAATATTGACATTAGTATGTACACATGTGTACATACCAAAGCAACTACTGATCCTTTTTTATGGTAATCACAGTGTCATTTCATCTGTGCTCTTTTCCCCACGGCTGTAACAGCCTCGACTCACCTTTTCCTTCACGTTCCACTGGGAAATCTTCTGTACTTTTTTTCAGTTGTAGGCTCTCATTCTATTAGGTGACTCCACCATCCAAATTCTAATATCCTCCTCATTTCTGCAGTGTGTCACACAATGCTGCTCAAGCTGTCCTCCTTTCTCTAGTTTAATATGTCCTTACACTGCTGATCATTTTGGTTTTTAATAATTCTCTGCATAGTGTGCCATTAAGTCGCTTTCTAACTATTTCTGTCACACATGTAAAAGTGATTCTGATTCTGAAAAACTCTTCAGGGACCCAAATGCAATTAATATTTCATGTTGAACTTTGCAGAAGATCAACATCTCTTGGTTATAATGAGATTGCATCTCCATGGACTATAAATTATTTCTGAGAGTTTTCAGCTCCCATGATATGAAAATGCCAGTCTGGCTCTTAAGGGAGCAACATTGCAATCAATTTCCTAATGCTAAGTGAAAATGTCAAGAACATTCAATGTTGATTTGCCCTGAGGCCTTTGGTGTTTAGCTGAAGCTCATCATTAAGTGTATATACTGTAAGGAATCTCTATATAACAGTGTTGTCTGAACTGCTTTCAAGGAGTCATTTTTAAACCAAAAACATCAGCCCTGATCCTCCTCAAGCTCTGCCTTTGCACAACAGGATAATAGAAAGGTGATGAACCAAGATACATGTATGGACTGATGTGGCATTTTGTATTCTCAAAAAGCTAATTTGGTAAGAAGAATCCAAGTCAAATAAATACTAACACACATCAGAGTGCACCTACAATTTTTGTCCAATATTTCTTCCTCAGTGTCTTGCAGGCATCCAAAGGGGTGATGAGCACATAAATGTGAATGACCCAATAAAAAAAATCTAGAAATACATATAAATCAATATACATTGGTAAATGTATGCATTAGATGATAACACCTTATTCACAAACACATTTGACAATGTCTGCGATGAACACTGAAATCACTTAATTCACTTCAGTCTTGAAAATGATCTCATCTTTCTTTAATCCCCTTAAAATCTAATGTAATCTGTTAATGACTGGATTATTTATCATTACCTCAAACACAGTATATATAATTATAAAATGTTAAATAATTTATGCTTAATATCACGGTGGTTGCCAATGCACTTAACTCATTCTTCATTTAATTTAGATAGTCTTTAATTTTTAAAATATTTACAGTTTCTATAACTTAAAATATACATAGAGAGAAAAGCGTACTGCAGTGATTAATAATAATTGATAATGACAATATTGACTTCATGTGAAGTCACATGTATAGTTCTGAGCAACAGCATTGAGCTCTGAGCTCTTAGGTGCAGTGGTTTACTGGAAACATGAAACATGTGTGGACACGTAAATACAACATATCAAGCAAAAACAGTTTGTACAATTCTAATGTTCTTGAAAGTCAGCATTTCTCCCAGCATTCCTCTCCCCTACAGTGCCTCCTCTCATAGTAGTTGACTGACTTGCTCTTTGTCTTGCAGCTCACCCAGGACCAGTTTTCCCTGGGAGTCACTGCCAAGAGGCAAGAGCAAAAGCCCTTCAATGTGGGACGCACAGACACCTCCACCATGGTTAGGTGGCAATTCATGGAGGGGGTAACCAAAAACTGCCAGTTTGCAGAAATTTGAAACTAGTATATGAGACCTGTTGCCTTTTCATTTCAGTTCCTGTGTAATTTGGCATGCCTTTGTTCAACTATCATAAATAGTTTTTGTCCTTCACTTATGCAGTTCCCTCACATTTTTTAATGACACACTGAACTCATGTGTTGGTGTCCGATTTAATGCCGGTCAAACTGCATTAAAATGATAATGGAGTACTGTAGCTCTATTCAACGTCCTTTAGTTCAGCAAATAGTAACACTGTTTTTGATCTTGGACTGAAAAGTCGGAGAATTTAAACTAATAAAAATGACTTGAAACCATATGCTTTGGAGATATAAAGTTATTCCCAAAAGTTGGGAATTGTGTATGAGCTGAAAACTGTTTTCCAAGCTGCATGACACAGTACAAATTGTCTTTGGTTTTGTTCCTTCCACATTACACATCATTAGATCCTTTGATTAATGGAGCTTTAACAAAAATGCATTTATCTAAAAATAAACTAGATCATGTCTTTTGTATTGAAATCAAAGTTTTCAAAGAGTTCTCTGTTTGGATGGGCTGAGCTCATCTATTGAACATGAGAAGTTTGCACAGTGCTCGAGCTATTGTTGTTTGTAGTTATGTGTACTGCAATAATATAAAGCTGTTGCAGTGTGATCCTGTCAAAGCTTTGGTGCAATATGCAGATAAAGCAGTAATCCTCCCCCTCCTAGCCTGCATTTATAGGATACACTGGAGCTGTGGGTCTTTCTTATTGAATTTCATGAAATTCAGGTCATTTCAAGCAGAATGGCTGTGTTTACATAACTGTCTTGGGCCTCTTGAGGTGAACGCTTGTTGCCTTAAATCAGCTGTCCCAACTGAATGAGGTGAACTAGACCCCTTCTCCACTCCACCTGTCTGATAAATGGCCTGGAACCAATTCCCTCGCTTTGCTTTTTTATGTCGTCACCTGTCTTTGATGTCATCAGATAATTGCTCCTTTTAGAACTCGGAAAGGGCCACTCAGCAGTCACGGGATGGAGGAGTATCCATGGCGACAATCTTTGTTATTCCACACTGCAAACAACTGTTTATTGTACCCTGGATGAGGAAAACGCTTTTGAGTGGAGATACTGCACATCTGGTGCTGAGGGAAAAGGGAGGCAGAGAGAGAGAGACAGACAGACAGAAATAGAAGGAAAGAAAGAAATGGTGAGGGAGATTGGAGAGGGAGATGAGAGGCAAACTAGAAGGATCATATTTTTTTTATGTGCGAGTTAGCGACATAGAGAGAGTGAGACAGGTATTTAAATGGATTCCAACTGTTCAGGGACTGAAAAGAAAGCGAGGTGGGGGCTTATGTAGAGAAAAAAAAACAAAAAAGCAAATCAGTTGGTTTTTGTTCCCTGTGTTCACAAAAGGTTTTTATGTGATAGCACTGATCCTAACCATGCAGGAGAGATATAGATGCCCACACTGGCTAGATGGATAGAAAGACAATCCCTGTAGATGGCAGATAGTGCAGCCCAGCCACAAGTTTCATAAAATGAACATTTTAACAGTTTCTGTTCAAACATCTGCCAGTTTTCTATCATTTTTCATATATTGCAATCATGCTTTATATACAATTTCACAATTTTTTTTTATCAATAATAAATGCATCGAACAACAATGTGAATTATTTCAGGGCCTGTGATTCTGCTGGATCCATCAGCCCCAGCAGTCCCCCCTCCTCTATTCCTATATTAGACTTGATGACCAAGCTAAACTCCACTATACGTCAAAGCACTTTGAATTACAATCTTCTTCACACTCCAGTGCAAAAAATGAAATTGGCCAGCCCACGTTTTGCAGTTATTACCAGTGGATATTGCCAAATGCAATTATGGCAGAGAATGCAGGCCTTCCAGCAAAGGTTTGACTTTGACTTGCCGCCGAATTAACTTTATTGTATATCTACAAGGTGATGAGAGTCAGGCACATTAATGTTCTGAAATGATACAGGAAGAACAGCTTCCGGTAAAACAGATGAGCACATAACTGGGACTATGAGACTGCTCATACAAAGAGAATGTTTAGTGTTGTTCACACTAGGGTTCAGTTTTAACGCCGAGTAAAATGGTGAGGGATTTGTTGACAAAATATATAAGAACTTATCAGGAATGCACACTCTGTAGAAAGAGGATTTATTACACATTTTGAGTAAATGAGCATGAAGCCATATTGTGTGAAACTGCTCCCTGTCTACAGACATTTTTGTTCTTGGTTATATATGGACCCTTGAATATATCTCCGGAGGCTGGTCCAGCATTTCTTTCCCTGCATTGCATGTTAATGGCACTAAAAAACAGACTAGGTTTAAAGCAGGATGTGGAGGAGAGAAAAAGAAATTATCCAGAGCAGAAGGAGTAAATAAAAAATTCTAACAACTCAACTAATGGAAGTAATCATAGAGGCTCTCAGTGCCTGTTCAGAACATTTTGGATTTCAGATCCATGTCCTTTTGTTTTGTGTATTGCATTTTGTGTACTCTGCCCTCCCAGTTTTTATGGTTGGGAGGAAAATATGTGTTCCATATTGTACCGGTTTTGTCTCCACCTGGAATTTGATCCAAATCCACATTTACATTTACATATACATGTGTATTATATATTAACTTTATATCTCTAAATCATAATTCTTTCTTTCCTTCTTTCATTTTTGGGATCCTTCTACCTTTGCCTTTTGTTTGTACCCCCAAGAAAAGCATCTGCAGTCAGTTGACATTGTTTAACTGCCAAAATTTTTTTTTGCAGATAGACAAGAATGGATGTGTGCGTCATCAAACATTGTTTAGAGAGTGTTGTATGCTGTACACTTTGTAAAGCCCTTTGAGGCAGAGTTGTGATTTTGGGCTGCATAAATTGACTTGATTTGAGATGCAAAGAGGGGAGAAAAATAGGACAGAATAAGTGATAGAGAGAGGAGAAAAATGAAGTACTGCAAACTGACCGCAGCCTGAAAGAGAATTACAGGCAGGGAGAAACAGTAAATGATAATGATTGGAGGGTAAATGGAGCAAGTGCACATGAAAGCAGGCCAGTAAAAAAAAAGAAGAAGGAATTTTAGAGAAACCAGAAAAAAGCCTCAGTGTTATGTGTGCCCATACATCTGAGTGTGTTTTCCAAGACAGCGTATGAAACCATGGATAATGTGCACTAAAAAAGCCAGCAAGTAGTCTAAAAACCTAACATAGCTGCTTCCCAGTTTACAGAAGTCTCACTCCCCATGGAGTTTCACTCAGGGAATTCTTGTCATTTTGCAAGGCTGAGTTTTGCAATCAGTGCAGTGTATTGTTCACACATCTCTGTTAATCCTGGCCTAGTCCTGGTGGATTAGAGCAGGCGAGTCCTCTAGGGTCTTGAGGCTCAACTTTATTGATACTCAGTGTTGTTCAGGGGGAGAGAGAATGTCCTGGCTTTGCAGGACGAGAATCAGATATTGTTTCACTGTCTGCTGCCTTCGTACATTTTTTCCATTAACTTGTCACCGTCACTTTAATCCCACCTGATGTATTGCAATTTTTCTTTAGCATAACATCAAATCTGTTGTATGATGACATGAGAAATGTTAGCGTTTGTTGTTTTTGAAAAAGAGCAATATAATATGTAAGGGAATATGAATCCAGGCTTACATGAAGGGAAGCCAATCAAAGAAGATGTATGGTATTAATATTTGTAATAAATTACCAGTCAGGAAACCACTCTGCATAATTCATATTTTGTCAGATTGAATATTGTATCCACTGTATATGCAAAAAAGACTTTAACAGTGTCTGTGTGCCGGGAATTAAAATTCTTCTCTCTGCTGAGGGACATAGATGATCTCCAAACATGTATAAGTCTCTGTCCAGATTTACTGAAATGTAGTTGAATATATCTGTTTATTTGATTCTCACTTCTAGGGATTTGAAGGCTTTAAAATGCAATTTTAGTGAATCCAACCATTTTAGGCACATAGTAAGGCAAGGAAACAACTGGAAAGACATCACAGTATGAAAGAATATAAAACATACTCGTGTTCCCCATGCAATGTTATGTAGTGCACTAATCTCAGTTCATTCAAATATAGCAGAATAAAAGAGGGAACCCATGCCCTTTCATCGAGATAAACAACTGAAATAATATGTTCAAATGAAGCTATAAACAGATGTGCAGATAAAAATAATACCTTTTGCCCAATACAAAAAGAAAAACAAAACAAGAAAACAAGCAAACAAATAAATAAAACATTTAATTATCACAGTATGAAGTCAGTTAGGAAGAATAAAAGATTGTCATTCAGTTGCTGCAAATGTTGTGCTGTGTGCAAGATCTGCTGGTCTACCTTTGTAACCTTAACGGGCTGCAGGTGCTGTCACATGCTGTCTGCAGTGACAAGGTCACTAAGAAAAACGCGAAGTATAGAAAAAATGGTCGGAGTTTACTTCTTCTGCAAGTCTTGTAAATGTGATAACTTGAGAACAAGGCGACGTAGGATTTTGAAATTGATACCATAGATGGAGAGGATGAGCAGTAGCACTGGCGGTCGCCAGAATTTTTATTTTTATAATAACCATAACTAATTTTATTGTAGGTAAGCAACAGAACTGTAAGTTGTCCCACTTATTGACTGTAGAGAGCTAAACATAACTCTTCATGAGTCAAAATATATTTACCAAACTTATTAAGTGATTGACTAAAACTACGACCCACAATAACAAACCCATAATATTTATAACCCGTTGGTCAATCAAAGTAATACTCCAGACATTAAATATTGCTTGAGCAATATTTAAGCATCACCTCAGGCATAAATGCCAATTATTTATTCACTTTTTAAACAAAAAACATTAATTATGATTCACTCATTTATAAACTACACGTATAAATTTCAGATGTAGATGCTTTCAGCACTTCAAAACAAAATGAATAAATAATTTAGTCATAATAACAAATTTCCCACGTGTGGGACTAATAAAGGTTATCTTATCTTATAAATATATATTGGTAATAAATAACACTAATATTTCTGTTTATGTGTGGAGGACGAGTTTGGTGATGTAGTCTCAGGTTCCAGGGGAAGAAACTGCTCTGCCTCTATATGCAGAGTAAACACAGTGTGCGCAGGTATTGTCTTTAGCATACTTTGGGGTCTGCACAGACACTCACCTCATCGACATCCTGATGCTCCGTCGAAGTGTTGGTGATGTATTTGGGGGTTTTAATCACCCACCGCAAAGCCTTTTGGATGCTGGGCTAGTGCATCACATACCAGTTTGTGATGATTTCAGTTAAAATGCTTTCTATTACAAAGCGGCTCAACCTTCAGAAGATTGTGTGAGCTTAAACCCTGCTGCATAAAATGCCCTCCGGTGTGTTTTTGTCTGAACAGAAGCAGTAAAATGTTTTTGACTTTTCTGCAGTTCAAATTCAGCAGTCTTTCCAAAAGCATTTTTTTTTTGTTTTCTTGTGACACTTTTGCCATTTCTCATTAAATGTGGTCATGACCCTTTTTTCCACGCTGCTTTCATCACCTCCTCGCGGTAACTGGCGGTTTCCGCTGTTTGTCTGCATTTTCTTGTTATCCACTGCTGTGTTTTTTTCCCGAGGCCTTTTGCATCAAAAATGCAGCACCATATTTTACAGTCTTCAGTAATTGAGCTCTTCCCCTTATGTAATCCAGTGCCTATGAATGCTGCCTGTGTGCTGATGAGAGATAAATCTCTGGCAAGATGTTGAAGTTCATACTGGAAGCTGATCACAGGACCTCTTCTGACAAATTATATACCGTCTGCCTGCTCACTTTAGCACAATACCCTGGAGAGAAAAGCAGTAATATAAGCATTAGCATACCAGCTGTCTAACAAACTGACAGCGTGAAATCTAAATCAATGGAAATTTCAAAGTCACTGGACATTTTTAATATGATTTCATTATTTGTGTGCACATATGCATTCTTATAATTATAGATTCACAAACTAAGTACTGCATCAGTGATATCAGCTGTGGGTAAGATTTGAAAATATTTTCGGGATGCTTTAAGAGTAAGGATCACTCTACTGGTAAGGCAGAATTTGTACTGACTCTGCAAATGTTGATAGTATATTTCTCCTGGGTTTGCACAATCAATAAGAGCTGAGACAGGCATATATTATCACTATACTGTATAAACCCTATCCTTTCTCATTTTTTATGTAGCATTTTCCCAGCGGGAATCTTTCTCTCCACTTAAATCAAATATGCTCATCTTAACTCATTCTTCCCATTTGGAAAATTAATAATTTCAGCCTTTGATGGTTTAATCATAGCTCAGTTTCAAAACAAAGCTTTATCTGGAAAAACATTGTTGCCTTTTAATAAAAAAAAAAAAAAAGTTATCTGTGCATGCACAGAAAAAAAGGATTTAATCAAATGAACAGTACTCAGAAAAAGGCAAGCAACTCACATCGACAGTAATTTAAACTTTCTTTTGTTCAGTAGGCAAGTTTGAAACATTTTAATACAACATTTCACCCAAACAGCACTGCAGAAAACTCTGTCGACTGAAACGAAGAATCAAATTTTGTTGAAATTTAAACTGGCTTTGATAATGAGCATTACAAAAATAGTTCACTGTGTTTTTGACTGCAGATCAAGTAAGGCTTTCATGTCTCCCATAGAAACAACATTTGCAGTAAATAAATGAACAGAAAAAAAGCTGATGGAGTTTGATCACAGTCATTATTCTGCATATTTCTGAACCACACATTATCTCTCATGTGTTGTTATTAACTTTGACTCAATTATCATAATATTCTCCTTTTTTAAAAAACCCTTTTAACACCAATATTTTAGATAACTCTCAGTGATGACAACTTTTGATGATAATCATAAATTGCTATGATGTTTGGATAAACATAGTTTAGTACATATTACATGTCATAGTTTTTTCATTGAAACACTCTAATTTTCCACCTGCAATTCAATTTTTGCCCAATTTACACTGATTTATAAAAAGCTGCAGAAAAATTACACTTTAAATTGGGGAAAAAAAATTTGATTTGATTGTTTAATCTCCAACAAGTGATGTTTTCATTTCCTCTAGTATTGGTGTTTCAGCTGAACCAAAACACATTAACACTAATGCACAAAAATCTTGAGCTACCCTTCATTTCTTTATATTTTGCTTCCAAGGAGCAAGACTTTCTAGTACTTTAAAAGTAAAATCTTGAGTAATAGTTCTCCTGCCTTTCATATTTTTTTCTTTGGATTTTAGCTGCTTTTTCTCTCATTTTCAGTCAAGTCCTTATACCTGAACATTGTAACAGGATTTTTTTTTTGTTAAGCCACTTAACACTGACATATGAAAAATTCAAGCTTACAAAATGTACCTATCTTAATCAGTATTAGCAAAAAAACTGGCGTAGTGTGCAGTGAGTTCTTAAAAAAATCTGAGGAAACTGGACAAGTGGATGACAAAAAGATGATCTAGATCTAGAGCGGATGAACAGCATCTGAAATGTGAAGTGTCTACAAACACACCGCCAATGCAGTGTGGGATAATCTTGACAGAGAATGCAAGTAAAGCAGCTAGCATTAAAAAAAAAGAGCTTTGGATGTTTACTTAAGCCATCCAAGAAACCTGGAGAACTATTCCTGAAAACAAGAGTTTAGTCTGTACTGAAGAATAAAGGTGGTCATACCAAATACTGACTTTCAGTCTTGATATGTTTTGCCTTATATCCTGTACTGTCATTTCTCTTTGCATATTTATGTTTCAAAAAATCATTGCCAATTCCCATTTTCCCAGCAAATACAAAGAAATAATGGGTGGCTCAAGACTTTTGCACATTACTGTAAAATACTCAAAGACAGCACCATAAAGGTGTTAGAATGATCATCAAGAGTAGATAATTTCGTACAAAATAACCATACCTCCCTTCATGACATCTTTCACCTTCTGTCTATCTTGATCTCTGTTTCTCCCAATAACATTTAAAGGGTCTCTCAACATTCAAGACAAGAGGTCATCTGACAGGTTCCACTGCTCAGAAAAATGGAGCAGGAGCAAAAGGTCAAGGATTTCTGCCAGCCAGACAGCAAGTGGGTGCTGCTCCTCTCTGACCTGTTTTTTTTTCTTCTTGATGTTAAGTGGAAAGACTGGGAAAATGAACAGACAGTGGAAAGCTAAGAGGAGAGGATAGTTACTGAATAGTGAGAGAGGAGTGAAAAGGTGAAAACTGAAGTGCACAGAAAAAAGAGAACAACAAAGGGGAAGGAGACGAGGGGAAAGGATGAGAAAAACACGAGGGTTAGGCTGGGATGTAGATGACTAAAAGACATCTTCATCACCTTATTATGTCATGGAAGTAAATGACCAGCAAATTACAAATGAACAAAGAAAAAAACCTGTTAAATCAATCTAACAGAAACTCTCTGTGGATCGGGACTCAGGCGATTTGGGATAGGAATTTAATGTTTTTCTACTGAAAAGCAGGTATTGATCAGGATGCCTCTAAGATGCTTCCCTGTGGAGGTTTTCCTGGACCTCTGCCTACTGGGAAGAAACCTTTGGGCAGACCCAGCACACTCTGGAGGTATACACATACTATTTGGGAACATCTCAGGGTCAGATCCCAGAATTATTGACATCATGGTTGAGTATTGAACACAGACTAAGGTAGTTAGTCTGTCAATGTTTATTATTCCTCATATCTGGGTCTTCCACATGTCTCTCATCTAACACTGTTGCACAGTTGCAAATACACACCTGGTGCTGTTTGTACAAACAACCATGCTTGACTGGGGATGTCTGGGGATATACTCTCATATACTGTTTTGCTCTGCTGAACGGTGTGGTCAGAGCATCATAAGATAAACCCCGTGGCTGCTGTTACTGCATGTATCTAAATGGCCTCAGTTAAAGGCCCTGTTTGTGAATGATGAAGTGTCACTGAGCGCTCCTTTAGATACATAAACTGCAGTCGGGCCGTGGCAGAGACAAATGGATGGACTCTGTTACAGGTACTTCTGCTGCTGTCCACTAACATTAGAGTACAGCGCACAACATGCATGAATGCACTCACATCACACACAGTGACAGTCACATACATAAAAATCTAAACACGATGCAAACCTATACAGAGAGCACAAATATACTACACACAGCAACCCCATATGGGTATATAAACACCCCGAGGATGCTTGCTCATGCGCAGATTACCAAGCACACACATTTCAATATAGCTTGATAAGAAATAACTTCACATACGCACTTTTACACTGCAGCAGCTTCCTCATCTGCAGCTTTTAGCTTAGCTATGAGTCCAGACTCTGATAATCCACATGATCGATGCTGATGAAGAAGTGAACAGGGGAAAAAAAAAAACACACACAAAAAATAAAAAAATCATGTCTTTTTATTTCTGTTTCTCTCTCAGTCCCTCCACCCACCCTTTCTTTTTTTGCCAGTATGTAGGCATATATGACTCCTTGTTCGCCACCCTCAGTCTGTACTTTATTGGAATAACTACCTTAAAGCACTGAGTAAATAAAGAGAATACATTACCTGAATCTAATAGTGGTTATTGGAAATGTAGCTCTCACTATAGATTATTCAGGCAGCCAGCCAGCCATCTCTCCTTCAAAAATCATTAAACTTCTTTGCTCAGCAAGCACACACACTAAACAATCTAAACAATAAACCTGTAAACAACTGTGTAATAAAAAGATGTGATTCGATTAGAGCTTAGTGGAAACAAAAACAGAAGAAAAAACTATAAACATAAATACTTTAGTGATTATATGTATCTCTCTATACATGAAGCTTTATCTCATCTGTGATTATTTTTAGCACTGAATCATTTCAATGTTTTTTTTTACTTTTTATTTTATTTATTTTTTTTGACCATCATAAAATCAATCAAATCCAAATCAGGCTTTGAGGCTGCTTCATCTAGACTGCATTACTTTCTTAATTTATTTATAACATATATATCAGCACTGTCAGATTTAGCCTAAAGGCTAGTTTTCATCTGGCAGGCTGATACGAGTAAAGAGAAACAAATTCACAAAACACACACAAGTAGTCCAAGTAATATTTCTCGCAGTTATCAGCGACAGTAGCTCGCTCCGCTCTGTTAATCGCTCAGCACTTTGCTAAGTTGTGACCAATAAGAGGTAAAGGTTGTTCTAAAGACACCTAATTAGATGGGATCTGAACTATCAGTGGAGCTTAAAGGAATTACTGTGTGTTTTTGCCTGTGCTTAAGCGTGCGTGTGTGTGTGTGTGTGTGTGTGTGTGTGTGCATGTGTGTTTGTAAGTGCCCAATTAATGTGCACATCTTCTGCCAGTGTCAGTATCATGTTGGCAATTAAAACAACATGACTGAAAGCAAAGATGCTGTCTCAGAGGACCCAGAGCAGCAAGCACGGAGATGATATTATTAAAGATCTGTGAATCAGCCGTGGAGCCACTGTTGCTCAAGGCAGAGACACTTAAGCCCCAAAAAGCAGTGTTGTCTTTCAGGTTAGATGTTGTCCCTGAAGCAAAAAAAGCTGACATGTTAAGTTATTTTTACTTGGACTGTGAACATATTTACAGGACACATGGAGAGACGCTGTGAAAATGCATCGCAAGAGTTGGCAGCAGATGAAACGAAGACGGTGGGCGCTGCTTTTTTTTTGTGTGAAAGGGTTCGTTTTAAGGCAATAGATCTTGCTCTTGGCAACATGTTTTGCCTGCTGACAGGCGCTGGATATGATGCAATAAGCCAAGTAATCTTTCCTCTCCAAGAGCTCTCTCTCACTCAGTCTATCACTCTCTGTCTCTTGCTCTGTTTTCAGTTGCCATTAACAAGGTGTCACAGGCAGCATGGTCCAAATTAACACCTACTGTATATTAACGTGATCTTCTGTGAGAATTGCTGCTGCATCCAGCCGCTGGGAGAAATACTCTCACAGCATCTATGTGGTATTTTTCATGAAGAACTCTGAGATAATTAACTGAATATTGATGTTTAAATCCAAGCTCAACAAAAATAAATAAATAAATAAAAAGACTGTGAGTGAAGGTCAACAATTTAAGAATGTTTCTCAGCGTTAAATTGCAAAGACTTTGGGGATTTCATCATCTACATTATATAATTAGGCGATTTAGTAAATCCAGAGAAATCTCTGTACACAAGGGACAAGGCCAAAAACCGATACTGAACGTCCATGAACTTCTGCCCTCAAAGGGCCCTCTATTACAAACAGGTCTGATTCTGCTAATTGTGAGTCAATTCAAGTCAGGTCAGTTAATTTTTTTACTCCCAGTTTACAGCAACGGTCACCTCAAGGTGTTTGTCTGATTGTTGGGGCTTTCAATCTCCAAACAATGCTTTTGCTGACCCCCGCCTCTTTTAGGATGCACCTAGCTAAAATCCAGCATGTGTGAAGGCAAATGATAAAATGGACTTGCTTAGTGCTTTTCTACTATTACCCAGCACTCAAAGTTCTTTTTACTACAAGTCTCATTGAGCCAGTCACACCCACATTCATACAAGAGCTTGGTTCTATTCCCTCGCCTTGCCTAACATTCTCACTCACTCACACACACACACACACACACACACACACACACAATCCGATGGATGCACCGGGGATTCCGTACTTGCCCAGGCATACTTTGCCATGCAGACTGGAGGAACCGGGTAGCCAATGGGGAACTATCTGAGTGGTAGAAGACCGTCACTACCTACTGAGCCACAGCTGTTCCGCTAATAGATTAATAGTTGCAATGGGGACATCTTAGCAGGCATTCCTAAAAATGCATAATATTAATAGTGAGAAATGCCTGATATGAACTCTTTTTTCAAGTCAGGCATTACTGATTTCAGCAAGACAATGCCAAGCATTAATCTGCATGAATTCCAACAGCATCCTCCATGGTGAAAAGAGTATGACCCCCTTTCACTCCAGACAAAGCAGACCATGAGCTGTCGGGCAGCTGAAGTGCCGTTTTAAGTAAAAATAGGGGAATATTTTTGCTTTGACAGCTGTAGCAATTAGTAGAAAAAAAAACCTTTAGAGATTGTTATTAAAAGGGTTGATGAAATACAGCTGTAATTCTCTTGAGGAGATGATGGTTAACACAATAGAACTTACTGGACAATTAATAATTTCTGTGCTTGTCTTCCTGCCCTCTGATTTAAGGAAGTGAAGTTTGTTGGCAAACTGTTTGTAGAGAGAAAAGGTGCATTCTTTGTGGCATAAAAAAGGCAGTGAGCATTTATTTTCATCAGTCAAAAAGACAGACAATTTTTTGAATGATTTCTACCTTTAAAAACTCTTCAAATGATAAATAACATTTTGTTGGTGGATAATGGCAGCTACGCCTGTGTTTGGTGAATGGTGGGTGTCAAGTGCCTTGACACTGAGTTCATCTCCTGTAGTGTGCGGTCTATAGATAGATCAGTCCCCGCTTTTACACTTTTTTTTGTTTATTTTATTTATTTTGTGAGTATGCTTGCAGATCACTTCATTAGTTACAGCTTGCTAATACTGGGCTGAACCCCCTTTTGCCTTCAGATCGTAATTCTTCATGGCATGAATTCAACAAAGTGTTGGAAACATTCCTCAGAGATTTAGGTCCATACTGACATGATAGTATCCATGATGGAAATCTCCAGTTCCACAACATCCCAAATGTGTTCTGTGGGACTGAGATATGGTGATAGCAGAGGCCATTTGAATACAGTGAAGTCAAGTTCATGGCATGTTACCCTGCACATCAAACGATCTGTACTCTGGTCATAAAAAGAATGGTCATGATCAGCAACAACACTCAGATAGGGTCTCAAGATAATATTTGTTATTTGAGTTACTGCGGTGTATGGTCTTTCTCCTCTTACCTCTGGCATCAACAAGACATTTTCACCCAGAGAACTGCCACCCAATGGATACTTTCTCTTTTTTAGACTGTTCTCTGCAAACTCTAGAGATGGTTGTGTATGAAAATCCCATTAGATCAGCAGTTTCAGACCATGTTCAAAGTCACTTAAATCACCTTTCTTCTCCCTTCTGTTGCTCACTTTGAACTTCAACAAACTGTCACAAGTAAGTCTGCATGTCTAAATGCATTGGGTTACTGCCATGTGATTGGCTTATACAAATAATGAGATGTTAATGAGGAGGGGAACAGGTGTATCCAATTTAGTCACCAGTGAGTGTTTTACAGGTAAAGATACTAAATTAGGTTAAACTTGGGAAGAGGCTATGGACCCCAGGACTTTCCTACCTCTTTACTGCCACTCTTTCCTCAAACCAAATCCCTCTTTAAACTCATGCATTTGGCACACACCTGTCAATGTTTGCACCTGAGACTGACTGTGTCTGTGACACACATCTCTCCACATCCAAACAGACAGACAGATACAGCTGCTAAAGTCAAAACTGCCTTTGTGATTCCTCCTGCTACAGTAGACGTGTGCGCGCACACACATACACACAAACAAGTGCAAAGTCATAACTGCCTCCAGGCAAACTAAGAGGGGCTTGTTCTGTTTAGAGTGGCCTTCTTCAGAGACTGTGTCACGCAGTCACTGTTTGTGTCACTGAGGCATGTTTGGTGCAGAGTCTGTCCACTGTTTTTTATCCTATCAGAGTTTTAGCCGAACATCACTTATTGAAAAGGAGTGCGCGATCCTCTGGGAGAAGAGGAGCAAACAGAAAGGAGAACAAATGAAGCAGCGGCAGCAAATGTTTGGCGCTTGCTGAAGGAGAGACAGAAGAGTTCTTTCAAATTTCAAACGCTGAGGTGAAGTGTTGCTCACCGGCTGTAATACTAACAATGGGGTCCGACTCTTCATCTCTCTCATACTTTTGGATTTTCTGTTTTTTTTAAAGCGGAAAGTGGCAGAATGGATTAGATATTGTTTGCTCTTACATTCTTTTGTGTTTGCTGTCCTTGAACACATGTCCTCCATCACTGTGATGAGTTTGTGTGAGTGTGCTAGCGTGAGCAAGAGACAGTCTCATCCATCAACATTTGAACTACCCTATGAAACAGGAATGATCTGTTTTAACTAACCTCTGTTCTAAAAAGAAAAGAAAAGAAAACCCATACCTTAACAGACCCAAATCCTCATTTCTCCACGTCAGGGGGGGGGGGGGGGGGGGGGGGTTTGTGGCGTTATTTCTCAGAGCCTCCGGTGTGTGATGGGCTGTGGGATGTGAGATCCTTGAAAAAACTATGACAGATCAAAAAGACCCTGAAGTAGGAGGGGGCGAAGCAGAAACGTGTTGCGCTGAGTGCTCAGTCATATCCATGTCTCTCTTACTTTCTCCTTGTCTTTTCCTGTTACCATTCCCTTTTAAGCCTTCACCCAGTCTTCTATATCTTTGGGCTTATATTAGATTTTGTATTATGTAAGTCTTCTTTTTCTATTTTAGTTTCTGCTCATCCACTCGTTTCTACAACTCAGCATGCTTTTCTTTCTATAATTTGCCTTTCAATCCACTTAGACACTGTTTCGCTCTGTTCCTACAGAAGCAAACACACCACCAGAACTAGCATGCAGTAGAGCCTATACATTTTTCCACCTTGTGTTATACTCTAATATAATGCCACTTTGAGCTTGTCCCTCGTTCACAAGAGGTTACCACAGTGGGTAGCTCTACATGTTTGATTTCGCAGATTTCTTCTTTCTTTTTTTTTTACACCAGATGCCCTTCCTGACTCAACTCTAGAGGTGTTTCTGCCTCCTTCCAGGAAAGAGAGGTGTTATCCTCATGTTAATGAGGTCAATCAGAAGGAGAATGCTCTGACGGCTTGATTGGCTTTATATAATAACACTGACCTTCATGTGTGTTTATACATCAAATGATGTTCATGTACTTTATGAATTTATTGAGAGAATGATCATAAACAGATCAAACACCGAACTGCTGTCTTTACCTGAAGTGGTAAAATTATTTCCGCTTACTTCATGTCATTCACTTGCCATCTGAAGCAGCTGGGTTTCCTTCAAATGCAACCTAAATAAGTTGGTTTATTTTTCGTTTTCCATTTTGAAATCCCTCACAAGCTAATAAACTGACCTTAGATAATGGTCCATATGTATTAGTGCAAATTGTGTGTTTAAAATGTTTCTTTTCTCAGTACACAGTCCAGGCTTAGACTTTCCCACTGGGTGATTGAAAGGGACTGCTGTTTTCAGTCATGTGATCACCTCTTTTCTCATGACCTAATCTCTGGTTTAGCCTTTTAAATGTCCAGTGTTTTTGCTGCCTTACCTCAAAATAAACAACTTAAATATCAGGAAAAAGAAGAAGAAAAAAGAGGTAGTAATTAATAATTAACAGCAGGTCTACTTCTTTGTTTACAGTTTATGCACTTTCCAAATTACTGTACCACCTTCAAAGAACTTATTTAAATAAATGTATGTTCAATTTTAAGTGCCAGATGTTTGATCTACCTATCTTGATCTATCTATCTTTCCTTTTTTTTTTCCACTTAACGCCCCATATAAACTCTATAAATGTTGGATATATCATGTGCTGTTAGAGGACATGGGTCATAGTACTTCTCAGTGTTTAAGAAGAGCTGAAACAACTGATTTTGGCTATTCTCTAACCTACAGTATACTGAAATGCTTCTATAGAACCAGCACCAAACTGCAACATAAAGGCAGAATCAGCTAAATTTCACAGTTTTAGTCTTGAGGGCAGTTAAAGCAGTAAAGGCTAATCCCCCTGTTACTGATAGGCTAGCATTTTATATAAGCATCCTCCTCTCCTCTCCTCTCCTCTCCTCTCCTCTGTTGCTGGGTTGAAGGAAAGCTCCTGCGTCATCACAGTGCACCCACATACCTATATTACGTTTAAGATTACCAGAGTGAGTGGAATTAATGCACTTCCACAACCGATCCCTTTGATATTACAGCATAGTTCAAAGAAGGTCATCTACTTTGTAATCCCATACAGCAGGAGCAAAATGTAATGATTCTACAGTAATAGTCTTACACACAATGTGACTCATAGTTGTGAAATATACTCATTTCTGCTCATTGGCTCACACCACAATCTGTATGTGTTTCTCTGAGCCTGTTACGAGCCTAGAGGTCATAGGTAGAGGATTAATTTTCCCAAAAGCATTTTAAGTGCATTCATGTTACTCTAACCGGCCACAGAGCAAAGTGATCAGATGGAGAAGCCCGGGCGTGGAGAGACAGAGGGGTTGTATGACATCCTCCTGTCCTATTAGCTTATTGTTTCAGGTGCTCTTTAGAAACGAAATTATCAAAAAAATCCAAGGAACTCTCTTTTCTAATAATATTTTAAATGGCTTTACTCTTATCTTTAACCTAAAACAAACCCCTCCCCTGTGTTTTTGGCATACAAGCCTTCATCATCCATCATCATTTATGATGACATAATATCAGTTATCAGAATAATAATCAATGCATCACAGAGACAGGCAAGAGACTGAGAATAAATTTCTGTTTCACAATTTTGATTTAATACTTGATCACTTATGTGAAATAAATTTTATTGGCCTGTGTTGTCAGTTCCCTTTTAAAAACCACCAGATTTTACACATACAAGCAAAAGCAGCATTCTCCACACTATAAGTGTGTTTTCTCCTACTCATAAACAAGCCTGATAACTGTTACTTTACAGTGCAGCAGTCGGTGTGCGGTATTTAGTAATATACGCTTCCTCATATAAAACATTCCTCAAATAAAATGAAAAATAAAGTGCATTTTCTGTTTTGTTTTTATTAATTCTTTGCAAGATGTTTATTATATCTAGAAAAATATATTTATTAATTGCTTATAATCATTATTATTTGATAGAGTCTTCATTTATTTGACTACTTTTTTCTTGTACTAGTACCATAGTAGTACCACTGCAATGTACATTAATTAATGAAGGTCGTGAGATGTAATTGCAAGCCTTAAATTAAATGCAACAAATGGCCCATACATTAGACCTTTATTACTTTTACGTGTGTAAAAATGGGGGTTTACAAAACAATGTACTGTTTCTTTCCATGCATGTGATCAAATATCCTCAAGTGGGACTGCAGCTGTTTTAATGGATTATATTTCATTCATTAGCTGTTGATGCACCAGCATTCTTTGCATTGGCATTAAAACATTAATAAAACATTTCTGAATCACTAACGTAGCCTCAAAGAGAGGCAAGTTTGTGAGAAGAATGTAAGAGAAGGTAGAGGAAAGAAAGTTATAATTTTCCCTGGAATTATTCAAGATATTTTAAAGTGAAAATCCCAACTTAAAAAGCAATCCTTGGTGAAAAGGCTTCTTGCAATGATAAAAATGAGATATACTGTAATTTTATCTCACATACGAGCACCCAGCAGAGTATCAGCTAACTTGGCATGCCACAGGTGTCACTTGTAAACTGTCATGCTACTGTATGTCTCACATTCCTGTCTGTCCCTAGCCAGCCTGCCTTCATATCTGACCAACCTTGATGCCTTGGGCTTGATGTGTTGCCATGGCAATGCTTCAGATAGCCACCCATCTAGTGAAGGAAGCGGGCCTGATTGGGGCTTCTTCCTGAAAGTTGTTTTCCTCCTTCCTCTTTTAATGCCTGACAGCATTTATCTCTCTATCTACTGTAAGTGGATTTGTGTCTGGGATTTGCTTGATAGATGATAGCAGTTATACAGTGAGGAGGTTTCCTGCAACTCTTTGTATTATGTGGCCTATTTTTCTGAGTAACCCTCTAAACTATGTGCTATTATGAGTGTGCACACATGTGTATGTGTGTGTGTGTACGTGTGTGTGTGTGTGTGCGTGTGTGTGGACTAAATTTAGCACAGATTTTCTTGAGGTTGATGACGTAACAAGCTGTCTATGTAGTTCTCAATAAGCCTCGATGGAGAACTGCACAACAATCCTGTACAAGAGAAACGAGTTAGACTCCCTCTCTTGGTTTTTCTCTGAGTAATTTTACTTTCACTGTCAGTCTGTTGTTGTTTCTGTCTTTCTCTAACACTCAAGGGACAATCCAGGAGTCAGAAATAGAGAAGAGAGGAGGCCAAAATGAGAAGAGCCACAGGGAGATTGAGAATGCATCGTATCATAAATGCAATACCAGTTCCCATTTTAGAAGAAAAATGCCCATCTTCTTTTGCTTTCAACTCTGAGGTGGATTTGATGGCTAGACACTGGGCTTCATTTGATACCCATTTGTTTTAAGGCCTTAAATACACCATGCACTGATAACCTGATCATCACTCATCATCATCAGTGTGTTGGCCTGTCAAAGCAAACTGATAAGTTGTCCACTGCTTTGTGTGCTCAAGAACATAGGAAAATCACTCATTCCTTATTATCTATATGAAGATATATGACGAGGCATGTCCTAAGTGAAAGTGTGATATTTCATAATGGGCCTCTGCTCTCTTCTTTTCTCGTTTTTGCTTCTAAACAAACATTCACTCATATTTCTTCGTGACAAACTTTGATTGCTTTTATTGTTTCAGTGCTACACAGCTCATGACATGGGACGGAAACCCCGCGTGCCTCATGATAAAATGCATGGAAACAGCACAGGACACGTCTTGCATGGCAATACAACGATGGCTGCCGTCGCATATAAGCTATATACTGTAGCTACAACACTGAATAAACATGAGCTTGTACATTAACAGCGAAAGTTTCTATATTGACTTATTTCACCGGTGGATTATTTTTACACCATCCTTAAGACACGACTAAAAGGGACTGTCCCTGAATGAAAGTCTGTGTATTGTTGTTGTTGTTTTTTTTGTCTTTTTGCTGTTTCTATACAGTCACTGAACATTCCCGCTCTCTGATTAACGTATCCGCATTTAAATAAACGCAAACGTTTTTCTTTTTTCTTTTTACTCTGGTTATGGTCTGTGGAATTTGCATTTTATAATCTTCTTGAAAGCGTTTTGGAAGTCTTTGTTGAAGTAGGCATATATGATGGGGTTGAGGAGAGAGTTTGAATAGCCCAGCCAGTTTATGACTGCGCCCAGCCACTCGGGCATGTAGCAGCTCTCTGCACAGAAAGGCAGTACCAGTGCAACGATGAAAAAGGGCAGCCAGCAAAAGATGAAAGTTCCCATAATGATGCCGAGTGTTTTCACCGTTTTACGTTCCCTGGCCAGCGCGATCTTTCTCTTCGCCCCCGAGTTCTTTTCATTCATGTTTTCATAGCCGTGCGAGGAGGACTGAGGAGTGTTGGGCAGAGGCAAGTGCGTCTTTGAGTTGCTGATAACTTCTATGATCTCCAGTGATTCGCCCTCGTCTCCATGCTTCACCGCGCCATTTACGCACGGAGAGCTGGATTTAGACTCATCCCCGCGCTTCCAGCCTTTGCCGCCGACCTCTCCGTTGGTTTTCTTGTGAAAGATGGCCGGAGACACACTCAAGCACTTTTCTGACACTTTTGCTTTCTCTGCTTTCTTCACTGTCTTTCGAATCCGAAACCGAGCAGCTCTGAATATTCGTCCGTACAGAACTAACATGAGGATAAGAGGGATGTAAAAAGCTCCAAACGTAGAGTAGATGGTGTAGCCCGGGTCCTGGCTGATCATGCAGGCGTCGGGGTCTGCCCTGTCTTCGGCGCTTCTCCAGCCTAACATAGGCGGAATAGAAATGGAGAAACCAATTAGCCAAGTGACGCTAATCAAGAACGCAGCTCTCCTTGGTGTCCGTTTATTTACATAGTCAATAGGGTCCGTTATGGCCCAGTACCTGTCCAAAGCAATTGCGCACAGATGCAGGATGGATGATGTACAACACAGTACATCCAGAGAGATGAATAAATCACAGATCTCCTGCCCCAGAGTCCACTTGTTTAAAACCTGATACAGGGCCGCCATTGGCAGGACCAGCACAGAAACCATGAGGTCTGTCACGGCCAGAGATCCGATCAGATAGTTGGCCACATTCTGGAGAGATCTCTCCAGGGCGATGGCTGCCACGACGCACGCATTGCCAAATATGGAGCAGAGGATGAGGGCCCCCAGGAGCATTGAGGTAATAATCTGGTAACTTAGCACCAGATCTGGAAGAGACCCGGACCCCGTGCCATTCTCACCCCCGTTCCAGTCGGCAACCACGTCCCCCCCACTGGGGTAAACACTGGTCGCGTTGCTGTCGTTGTTGCTTGTGGTTATAAAATCCATAATGCAACCACACTCAGAGCGAAACTTTTCCCAAAGTAGTGGGGAGTAGTGGAAGAATAAGCAGGAGTCAGTCAGCCCCCTCAGACTGCTGCTGCCGCTGTGCGTTTTACCGGGTCCATCGGAGTTACCGAGCTCGTGCTGTCGCTCTCAGGACGCATGACGCAGACGTGCTTGTGAGTGCGTGTGAGGGGGCTGTGTGTGTTGTAGCCCATGAGTGTTGACAGCCGGGTGCGCACACTGGTACTGCGAATCATCTGAGCTTGGTGACGCCGTGAATTCATTTATACCAACAGCTTTAGGTACGTCAGACCGGGAGGAGGTTGTCCTGGAGGTTTGTGCCTTTACTCTTCTTGTTGCTCAGTTTTTCATCACAGACCGCCGCCGAGGGTGCAGAGAGCTACTGTCCTTCTTGTATCTCCTTTATTTTACTCTTTGGACTCACTGACAAAAGTATTTTGTTTATTTATTAATTTTTTAAAGTTTAGTTTTAGCCTTCATCGGAAAGGGTTGGTATCAGCCAGAACTAGTAAACAGGAATTTTTCCTTTCTTTTTTTAATATAACGAGATATCAGAAAATTAACTATCAAATGAAGCAAATTTGTCGTTGGACTACCTAAGACGGATACATTTTAAAAAAGAGTATCTATCGTCGGTTCCCATGAAGTTTTTGTGTAAAGCCACTTCGTTTGAAACGGATCTTTTAAAAATATTTTAAAACAGTTTTGAACTAGAAATTCGTACAGCGTTTTTACGAGTGGAGCTTTGCAATTTAATGTGAAAAGGAGAAAAGTTCAAATGTCCAGAGCGCTGAGAGAAAAATAGTTTCAGGACCAGGAACAGCTCCTCTGCAGTCCTGAAAGGAATGCTGCTGCCCTCTGCTGTACGCGAATGATATTGCACCAAATGGTGGACTTTGCTCCATCAGCGCATATGAGTTCAGGGTAGGTTGTGTGCGTACATTACAGGAAGGAGGGGGTTCCCTTGAAAACAGCTGTAGCCGTTGCCTTGTGTTCAAGTGTATTCGAGCCAACAAATAATGTCAGCAATGAGTCAGAGTGGAGTCTGAATAAACGCAGTTAGTGAGGAACTTCTCAAAGTGGAGGGTTGGAGGCTGTGGGTGAGCTGTCTGTTATGAGGTGATTGTATGGAAGATAAGTGAATCTAAAAAACGTATTTAAAAATTTTTTAAAAGTTCTAATTGGAATTCCACACAG